>NC_139512.1:125750508-126350508 GCF_947247035.1 Vipera ursinii
TAATTGACCATCCCAAGGATTTTGCACTCCAGTTACACCCACAACTGTCATACTAACCTGAGCTGTATAGAGACCTTCTGGCAATGGCCTCCACATCCTTAATTGATTGGTAATCATGAATCAAGAAGAATCTCAAGTCAGATTTCCTATTTTAAGGTCATGATTACCCCTTCAAGAGATAACTGAAAACATGAGAAAACCTCAATGGACAAATAACAACTCCATCTTCTTCTGTTCATCTTCAGCCTGTTTCCTCCTAACCAGAACCCCTTAGTTTTTAAATTCTGACTCTCCCCCCACAATAGAATCCACTCACCAAGGAAAGAGCACAACTGCTGCAAAACAGAGTCTTCAATCCCAAACCCTGTAAATGGTTCGAATGGGTATCATGATTGATGGTATCAAAACCTGTTGAAGGATCTAAAGAGAGCAAGAGGAAAAAACTTTCCCCATCTAGATCCTCACTAAAGATTTCACAAGTCCAAACCTGACCTCTGATTGAAAAGGGTTCAGATAATTCATTTTTATAGTATGTTCTGTGAGAACCAATTTGTTGTAGTGGTTAAGGCATCAGACTAAACCAAGAGACTATGTATTCTAGTCTTGCCTTAGGCACAAAGCCAACTGGATGACTTTGAGCAGGCATTCTTTCTCAGCTCAAGGAAGCAGACAAGGGCTAACTTCTTGCCATGAAAACTTCAGTGAGCTGTCCAGGCAGTTGCCAGGAGTAAAAAAATGATTTGGAGGAACAAAAAAAAGTGTGTTTTATAGCTGCACCGTAACTATTTCCATAAGAAGTGGGGTGTAGAATTAGAATTAGAGGTGACCAATGCTAATACAATTAAGAGGTGTACTGCAGTTTCCTTCAAGGTTGACAGAATCCTTTCTGGAAACATGTTAAGTATTTCCATTAATGCCCTCAGTATTGGAGTTGGAGTCAAGAGGAATCAGTTGAAATTACATCCTATATACCTCTTTAGAGCCTACAGGTCAGAAGGAAGTTCAAACAAAATAGCAAGGCATTTCCTGACTCACCACTCCACTCATTTCTTGGGTGGACTTGTTGAATCTTGGCATCTTTACTGCAAAGACCAGGATTAACTAGATGAGCAGGAGAGATACAGCTGCATTTTTCTAAAAAGGAGATATCACCTGATACAAGGCTGCTGGCTGACACAATAAGGAAGGCGAACTAGTGATACTTCAGTTTCTTTATTGCCAAAGTTTATGCATAAACCTGAGCTCACACTCATGTTTGGCAAATTAATTTTTAATGTTCTTTGGCACCCTAGATGTCTCTTCTGCTACCTTTTCTCTCAGAAAGTCTTGGTAGACTAAGTAGCGATGTGGGTTTGGCCAGCAGAGAGAGATGTCTCAGTACAATCGCATCAAGTGCATGTGTCATCTTCTGTTGCCAGTGGCCACAGCAGAACTGTGCACAAAATTGCTTGAAAAACTGCAAATCATGATCCACAGAAATAATGAACTATTTTAATTGGCTTATTTATCTAATGAATGGCCCTGATGACCTTCAATCTCATCTAGATTAGTAAGTGATCTGACCATGACAAAGGGCAGATGGAAATGCTCTCTACATTTGGATCATTATACATTTTCTTTTACACAAAACATAGTCAGTGGCCTGAGATAATTTGGAACAGGTCTATTATTACAATGGAGGCCATAAATTCTTGAATTTTGACTGAAAACATGGAAGTTAACACCAAACTTGCAACCCAACATAACTGAAAGCCATTCACATCCTACTATTTCATGAATGAATCCCTGATCGCAACAACACTTTCTCCTCCAGGTGCTTAGGCTTTTGAAAAACCTCAGTCCAGAGAAAATCTCAGAGACGGCATCTTCCATGTTCTCATTCAACTAGATCTTGGTAATACACAATGTTTAGGCTATTTCTAATTAACCTGATCTTGCTTTAACTCACTATTTTTGCATGAACTACATTTGGGATATAGGAATCAGTCCTTTGTTTCTCAGCTGACCATGTTTTAAGCATATTTTCAGAACTAGAATTGTACATTCTTTGAGATGAGTCAGAAGTTTTGTTTTAGAATACATGGAAGCAGGACTTTTTAAAGCAGCAAAATTTTTTTCCAGAAGTGTGAGCCTAAAAAAATATATGACTATGTTAAGTTGCATTAAAAATGGCATTTCATTGAGCTGGTTACTCTGGCTTGAGTGGAAGCCTGCTGAAAAACAGTCTGATTTTAAAAGACCCCTATACTGTATCTGAAAGACTGTTCATTTTTAGCATACAAGATCCTGTTTGGAACACTAAATATAATAGGCCACAATGCCAGACCAAACAAAAACTTTTTTTCTTTTGAAAGAGGATTTATTCAATAGCTTTCATTATTTGTTCTGTTGTGTGGTCATAAAGCACTCAATGAATTTCAGAAGTCAGTTTTAGATTTGTATTTTCACTTTTACTAGGAACTTATTCCCAGATTTTCAGTCTCTCTTAACTGATCATGTCCTCGATATGACTGAATTTAATCACACTATTGCATGTAAGCAAAATGACTGTATATTTTTAGCACTTGAAAAAACAGAGATAGTTTTTTTTAAAAAAAAACAAAAACTAAACTGTACATAACTGACTTAATATTGGCCAGATGGTACTTCTATATACATCGGTTTTAGTTGCAAATGAGAATGTTTGACAGCCCAGCTCTGACAGACAACTCTTAGATCTCAAATTGCCTCTGAGCAGAATGTAAGTATAAAGTCTTCGAGAGTTTATTCCCCAAGGAAGGCAGCACAGAGAGCCTGAAGGGAATATGGGATATCTTTCCATTTATACAGCAAACCTTGGAAGTTGCCACTTGTTTCAAGAGGAAGAAGAAGGAAGCCCACACATACACATCCTTACATCCTGATTCTTTCTATCAAACATGACAGTTAGAACAATTAACCAGTGGAACAACCTGCCTCCAGAAGCAGTGAATGCTCCAACACTGGAGGTTTTTAATAAGAGACTGGACAGCCACTTGTCTGAAATGGTATAGGGTTTCCTGCCTGAGCAGGGGGTTGGACTAGATGACCTCCAAGGTGCCTTCCAACTTTATTATTATTATTATTATTATTATTATTATTATTATTATTATTATTATTATTATTATTATTATTATTATTATTATTACATCATCCTTGTCCTATGGTGTCTGTTGCTTCTTCTCTCTGGGATGTTTTTCAAAGCAGTCTTTCTCCTAAAACCCACTGATAAATTTAATACCATTTTGATTTGCCCAATGCTCCTTCAGGCTGCTTAACATGCAGGGGAATTTGGACACTGCTGAGTGTTGATCTCATCTCTGGAAAAGAAACTCAGGACTTGCAAGTAGTACAAGCAGTGGTGGGATTCAAATATGTGAACAACCGGTTCTCTGTGTGGATGCCGCTTCTGGAAGTCCATTCTGGGCCTGGGCAACAAAAAATTAGCTACCGGTTCTGCCAAACTAGTGTGAACCGGCTGAATCCCACTACTGGGTACAAGTATGCCTCAACTTATGACCATTTGTTTAGTGGCTGTTCAAAATTATGACAGCCATCCCCAGGGTACTTATGGCCCAGTTCCAAAGTTCCAACAGCCAGGGTCCCCTCTGATCACATGACCACAACCAGTTTGCATTTACAGACATTTGCAGTGTCCCGTGGTTACATGATCATGTTTTAAAACTGTTCTGCTGCAAGAAAGGTTGAAAACTTGGGTTGGTCAAGTGAGTGACCCATTTTATGCTATCATGACTTATGACCATGATGGTGGGCTTCATTATGGTTGTAAGTCAAGGAATACTTATATTTAATTCAGTGTTTTAACTGAGGCAGCAGGATTAAGGGTAAATGAAATCTTAAACTTTGCCCCCACCCTCACCTGGAACTTACTCTTGGTATGTTCTGCACCTAAAAAACAATAATATACTCATGAGCTCTGACTGAGCCGTGGTGGCGCAGTGGTTAGAATGCAGTATTGTAGGCTAATTCTGCTAACTGCCAGAAGTTCGATCCTGACCAGCTCAAGGTTGACCCAGCTTTCTGTCCTTCTGAGGTTGATAAAATGAGGACCCAGATTGTTGGGGTAATATGCTGACTCTGTAAATCACTTAGAGAGGGTAGTAAAGCCCTATGAAGTGGTATATAAGTCTTAGTGCTATAGTGCAATGAGTAAACCACAGATTGTCATATATAGTTCACACTTGTTTTATACTATATTCTGCGGCAATTCATTATTCAATAGTTCTAGAAATTAAAGGACAAGGGCTAGTAATTTTCCTTGTGTCTTATTCGTACATATTCATTGCTTCAATGTGCTATATTAAGTGATGATTGCCTTTTATGAATGAACCAACTCCATAAACACTCCTCAACTGCAGTAAAATGAAGTGATTATCTTACATTTTTATTGATTTATTTAACACATTTCTATACCTGCTCATCTATTCAGAGGAACTTTGGATGGAGAACAAAAGATAAAACATAATGCAGAGTTTATTTGAAGCACAAAGTCAAGGTCACTGTGAAAACACCTTACCAGCATGCCCTCCTGCACACATGCCAGGATCCATTAACATCCAGGCCCCAATGCAGCTGTGATGCAGAGCCCCTAGTCCTGCAGGTCAACTGAATTTTTAGAAAACATTACAACATATTGTTTTTAAGTACGTTCCATGCCGGGGTGGGGTGGGGAGGAAAAGGAAACCTGTTATCTTTTCACATTAAGCAATTTTGAAAAAAAGCTTTTTTTAACTATTTCTAAATAAAGTGTTTTTTACTGTGTCAAAAGCACAGTAAGGAATAATTGCTAGAAAGACACACACACACACACACACACAGAGAGAGAGAGAGAGAGAGAGAGAGAGAGAGAGAAGGAAATCATAGGGATTTTTTTTCTTCCCTGAGCACAAATAAGGCCTATGAAATGTTTCTCTGCTAACAAAGAACACTCAATGTTATTTCCCAGCCTACAGTCTCTCATAAAATGCCCAAATGGGTTTTTAGGATGGTTTCCCCCTCCCCTCAATTCTCACCTTTGGGTTGAAACAAGCATGAGAAAGTCCAATGGGTAATTATTTTACAAAAAAATTCAAACCTGGGAGATGTAATGGGGTGCTTCATCAGCCATAACTGTAGCTTTATTGCTGTAACACTGCACACAGCAGCAAGGAGAGAGAAATGCCGCCATTTGCTACGGAGGTAGTTTTTATTGAGGAATTCAAGGGGAGATACTTTGAAGCGAGGGAAATATGAGAATTATTGAAGGAGGCCGCTGGAAACATGTGCAATTCTCCTCTGCATTGACTTGTACTGACTTACTGTTAAGAATGTCACCGAAGGGAACCAGTCACACCTCAGAAAGGAAGAATGTACTTTTTGGTGTAATATAAACCCAGCACCTTCTCAATGTCTGTTACGATAAAGATTTAGATTTATCTCTCTGATCAAAAGCAAAAGCAAGTTTTACTTGTTTTCCAACAAGTAAGTTCTCTGTGTTCTAGACTCTGTATGTGACATATCTCTCACTATCCCAAATTACTGTAAATGCCAGATTTTGTTCACTTTAATAAAGGAGAATATTTGTAGCTCAGGATTGACACGAGGGGTCCTTGGTGCTCTCTGAGTTTGCTTTGTTCACTCTCCCAAGAGATATTTCTCTTTCTTTAAAAAGAGGCCATACTATTCTTATATACATCAGTAGTTCTGGTTATGCCACAATATTTTTTTTAAAACCACTCAGAATACTAACTGGGTAACACTTTTCTTAGGACAATCAAAGCAATATATAAAGGTGTGCAAATTTTGAGTTTTACTTTACTACAGTATATTATTAATATTTGTTGACAACAGTGTGAAGTCACGGCTGCCAATTCTTAGTTGGTGTTGGCCTTCATACACATCAAGTTGTTCCCAGGATCCTAGGATGTTGTAATATGCAGATCCAAGTAGCTTTATGTAATTGACAGATGGAAATGTTGTCAATGTCCAAGATTTTTTGATATGGCACCCAGTGTGCCACTAACTACTGGCACCAAGACAGCCAGTTTATGCCATAACATTTCAATTTCAGTTTTCAGATCTTAATGATGCTGATGCCAGCCAGTAACTCAAGTGCCACTAGTTAGCTGGTTTGAAGTTAGTTTGCCCCCACGGTGCACCAAAGATAGGTGCGCAAGCACCAAACGGAATGAACAAGCAATCTCGGCTGTCAGAGCTGCTTTGTGTCTAGCATTTGTAGATTTCCCTGACATTGTATGCTACATGCTAATTAAATAAATAAATTCAGATCTTGATATTTTTGTCTTCTATTCTACTATCCCTTGGTATTTCCGCATCAATTAGTCACATTTTTTTTATTTTCAACCACAATCGTACCTGGTATGTTATCTGCCAAGACTTTATCAGAAATCCAGCAATATTTTAACCTGCTTATTTTCAACTACTTCATCAACTATATGTTTCCAGCAATTTTTCATTACCAGCCCATAATAGGTTATACAGGTGTTCCTTTTGGTGACTTTGTTATGTCATTATTTATTATTATGCATGGTTGTGCAGTCAGCCAGATGTTTATTTTGGTTTTGTTATTTTTATCCATCTATCAAGTCCTTCCCAAGAACCTGGAATAAATAGATGTTTGATGGTATTAAAGGTATTGTCACAGGATATATACACTGTTCCAAATAAAACTGCCTTTTGCAATTGATGGATGGTGATTTTGTCTTTGGGGTGCTCAAACAGTGCTCCAGATGCTTTGGGATTGTACCCACAGTGCCTATTACTGTTGATACTATCTTTGCTTTCTTTTGCTGTAGTTGTTCTACTTCTATTTGCAGATCTTTTCATTTTGTGATTTTCTCCAGTTCTTTCTCTTCTCTTTTGCCACATCCACTAACCAGACTTTTTTGTCTTTCTTATCCACAAGCCAGGGGCATTATGTGCTAGGTGTCTGTTTGAATTCTAAAGTCCCAGAGCACTTTATTTTCTTCATTTTCTATGATTTTGTCTATATTTATTTATTTAGTTATATTTATATACCGCCCTATTCCCTGAGGACTCAGGGCGGTTTACAGGAAATTAAAAATCCAAAATACAAAAATTAAGAACAAATTAAAAAGTATTAAATTAACCCTGTAGTCAGTTAAAAAGAACCCCAAATTAAAAATTCTTCCTCAGTCTGGGCCCGAGAGCTGAAAGAGCCAGGTCTTCAGGCCCCGGCGGAATGATCGGAGGTCGGGGGCAGTCCTCAGCTCCACCGGCAGCTGGTTCCAGAGGGCAGGCGCTCCCACTGAGAAGGCCCTATCCCTGGGTGTCACCCGCCGGCAATCTCTCACCGGCGGAACCCTGAGCAGACCCTCCCTGTGGGAGCGCACTGGGCGAAGGGCGTTTGATGCCGGCAGCAGGTGTTCCCTCAAATATCCCGGACCCAGGCCATGTAGGGCTTTATAGGTGATAACCAGCACCTTGAATTTCACCCGGAGGGCAACCGGAAGCCAATGCAGCTCGCGGAGTAGAGGTGTTACATGGGAGTATCGGGAAACCCCCATTACAACTCGCGCGGCCGCATTCTGCACCAGTTGAAGCCTCCGAGTGGTCTTCAAGGGCAGCCCCATGTAGAGAGCGTTACAGTAGTCCAAACGGGAGGTCACAAGCGCATGAGTGACTGTGCGTAGGGCGTCTCGGTCCAGATAGGGACGCAACTGGCGCACCAGGCGAACCTGTGCAAAAGCCCCCCTGGTCACGGCTCCTATGTGATCTTCAAAATTGAGCCGTGAATCCAGGAGGACGCCCAAGTTGCGAGCCCTATCAACGGGGGGTAACACCTCACCCCCCATCATTAGAGGGGTCCCAAAAGCTCTTGTTTGCAGGCAAATGGTATTTCTTGCAGATATTCCATTGCACCATTCTTGCTAATTTGTTGTGATTATTGTTGCTATTATTATGGCACTTTAAGAAACTCAAGAGAATTTAATGACAATAACTCTGTGAGGTAAATTGGGATGGAACGATGAGTAGCCCAAATCATTAAATGAGCTTTCATAGCTTTGGGTGGGCTGGAATCTGAATCTTCCCTGTTATGGTCTAATATTTAAAAAATGAGACTACCCTGGTTCTCATTAACATCAATGTACCTTCAGTAAGCTTGTTTTTCCAAAACAACTATAAATAAATGCTCATTATTTCTAAAATACATTTAGGCCATCTGTTCTGAATGCTTGCTATAGGAAAAGTGGTAGAAATTCAGTAGATGCCACAGATTCTCTCATTTGGATGGCTGAAATATTTCCAGCAAGACAGCATTTATCAAATTTATCTAAGTGAATGAGACAAATTAAATTGCTTTGCTTCTTTCTTGTTTGGTATTTCTCTTCTTCAATCTTCAGTTCTACAAGCTGAAATAATTCAAGGAGAGGAGATGCTTTTACTGCAGTACACTGTGGATGATAGTTAAGGAGATCAAACACAATTTTCTCAGTAAGTGTGTATTTCTGATTCAATTTGCCACTGTGCTTTAAGCTACTTTCATAGATACATGTGTTTTGCCTGCTTCTAATGAGATATTATAGATCTGCCACAGACTTTGTCCTCTGGATTTATTTAAGGCATTATCTGAAATACTATCCAGACATATTTAGTTTGCATAAAGCTAGGAAGCTTCTAAAGAAAATGGAGGAGCATCTGTTATGTATAGGATGTCACTCAGCGGGAATCAGCATTCACAGATGTGAAAACAAAAGCAGGAACAAGAAACAATAAGATTTCTTGGTTTTTTAAAAATAATTTTATTGAAGTATTTATTAAACATAGTAAAAATTAATGCAAACAGAAAAAAAGAAAAAGAAAAGGAACTTTTAGAAGGCTGAGAAAAAAATAAAAGAAAGGTTTAGAAGGGAAAAGAAAAAGGCAAGACGATAAAAGCAAGTGATTTCCAAACTTCTTCACACTGTGCATAAACTGATACAATAAATTTTCATCCTCTTTTAAAATTACAAAGAAAAAAAACCTTCTCCCCATAGTCCAAATTTTATTTGTACAGGTAGTCCTCAATTTATGAATGGTTGTTTAAAGACTGTTTGCAATCACTGTGGTCTTGGAATGGGTACTTTGTGGCCCATAAAGTACTTCTAGCCTATCTTTCTGTCACAAAAAAAATTCATACTATCCTCCTGATCACATGACCACATTTCAGGCACCTGACATCTCTTTACAACTGATTAAGTGCCTTGCAATCATGTGATCAGCTTTTGCAATCTTCTCTGCTGGTTTCCCCAGAAAATCTGTTCCCCCAGATTTCAAATATGGTGAAAACTTTAGCAAAGACCAGCATATTGAGAATTCTTATGTTTGCCAGCAAGGTATATGTATTAATTAATTATATACTTCCTTATCAAATCTTATAGCAAAACTAATCTATATTCTAAATCTCTCAGGTGTCCCAATTTGTTTGAAACTTTCTCTAAATATAAATTCTATACATTTTGCAATTGTACAGTATTTTAAATTCTTAAATCTCTGTTTAAAATTTCTTAAATCTGAAGAAATAGGTAAAACTCACCAGGTGTCAAATTAAGTTCACTGTTTTGAAAGTCTCTAATATTCATTAAGTTGTTAAATTGAGTATTTCCAAATGTCATTAGAAAGTGAATTTGGCTAGCTGTTTTATAGTCTCCTCATGAGATGCTACCATTCTGAGCATTCAAGGGCAATCACCCATTCTTTAGTCAACTCTCTAGAGCAGGGGTGTCAAACTTGCCACCTCACCTGATGTGTCACAACATATCACAACTTTTTTCCCACTGCCGGAGCTGGGGTGGGTGCGGTTTCGACATGGCACATCCAGCCTGCAGGCCGGCAGTTTGACACCCCTGCTCTAGAGTAATGGAGATATCTTTAACCAGCTATACCTCACATAGAAGCCCATGAAATAACAGTAAATGTTCTGTTACTCCAAATACAATAAAAAAGGATTTTTATTTAATTGAATGAATTAATTGTAATTCAGAAATGCATAATTTTAATTCTTTCCTACTCCAAGTGGGTATGTAGTATGGAGTAGCTAATTTTATTCTCTTGAACTTAATTTATATTACCGTATTTTCTGGCGTATAAGACGACCCGGCATATAAGACGACCCCCGACTTTTAAGAAGATTTAAAAGGTTTTTCGTCTTATACGCCGGAAAATACTTACATGCCAGTTGCCAAGTGTCCGACACAAGCCCGATTCAGCTCCGTCTGATGAAGATGGTGCAAAGCCTCCCTTTTGAAGCCCAAAGGGGCTTTTCCTTCCACCCACCCATTTGAGAGCACATTTGCAGACGGAGCAGCTGCGCGTCTGGAGCCAAGCCCCGCCCAGGAGGCAGTCAGCCAGCTAAACTCGGAAGACGTGCTGGAGAGGCGGGCTTGGGGCGGCCATGCCGAGGCCGGCTGGCGAGGGCCGCTGTGTGGTCTGCGGGCGAGAGGGGCGCCAGGCCCGCCGGAAGTCCCCGGAAGTTCCTGGAATGGGCTGGCAGACACGCTCTTCCCCGGCCCGCCGGAAGTCCCCGGAAGTTCCCCAAACTTGGAACGGCCTGGCGGCGGGCAGGCACTCCCTCCCTGATTCGCCGGGGAGCATCTCCCAAAGCCGTCGCGAAGGGAGCGGGAAGGCAGCCAGGGGCGGTGGGCTCCGACACGCGGAAATAGCGACCCTCGGCTGGCTCCCCCGAGATCCCCCCCGACCCCATCTGCTGAAGCCCGCTCTCCACAAGGGCGGGTGCCCAAAAAATCTCACGAGAGCTCACCACTATGTTCTCAACCCCCCAAACCCGGCAGCGCTCCTTGATCCACGGCCACGCCTCCTCTGAAATACCAATGCGTTTGATTGGCTCGTCCCCTTCTCGAGGCATTTTATATACGAAGCTCTTCCCACCCGCCTCTAGCGGTGGCCAGTCCGTCGGCCTGGTCGCAGGCGAGCTGGCCCGCGGCTAGGGCCGGGGCCCAGGAACAGGTAGCTGGGTGCGGGTGGGGGGAAGGAAAGCCGGGCGTGGGCTTCTGCGGCTGGTTGCGAGGCCGGATGCGGGCGTCTGCCGGGAGAGATAGCGGGTAGCAGGGCGTGCTCTGCTTATGCTCAGATGCCGCTTGGGTGAGGGTGAGGGGCTTCCTGCTGCTCCCGGGGTCTGGCGTTTGCAAGGGGGAGGGGAAGGGGCTTAGAGGCTCTTGGGGGTGGGAAGGGAGAGTCACGATGGAGGGGGGGACTGGACTAAGGAGGCTTGAAGTTACTTTGCAAGAACGGGGACGCTCGACTGATTTATGTTTTTTTTCCGGCGTATAAGACGACCCGGCGTATAAGACGACCCCCCAACTTTTGAGAAGATTTTCAAGGGTTCAAAAGTTGTCTTATACACTGGAAAATACAGTAATTGCTGATATTAACAGAATGAAGATTTTAGAAAACAGTTTATGTCCATCCTTATAATGTATCATTATTGCAAAACACATTGAGCCTTACGAGTGTTATGTATGGGGTTTAAGCAACAGCTCAGCAAATACCACCAGGTGGCACTTTACCATTTCCGTATTGGCCAGTTAGCTTTTGGCGGGACATTCAGATGAACGGATTGGCCGAGAGCGTACCTGGCAAGGTATATAAGGGGTACAGGTAACCCCCTTTGTTCAGTACAGTCCTACCCACAATAAAGAGCTGATGCTGTACTCATCTGCCTACTGTTTACCATGTGGTCCAGAACCCACTACACAATAGTGGTGACGAGGGTGGGATGCTGCTTCATTCGGAGCTGAAATCACTAGCTGAAGTCACTAGGGGAAGGAGGAAAAGAGTATCTTTCTCCAATTCCCTTCTATCGAAGCAGCATCCACAGGACTGGACTCAGCATGGCAAAACTTGGGCAGATCCACAAATTCAATGTCAGCCATCCCAAACGCTGGGAGTCACATCTGGGCCAGGTCGAGGGATACATGCTGGTCAATCAGATCACTGAAGACCATTTTAAAGCGGTGGCCCTGCTGTGCATCAGTGGGCCAGCTGTTTATGATATAGCCGTCGGGTTGTGCTCACCGGCAGCTATCAGAACTGTTTCCTACAGCGATCTCATGGCCAAACTAAACAAGCACTTCATGCTGCGGAGGTCCAAAATGTTCTGGCATTTCAGGTTCGTTCAGTGGATCCAGTTACCAGGCGAACCGACAGCCGACTTCATAGTGGCCGTGCGACAGGCCACCCATCTCTGTAAGTTCCCCGATTTAGAAGAGCAGCTTCACTACTGGATCGTTTTCGGTCTAAGCGAGCAGTAGCTGCGACAGAAATTGCTTGCGAAGCCAAAAATGAGCCTTCAAGAAATTCTGGACAAGGTCCTGGCACACGAGGCGGCCAGCGACTCAGGCCAGACCACTCAACAACCCAGCAGCAGCTCTGGGGGTTCAGTCCACCATGAGAGTGCTGCGTATGGCGGAGCTGATGAAGACAAAGCGGCTGAAATAGATGTGGTACACTGGAGGCCAGACAATCAACAAACCCAACAGCGCGGAGACCAAGCGGCCCATCGGCGGCCAATGCCATCTCAAAAATACACTGGAGGGTTCAGCGCCAAAACTGCCTCCGGAGGAGGAGCGACCAGTCCCAAAGTGTGCCGGCTGTAGAGGAAACCATGCGAGGGCGGCCTGCAGATTTCGCTAGGCTAAGTGCCGGGTCTGCAGAAAAACAGGCATCACAGTGGTCTGTCGGAGTCATTCCCAGGACGAGGATGTGTCACCGAAAGGTACCAGCAAACCCCTAGTCACCGCCTCAAATTTCTTCGTGAGTCTGAGAGCCATATCCCACACTGGGGTCCATCGGTTGCTCACCCCTAAAATTAAATTAGAGGTCCATCTGCAAGGCGTGCCTTGCAAGATGGAGCTCAACTCTGGGTCCACCATCTCAATAATTTCTTACGAGACGTTTAAACTAGTGTGCAGCCAGAGCAAGCAGTGGGCACAATTAAGACCAACCAATCTTAAAATAATTGATTTTCAAAATGCACCCATTAAAATTAAGGGGGAGGCCACCCTGTCGGTGGGGTTCAGGGAGTTCTGTGGGCACTTGGATGTCCTAGTAGTCAAGGGCTGGAGGACTAGCCTAGTGGGGCTGGACTGGTTTGGGGCTCTGGGCATAGGGATCTCTGGGATCCATAGCCTCGAATCCATCTGCAAAACGTTTGCAGATGTATTCGATGACAAGTTAGGAAGGTACACCGGGCCACCCATTAAATTCAAGCTGAACCCCAATATCATGCCTGTTAGAATTAAACCCCGGAGAGTTCCCTTCACTCTCAAACACAAAATTGAGAACAAATTAGATAGGCTAGTGGAGCAAGGGGTGTTAGAGCCAATAGAAGGGGGAGAGTGGGAGACCCCTATAGTTACCCCACTGAAGGCTAACGGGGAGGTGAGGATCTGCGCTGACTATAAGTGCTCGGTGAACCAGGCCCTTAATCTGCACGCTTACCTGGTGCCGACAGTCAGCCACGTCCTCGCCTTTCTCCAGGGCGGCACCATTTTTGCGAAGCTGGATCTTGCGCAGGCGTACCAGCAGCTCCTGGTTACCAGATGCCCAAACCATAGTAATGCACAAAGGATCTTTCAGAGTTAACCGTTGCAGTTCGGTGTCTCTGTAGCTCCAGGAATTTTTCAGGAGGTGATGGAGAAGACTCTGAAGGGCATTCTGGGAGTGTGCCCTTACTTTGATGATGTCCTCATCGCTGGAAGCTCTGAGGAGGTATTGGCTGAGAGACTGCAGGCTGTTTTAAGCAGATTCCGCTCTGCAGGGCTCAAACTCAAAAAAGACAAGTGCAGCATTGGGGTGGCATCCACAGAATTCCTAGGGTTCAGGATTGATGCCAAGGGAATCCACCCTGAAGAATCCAAGGTAAGGGCAATCAAAATGGCCCCTACCCCCCAAAACAAGGGGAACTGCAAGCATTCCTGGGGTTCCTGAATTTTTACCATTCCTTCCTTCCACACAAAGCAGCCATAGCAGAGCCTCTGCACAGGCTCCTAGACAAGCAGGCTGCATGGAACTGGACCAAGGTCCACGACAAGAGTTTTAAAAACCTAAAGGAACTACTATCTAGTAATTCCTCTGTCACCCACTTCATAGAGTCAAAGCCCATTTGCATCGCTTGTGATGCATCTCCCTATGGATTGGGCACAGTACTGAGCCATTTAGAGGAGAATGGGGAAGAGGTGCCCATTGCATACTACTCCTGCACGTTGTCAGGGGCAGAAAGGAATTACACCCAGATTGACAAGGAAGCCCTGGCTATAGTGGCCGGGTCAAAAATTCCATGACTACCTCTATGGCAGGGATTTCTCCATATTCATGGATCTTAAGCCTTTATTGGGGTTCTTCACAACAGACAAACTAACCCCTCAACTTCTGTCACCTAGGATGCTCAGATGGTCCATATTCCTATCTGCATACACTTACAAACTGGTCCACAAAGCAGGTAAAGAGATGGGCCATGCAGACGAGTTAAGCATGTTACCCTTAGCAAATTATGAACCTGATCCGGCACCTGCAGCCCAAATACTGACCATCCAGGACCTACCCGAGTGCCCCTTACAGGCAAAAGACATAGCCACTGAGACAACAGCAGACAAAATTCTGACCAGAGTTTAGTCTTGGGTAGTCACGGGGTGGCAAGAAAAGAGTCGAGGCCCAGAATTCCAGCCTTACTTCAATAGAAGACATGAACTGTCTGCTCAGAATGGTTGCCTTTTGTGGGGAAGTAGGGTCATTATTCCTGACACACTGAGAAACAAAGTCATAAGGTCACTACACGAAGGACACCCGTGTATAGTCCGGATGAAAGCGTTAGCAAGGAGGGGGACTTCCGGCGGCGCGGCGCCGGAGACAGCCGTTTTCGGGCTGCCCGCTGCTCAGCTGTGTTTTTTCACCCGAAACAGCACCGATCAGCTGTTCGGGTGGATTTGAAGCCCCCTCCTCGGGAGAAGAGGAGGGGGTGAGGCCCCAGGTAGGGGTTGAGTTCTCCGGGGCCGCCTGAGCTTGAAGCTTGGGCGGCTGAAGGATTGAACTCCCCCGCAGCCTGGGTTGCTCCCAGCTGTTCAGCGTCTCTGCTCCGGGATTTTTGGAGCAGAGCCAGGCGTTTGCGACCACCCCTGCCAGAAGGAAAGACCCTGGAATAAAAAGGAGCAGGCAGAGCGGTGCAGGAGGCTAAGGTGAAGAGGACTTTTATTTTTACTCTCTAGCTCAATGGACTTTATAAACCTAAAGTGAAAGTGCGCAACAAGTGAAAGTGAAAAGATGGTGGCTAAACCTCCCTCAAAAACTCTTCGGAGTGCTGGAACTTCCCCGGTGCAACAGACATCGTTGCAAGCTTTGCTTCCTCCTGCTGCATTGACATCGAAGGATTTAGAAGATGCTTTGGAAAAACAATCCCAGGTAATATCAGAAATACTGGGTGACAAGTTGGCAAAGGTGGAGGAGAAATTGGAGGAGAAATTGGAGAAATTGGAGGAGAGGATGGAAGAGAAGTTTAGTGCGATGAGGGTAGACATCTTGTCCACAGTGCAAAGCGTGGCTGAATGTGTGCAAAGTTTGGATGAAAAAGTGGAGGATCTGAGTCAAAAGAATGCTATATTAGAAGTAAAGGTACTGGAGAATGAAGATTTAAGGGATAGAATTGAGTCTTGTTCAGTATTACCAGATGCAGTATGCTATCAGAATAAGAGGTTTAAAAGAGAATTCTAAAGAAGATCTAAAGCAGCTGATTTCTGAGGCTCTGGAAGCAGTATTGGATCAGTCAGCATCTGAAATAAAGGGATGCATGGATAAAGTTTTTCGTGTTAACTCATGGATTGCCAGACAGGGAAAGCTACCTAGAGATGTGGTGGTTTATTTCACAAAGAGAGAAACCAGAGATGAAGTTATACAAGCTGCTTATGATACTAAAGTTGTGATTGCTGACCAAGAAGTTTTGGGTTTAAAAGAAATTCCTCCAAAGATTTTAAGAAGAAGGAAGGATTTTGCATTTCTTGTGCAAGAACTTAAGCAACGTGAAATAAAGTTTATATGGGAGATTCCTGTCGGATTGCTGGTGATGCATGAAGGTAAAAGATACCGTCTGGTTACTGTGACACAGGCGCGTGATTTCTACAATAATGTTTTAAAAGCGACCCCACTATCACTTTTGGAAGCTGCAAAGGGATTTGGAGAAGCGAAATCTCAAGAGGCTGAAGGTGGACAGAAAGAGGAGAATGGTGCTGGAGGGGATCAAATTATAACCTCGTCGGCTGTTGCAGGAGAGCAGAGGGTGACACGTGCCGCTTTAAAACGAGCAAAACAATTAAAAGAGCAAGATCAACAGAAGTTTATGGAATTCTCAAAGCGTACATACAGCGAGGCAGTGGGAGGAGCAAGGCCCAAAGAAGACAGAGGGGCTATTAAAGATCTGCTCCAACAGCTTCGAGATGCCACGCATGGCGACTAAATTTCTAACTTGGAATGTTAATGGACTAAATTCACCACAGAAGAGAAAGAAAGTTTTTCAATATTTAAAACAATTCAAGATTGATCTTATATGTTTGCAAGAAACGCATATTAGGACTATGGACCAAAAGTCTCTATCCAACTCAAGATTGGGTACGCAATTTGTTGCTTCTGCGATGAATAAGAAAAATGGAGTGGTTGTTTATGTTAAAAGCGCTTTATCAGCGGAACTAATTGAAGCAGACAAGCATGGTAGATATGTTATGATAGATCTGCTGCTATAAGGTAAAAAAAATGCTTTTAGTTGCTCCTAATATGCTCCTAATCAACAGCAAGCTGATTTTTTTAGCTTACTTCATACAAAGCTTACTCAATTGGATTACAAATCATTTATTTTTATGGGGGATTGGAATGGTGTTTTGGATGTACAGATGGATAAGGCTGGTTTTTTTAAGCGCTCTCCGAGTCATGCCAGATTGCCTAAATCTTTTTTTGAAATGAAGGATGATTTGGAACTGCGAGATATTTGGCGTGACACTCACCTGCATGAAAAGGATTATACTTTTTTTTCTGATAGACATCAATCTTTTTCCAGGATTGACTTTATTTTGCTGACTAATGACTTTTTTTCTAGGGTTAAGAAGGTAAAGATTTGTGCAAGAGCTATCTCTGACCATAGCCCAGTTTGGTTAGAGATCAATAAGGACAATAGAGATAGGCGCTCGTGGCGCGTAAATGAGAACTTGTTTAGAAATCAGAGAAATGTGGAAGAATGTAAACAGCGGATGAAGGATTTTTTTGAAATTAATATGAATAAGGATACTTCTATGGACATGGTTTGGGATGCTAGCAAGGCCTACATGAGAGGGGTGTTGATTTATATGAATAATAAACATAGACGTACTTTGGAAGTCAGAAGGAAAGAATTGGAGAATGAAATTAGGGAAAAAGAAAGGCCTTGATTTTGAACCCATTGGATGTGAAGACTAAGGAGGTTATTAAGCTATTAAGAGGACAATTTGATAAATTAATGGCTGATCAAGTGGCAACCAATTTGCGGTTTGCTAGGCATAACACTTTTTGCAACGCCAATAAACCAGGTAGATGGCTAGCCTACAGACTAAGGAAGAAGCAAAGGGCTTCTAATATAGATAAAATTGAACATAAGGGAAAGGTTGTGTTTCAACAGGATTTTATCAAGGAAGCCTTTTTGGACTTTTATTCTAAATTATATGCTAAGAAGAAGATTAATGAAAAAGATATTGATGTATATTTGGAGAATGCTAGCATCCCGGTTCTTACGCAGGTACAAAAAGAGGAGATTAACCAATTGATAACAGAAGAAGAAATTCTTATAGCAATTAAGGAATTGAAGTTGGATAAAGCGCCAGGTACAGATGGTCTGACTGCGGTCTACTACAAAAATTTACAAATGGAGTTGATAAAGCCGTTAAAGGAACTGTTTCAGATAATTCAGAGAGGGGGAAAGGTGCCTCCATCTTGGAGAACTGCTTTTATCTCTTTGATTCCGAAGGAAGATCAAGATGCTACTCAAGTAAAAAATTATAGACCGATATCGCTTTTAAATACAGATTACAAGATATTTGCTAAGGTGTTGGCTAATAGATTGATGAGGGTTCTGCAACAGGTGATTCATGGGGATCAAACTGGGTTTATTAGTGGCAGGCAAATGAAGAATAATGTGAGGCATATAGTTGATGTGTTAGAGTTTTTGGAAAGGAACAACCAGATCCCTGCGGCGCTAATCTTTTTAGATGCTGAAAAAGCCTTTGATCAATTGAATTGGCAATTTTTGATGAAAGTTTTAGATAAAATGAACTTTGGGGATAACTTTGTGCAACAAATTAGGGCATTATATCAAAAACAAACTGCCCGAATAATAGTTAACAATAGTTTGACTGAAGCTTGTAATATTGAGAAGGGCACAAGGCAAGGGTGTCCGTTATCGCCTTTGTTATTTGTGTTAACATTGGAGATATTATTGATAAAAATACGGAATTCGGAAAGAATTAAGGGTATACAAATTAGAGATCAGGATTATAGATTGAGAGCGTTCGCAGATGATCTGGTTGTTACGTTGACCCAGCCGGAGAACTCTGTTGTGGACCTGATGGAGATAATAATGCAATATGGGAAGGTTTCTGGATTTAAAGTTAATGCACAAAAAACTAAAATTCTAGCCAAAAATATGACAGTATCGCAAAAGGCCCTTTTAGAAGAATTGACTGGATTTGAGACTGTTAAAAGGGTCAAATATTTGGGGGTGTGTTTGTCACCCTCTAATACAAAGTTGTATAAAAATAACTATGAAAGATTATGGGGAAAAATTCAAAAAGAAATGGAAAGTTGGGAAAAATTGCAATTGTCTTTGTTGGGGCGAATCGCAGCAGTGAAAATGAATGTCCTGCCTAAATTTCTATTTTTATTCCAAATGATACCGGTTCTTAAGAAAGACTCTAATCTGGAGGAATGGCAATGAGGTATCAATAAATTTGTCTGGGCAGGGAAAAGGCCGCGAGTTAAACTTAAGATTATGCAGGATACTCGTGAAAGAGGTGGTCTTAAAATGCCCAATCTTAAATTATATTATGAAGCTGCTGCGTTAGCAGGAATAAGTGATTGGATTAATTTGACACAAGAGAGATTATTAAATCTTGAGGGCCACGACTTGTTGTTTGGTTGGCATGCATATTTGTTGTATGATAAGAAGGTAGATAATGTGTTTAAAGTGCATATTTTAAGACAGGCATTGTTGAGAGTCTGGAAGAAGTATAGACATAAGTTAGACTGTAAGATACCATTGTGGGCAATCCCAAAACATGCAATAGAAAATATAAATGTTGGTTTTAAACATGATGTGACTACGTATAAAGAGATTTTAAGTTTGGAAAGAAATGTTTGGTGTCTGAAACCGTACAGCCTCTTGCGAGATGAGAAGATTATTCAAACTTGGTTTCAATATATCCAGCTACGGGCCAGGTGGAAAGAAGATCAGAAAACTGGCTTTACAATGACTGATGAAAATCTGATAAAGCAAATTAGAAATCAGGGTCCAGCACATATCAAACGGATATATCTTGCATTGATAGAAATTGACTCAGAAACAGAGCTTGTTAAAGATTGTATGATAAAATGGGCCCAAAATATTCAAGAAGTTATTACAATGGACACGTGGGAAAAGATTTGGGTGAGGAATGTAAAATTTACACAAGCTCAAAGTTTAAGAGAGAACTTTTATAAAATGTTTTATAGATGGCATTTAGATCCTAAAAAGCTGGCAAGTATGTACCCGAATTATCAGCCCAAATGTTGGAGGTGCGGTGATGAAGATGCAACATATTTTCATATATGGTGGACTTGTAAAAAGGTTAAGGCTTTTTGGATAAAAATTTGGTGGAACATGCAGAAGATCTTTAAGCAAAAGATAAAGTTTTGTCCGCAATTCTTTTTGTTGGGTATAACTACAGAAGCTACTGTTGTGGACACTAAGTTGATGTTGAATTTAATTACAGCAGCAAGACTTCTAATAGGTCAGTATTGGAAGAAGAAGGAATTGCCAACTATAGAGGAATGGACTTTAAAGGTTTCTGACCTGGGAGAAATGGCAAAGATCTCGGCTTATTTGAAAGATCACTCGCAAGAACGCTATATTATGGAGTGGAAAAAATGGATTGAATATATCCAGAAGAAATATGGGACTAAAAAGTTTCACTTAGCATTTGAATGAATCTTCCTTTCTTTTTTTTCTTTTTCTTTCTTTTTATATGTAATATTAATATTGTTTGTAGTTATCTTATATGAGTTAGAGGGCGATAGATTTAAGTTTATTGTTGTTAGCATATGGATGTTTATGATTGTTTTCTGTTTTTATACCTTGTACTTAGCTCTGGGAAGTCCGGGGGGGGGAGAGGGGGGAGGGGTAGGGAGGGATAGGTAGGGGAGGGGGAGGGGGGATTGTTAAAGATAAAATGTATTTTAAAACTTTTCAATTAAAAAAGAAAGAAAGCGTTAGCAAGGAGCTACCTGTGGTGGCCAGGTCTAGATAAGGCCATAGAGGAACAGGTCAATAGTTGCTATGACTGCCAAAGCTCCAGACCAGAGATGCCTCATGCACCTGTACACAAATGGGAGGCTACACACACACCCTGGTCCAGAGTCCACATTGATTACGCTGGTCCTTTCCAAGGCCAGCTGTTCCTAGTGGTAGTAGACAGCCATTCCAAATGGCTAGAGGTGATACCAGTCAATAGCATGACTATGGCCAAAACTATCCAAGTGCTCAGGGGGCTCTTTGCCACACATGGCCTCCCTGATGTATTGGTCTCAGACAATGGGCCTCAATTCACCTCTGCTGAATTCCAAGCATTCACCAGAGCCAACTTGATTAGGCATGTCACAGCTGTGCCCTTCCACCCATCGACCAACGGATTAGCAGAACACATGGTATGCTCGACCAAGGATGCATTGAGGCGCATCATCCGTGGTGACTGGCATCAAAGGTTGGCACAATTCCTGTTAGCACAACACACCACGCCTTGCATGGCCACGGGGAAGAGCCCAGTGGAACTTCGTTGGGTCTGGCGCCTCATCACCAAATTGGACAGGCTACACCCTGACAAAGTGGTGGCGGAGACTGAGCAACCCAAGCCCTCTAGAGAACTTCTCACCAATGAACTGGTTTAGGCACGGAACTATGGGCCGGGACATGCATGGATTCCGGGGGTGGGGGTTGACAGGACTGGGCCCTTGTCCCACATTGTAGGGGTGGAGGGGGACCGTCAGATCAGACGACACATAAATCAAATCAGGAAGCGGGTTCCTGAAAGGTCACAGATCAATCAACCCCAACAATTGACAACAACAGGATGGGAGGAGAGCCGGTCCTTACAACATCAGGCCCTGGACCATCATGACAGCATGGCTGCAAGGGCTGACCCTGGAATGGGGCAAACAGGAACTCTGAGCCAGGACTCAACCACTGTCTCTGTTGTTCCGGATGAAGGGCAAACTCTGAGGCGGTCTTCCAGAGCTCACAGGCCACCTGCTTATCTCGCAGACTATGTTCAATCTTGAGGGGGGACAGGCCTAGAGTAAAGTCATGGGTTGCCATTTACCATTGTAACTGCAGGGAAATATTATGCATGATGTTTTGTATTAGATATATATTGTTTGTTCTTTTAAGGGGAAAGGGGTGTTATGTATGGGGTTTAAACAACAGCTCAGCAAATACCACCAGGTGGTGCTATACCATTTCCGTATTGGCAGGTTAGCTTTTGGCGGGACATTCAGATGAACGGATTGGCCGAGAGCATACCTGGCAAGGTATATAAAGGGTACAGGTAACCCCCTTTGTTCAGTACAGTCCTACCCACAATAAAGAGCTGATGCTGTACTCATCTGCCTACTGTCTACCATACAGTCCAGAACCCACTACACAATAACGAGCACTTGCATTTGAACTCATGTACAAAAAAGTTGAAGGTCTTCAGTACTACATGGTTAAATGAAATCAAAATACCAAACATAGTAGGCCAGGAAAGGATAAGTGGATAGGAATGTTTTCACCATAATGGAAAAGTTGCAGCATTTTGTATCAACTTGCATATTTATTTCCCTGGATTCTTTACTCATTTGAGTCATAATTCCCATAATTCCCTCTTGAACCATGTATCTTGGGTATTGTTTTCTCCCCCCCCCCCTTCCTGGAATAAAACAAAATTTTTAATATTGTGTTGTTTGCTTTTCTAACATTTAATGTATTGTATGTGCATGTATGTTTTTTTCTTTTCCCATTTTGTATAAATGTATGAAAAAGATATTTTCCCTCCTATTTATTTTTCTTTTAGTTCAGCTAAAATGTTTCTTATTCTCCAATGTATAAGAGAGGGGTGAACCACTCACCAGGCATAGGTTATTCTCCTGAGAATTTAGTGTGATTTGGATTCTCACTTCATTTGTCAGTGAAATATCAAAACTGCCAGAAACGTTCTAAAGATCTACAACCATTAGAATTCCTTTAAAAGGTGAGAAATGAAAAATCTGGCATACAGCCTGCTTACTTGAGGGAACCACCTGTCTCCCATAGTATCTGCCCAGCTGATTCAATCTGGCAAGGTTAGCATACTCCAGGTTCTGTCAATTAAATATTGCCCTCACTTTGGACCCCGAAATTATGCTTTCTCGGTAGCAAAACTGTTCTCTGGAATGAGGTTCCTTCTGAAATTAGCAATAGTAAAGGAATAGCACTTCGGCTTATACCACCCCATAGTGCTTTACAGCACTCTCTGGGTGGTTTACAATGTCAGCATATTGTCCCAACAATCTGGACCCTCATTTTAGTACCTCAGAAGGATGGAAAGTTGAGTCAACCTCAAGCCCCATCAGGCTTGAACTCTAGGCTGTAGAGTTTGCCTGCCATACTGCTTTCTCATGACTGCACCACCGGACAGTTGGCTTCTAACATGCGGGTGTTTTCAAGGGCCTTAAAGACCTGGTGCTTGCACTGGTTTTTATTGAGTACAATTGACACCCTTTCTTTCATTAAATTCTCCTCCAGGTTTGTTTTCTTTGCCAACTTTGTTCGTTGGTCTTGTGGCTTTTTTTCTTTTTTTCTTTTGGCATTGTTTTTTTTTCTTTTTCAATGCTTTTAACCACTGTAAACAATTGTAATTATTTCCATCATAGTACACATTTAAGAGGGGACGCGGTGGCTCAGTGGGTTAGAACGCTGAGCTTGTCAATCAGAAGGTCGGCAGTTTGGCGGGTCGAATCCCGAGTGCTGCGTAGCAGAGTGAGCGCCTGTTACTCGTCCCAGCTTCTGCCCACCTAGCAGTTCGAAAGCACGTAAAAATGCAAGTAGAAAAATAGGGACCACTACAGTGGGAAGGTAACAGCGTTCCGTGCGCCTTTGGCGTCCAGTCATGCCGGCCACATGACCATGGAGACGTCCTCGGACAAGTGCTGGCTCTTCGGCTTTGAAACGGAGATGAGCACCGGCCCCTAGAGTCGGAGACGACTAGCACGCATGTGCGGGGGAACCTTTACCTTTACCTTTACACATTTAAGATATATACATGACTTGTATATCATGTTAAATTTCAGAATCTGATCTGTGTTTACATCCCATATGTTTTCCCTTTCTCCTAGCGTTCTTTTTATAGCAAATCAACTTATTTGTGTTCATGTATAGTGTTTTAATAGATGATTTACAATATTAAGGAGAAAATACATGATGGCCCAGGTATAATGAGACTCTATTAAATCAGGGTCCAATGTTTATGTGGTTCCTCTCAGTCTCTTATCTCCCCTTTGACTGGCTCTACCTAGATTGAAATTACTAGATATTTGACTAATATAAAAACATTTTTAAAGATCTTCAAGGCGGCAAACATAACTGATATTCCAAGGGTGCTTTTTTTCAAAAGCAACTTGACTTTCTTTTTTTTTCCTTGAAGCTTCTTGCATGAGAAGTGAAACATCTTCAAGGAAAAACAAAGAAAATCCAGTTGCCTTTGGAAAAGAAAGCACATGTGGGGGAACCATAGCCTGAATTACTTGAGAATCTCCACAGACATAACTAATACCTCTTCCTCTTTTTAGTTATGTTAGAAAGCAGGAGACTATGAGTTCAAGTCCCACCTTAGCCATAAAACCAGATGGATGACTTTGGGCAGTCACTCTCTCTCAGCCCAACTCACCTCACAGGGTTGTTGTTTTGGGGAAAATGGGAAGAAGAAGGTGCATTGGATATGTTTGCCACTTTGAGTTATTTGTAAAGATAATAAAGGTGGGGAACAAATAAATAAATAAATGAAAACAGAGCAAAAGACTAAAACACCTCTTCACCAGCAGTCAAGACCCAGATGAGCAAAATTAACACCAAGATTAGCACTAGATCAACAATCAAGAAATAAACAATATTATCCCAGTCAAGGAACCACCAACTCAGACAAACAAGCCAACAGTAAACAACAGGTCAAGGAACCACCCAGAGCATCCCATGATACCAACAGGGCAAGCCACTAGTATATAAACTGTGAGCAAACACCACCCCCTTCTAGCCCTGACAATGCTACCCAGTTGGGTAATGAAACATCTACTAGAAAACAGCCAAGCTCAGAGAGCATCAAGGACTCTACAGTTCAACCCTGAGCTATAAATGTTCTCTTCTATCGATTCCACATTCTGGAAAGAACTACAGAATCAAAGGCTATGCTATAATCAATAAATAATGTTATTTTCTTGCTCTTGCTCATATTTTCTTGCTCTCTCCATTTTATGTAAGCTATCAAGTGGATTTCTCTGTCCTTAATGAAATCTGCCTGATCAATTATCTTTTATTTCTTTATGTATGCCTTTTATCTTCTTTGCAAAATAATAAGCATAACTTTGTTTTCTTGAGAAATGAGTGCAATGATTCTGTCATTAATATGTTCATTTGCATCACTCTTCTTTGGTAGAAGAGTGTAGATATTGATCTTTTCCGGTCTCTAGGCCATATAGTTTATTCCATATCTGTTTATAGAGAGGTATTACCACTTTAACTGTCATTTCTCCTTCAGCTTTTAATATTTCACTAAGTATTTCACATCCATCTGGTGCTTTCCTATTTGACAGCAGGTTTCTTGCCTACTATGTTTTGCTTTCTAGTTGAATTTATCCCTGAATATATTCTATCTCTAGAAATATTTCCTTTATTCTATTACCCTGTTTATAAATGGCTACAGTATAATCTTTCCACTTTTCTTTAATTTCATTTGTCCTTATTAGGTCTCTTCTGTGACTACATTTGAGTCTTCCTATGTGATCTGCTTAAAAATATCTTTAATGTCTTTGATGTCTTCCTGAAGTGCTCATGGCCCTGACTTGGTCTGCTTGTCTCTCTTCAAAGGAACTGGACTTTACCATATGTAAGCACCTTATTGATAGTAAGTTATTGTTAATTATTGTTTGTTTCCCTTCTCCACCATGTCATGGCCATTTCTATTCTTGCTGTAATGTTATGCATATTGCTCTTTTTAACTCTTGTAAGTCATCCAGAATCATGTATGAGTCAATGACTCTAAAAATCTGAATTATAAATCTGAATTATAAGTTTATATATATAATCTTAGTATTTCAGCATATTTGCTATTATTCTTCACTGAACCTTCCTTCTTAGTTGTTTCTTGCTTGATGTTAGGTGTTTATGTACACTCATCTTCCACCATTGTTGTGAAGATTTTCTTCTAACTTTCTTTAGCTAATAAGGGAGTTTGTTCTAAGATCTTTCCTTCTTTGACATTTTGGAAATATTTGCTTTTCTATTATCTCTTCCCACATCTCAAATTTTCTTCACTGAACAGTGCCTTTCATTGATCTCATGTTCCTACAGTATGTGCTCCAAATCAAATCTTGTTGGCATATCTCATTTCCTTTATTAATGGTGTGTTCCACAATCTACCCATGGATGGTAATAATTACAATAAAGTAATATTGTACTTTTCTGTCTTCTGTTTTCTATTGTGTAATCAATTTCATTTCAATGTTGTGTATCAGGTGATGTGCATGTTGCTTAATGCATGTATTGGAAACCATACTTTTGCAAAAAATAGTTCAGGTAATCATAATTCCATGTTCTTTCATTTCTACAACTGCTCCATTTCAATCACCTATTGGTAATACAATACAATACAATACAATACAATACAATATAATACAATACAATACAATACAATACAATACAATACATACATACGTACACACACACACACACACACACACACACACATATATATATATCACATATTCAGTGATATCCTATATGAGTATTGTCTCTCCTTTTTTTTAGTATGGTCTCATATTTTGAATAGTACATCATAAAATAATCTAATATAGCCAGTTGTTGTTCACCTAAGTTGCTTCATTTATGTGGCCCAGTACCAGGCCATAGACCATAGGTTGAGGATCCCTGGTCTAGGGTATTATTATGTTGTAAGGTAAATTAGGGACATAAACATATTATTTTAGATTTTAGATTTAGCCATTTAGATTTAGCCATTGTGGCATAGTGATTAGAATGCAGTATTGCAGTATAACCCTGCCCACTGAATCAGCCTTCCATCCTTCTGAGGTCAGTAAAATGAGGACCCAAATTGTTGGGGGCAAAATGATGACATTGTAAATTGCTCAGAGAGTCCTGTAAAGCTTTATGGGGCAGTATATAAGCCTAAGTGCTATTGTTATTGCTATAGTGTTGCAAAATCAAAAGATTATTGAATCTTATTTGCTCCAACTTCTTATTATTTATTTATTCATTTCCTCTAGTGATAGAACAAGAACTATACTTATCAACATAGCATTTATTCAAATGTTATTTTCTTTTAAGTCAAGGGAACTTTTTTTTTAAAAAAAGAGTGAGTTGCCGTAGAAGATGTCTCCTTATCAAAATGATTTGTTTCTTTTTAACAGCCTAGATATATAGAAAATTGTTGTCCTGGTTTTGTAGGTATGTAGAAAATTGTTATTCCAGTTTTGTAGATGCTGCATTTACACTATATAAACAGGCTATGAAAACATTCATAAGCTGCCTTGTGAGAGTACAAAAATAAAACTTAATATTTTAATTGAGAATCAGTTTTATAGCTACTGCTGTTAGAGATAAAAAAATATGATTTCACAGCTGTAACATTCCTCAGTTTAATTCAAGAATGATTTTCCCACAGTGCATAATTTTTGCATTCTCAGATACAATATGCATTTTGGAAATCAGGTGCTTTAGATAACCTGGGCTGGGTTCCTGCTGTGAAATATAGCAAGATGCCTTTGTGAAATATGGGTCGCATGTCGACTTTCCATCTGTCGGAACTATGGATTTCTGCATAATCAGCCTCTTTTGAATAACTTACATTGATTCCTTAATTATTTCTAGACTGGGTTCAAGCTTTTTGCCCTTTGATTATTATTATTTTGCAGCTTCCCTGTCTATAATTTTCACTCCTCTTTCAGGTTTCCTGCCTGAGCAGGGGGTTGAACTAGATGACCTCCAAGATCCCTTGCAACTTCTTCTTCTTCTTCTTCTTCTTCTTCTTCTTCTTCTTCTTCTTCTTCTTCTTCTTCTTCTTCTTCTTCTTCTTCTTCTTCTTCTTCTTCTTCTTCTTCTTCATTATTATTATTATTATTATTATTATTATTATTATTATTATTATTATTATTATTATTCAGAAATTTCTTGCTTCTTCAAATAAATTTGCCCATTTCTGCCTTAGACCTGGAACTAGATTTAGTTGATGTCTTCTTTCCTCCCTTTAATTCCCTTACTGATTACATTAAGCAATTTGTGTAATGTTGCTTATACAACTATGGTATAACACGAGAAGTATGTATGCTGCATGATTTGAGTATGAAATAATAGGTCATCCTTTAGATAAGTATTATGTTGGACAATATAGAGTAGATGTGAATTTAATTTGTATTTGCAAACATAAGTATATCCAATCATGTAAAAACAGGAACAAAAGCTGTAGAAGAAATATTAAAACTCTTTATGTTCATCCATGTGTACTTAAAGAGGACTACATTGTAAATTCACTAAACTCATTTTAAGGGGAAAAAAAGGAAATAAATTGTGCATTGGGATTTCAATAATTTCCCTAATCACTACATTTTTTTTTCTAATTTAGAAACAGAATATTTTTCTTGGTCATAATAAATTCCTATCATTCTTTCTATAACATTGTTTTATGCTTTATTAACATGGCCTCAATTAAGATCTAGAACAGGGCTTTTCAACCAGTGGTACGGGTACCACCTGTAGTACATTGGCACCTGGCAGGTGGTATGCGACCATCCTAGAAAAGTGGTAGTGGGGGAGGGGAATGAGCTGAACCGGTGGCAACACTGCACAAGCTTGAGCGAGAGATGGCTGGAGCTGCAGGGCTGTCAGTGCTCAGTGGAAGCACCAGGATAATCGCTTCTTCAGGGCTGTCAGTGCTCAGCAGAAGCTCCAGGATCAGTGCCAGGCTCCAGCTGGAGCTCGGCATTGATCCCAGTGCTTTTGCTCAGCCTAGAACAGGGGTCTTCAAACTTGGCCCTTTTATGACTTGTGGACTTCAACTCCCAGAATTCCTCAGCCAGGCATGCTGCCTGAGGAATTCTGGGAGTTGAAGTCCACAAGTCATAAAAGGGCCAAGTTTGAAGACCCCTGGCCTAGAAGAAGCACCAGGATCAGCTGGAATGTTGCAGCATCTCCAGGGTCTTGTGATTTACATTCAGATGCTTGGCAACTGATTCATATTTATGATGGTCACAGTGTCCCAGGGTCATGTGAAGTGACCAAAACCTGCTGCAACCACCCAGCAGAGGGGGGGGGGAAATAAAACCCAAACACCCCCCAATGCCACCCCCACTGCCAATCCTCAAAAGAAATGCTCACAACAATGAAAACCTCGGACAGGAGGAAGAGCTCCACTGGGCGGGCAGGCAGGTGTCTTGCTCAGCTGTGGTTTGGGGGGCACTTTTTTCAGTGCCATTGTAACTTTGAACAGTCACTAAGTGAACTGTTGTAAGTCGAGGACTACCTGTACTTCATTATTTTTTTCCTTTTTTTGATCATCAGATTTTTTTTATTAAAGAGTTTTACAAAAACAAAGTTTTACAATATATCCCCAAGTCCCCCCCCCAAACCCGCCCACTTCCCCCCCACTTCCCAGAGCTAAATACAGGATTATAGTTATAGTAATCATATTCTAAATAAAAATTATGCATAATATACAATTAACCAAATTCATAATGTGCTTTAACTCCCCTTTAACATAACTACAAACAAAGTACTAATAACAATATCCCACTAAAATCTACTCATAAGCTAAATGGAACTTTTTAGTCCCATATTTTAGTCCCATATTTGTTCTGAATATCCATCTCCTCCAAACTGAAATATATCTTTCCTGTGAATGATCTTTCAAATAAGCAGAAATCTTAGACATTTCTGCAAGATTCGAAACTTTAAACACCCATTCTTCTATAGTAGGCAAACTATCCTTCTTCCAATATTGTCCCACCAGTAACCGTCCTGCTGTTATCATATTCAACATCAAATTAGTTTCTTTAACATCACAATCTACAACAATACCCAATAAAAACAATTGCGGAGAAAACTTTATCTTTCTCTTAAAAATCTTTTGAATGTTCCACCAAATTTTGATCCAAAAAGCTTTTATATTTCTACAAGTCCACCACATGTGAAAATAGGTAGCTTCTAAACTACCACATCTCCACATCTCCAACAATAAAAGTTCACACCCTTTGGATACTGAAATGGATGCAAAGCAGCAACAGTAAATAAAACATTCAGAATTTGTTGTAGTGTGCAAACATGCTGGGCGGATTCAGCAATGAAGTTAAAATTCTCAGAATTTGACGAATGCAGCCTTGAACTTCTCATTAAAAGGTGATAGTAAAGCAACAGGCATTAAAGGAAAGGAAAACACTATTAAGCATAACAGGATAAAAACCAAATATAGTATTACAAGTATTTAAGTATCAAGCAGAGGGAGTGGTGTGGTGACCTACAGGTGAAGGCATACACTTCCCACTCAGAAGGTTGAGGGTTCAATCCTAGGCAATGACAGATTTTTCTCTATCATGGTGCAAAGAGAAAATAGCTGCTGCAAACTCACCATAGGTGTCAGGAAGGGCATCTGGCCAGCAAACACTCAGCTCCATTCAGTCACCTTTACCCCATCCCGATAAAATAAATTACAGGGTTATAAAAAGAAGGGAAAAAAGTATCAAGTAGTATCAGCTTATTCTTCTTTCCTTTCCTATCCAAAAGTACCAAAAAGCTTCTTCTAATTCCTTCCTTCCTTCCTTCCTTCCTTCCTTCCTTCCTTCCTTCCTTCCTTCCTTCCTTCCTTCCTTTTCGTTCTATAACTGAAGAAAATTTCACATGAAAGTAGTGTAAAACACATTGCAGCATACCGTAGTCTTGAATGTTTATGTTTTTGTTAGTCCTCAAAAATTGGTTGCCACACCTGTACAAAATATATGCATGAGATGCAGAGTACCACAGAAAAATAAGAGCATAACTTCCTTTGGACTTAATATAAAAAAGCAGCAGATAACACTTTCGACTTCTCATGAGTGCATGTGTATGTGTGAGTGCAACTGATCTTTGCACATGAGACTCATTCCAAGTCAGGTATTTTATAGAAATCACTAGACAATCAATGGAGAGTCAAAGGAGAGATGCTTATTCAATCCAAAGTTTGGATTGACAATCACACCAGGACAATTTTTACCCTCCTTTTTACCAGAATTTAGCCAATCATTATGACTAGAATGGAATGGGTTGGCTTATTACAATAGTTTCTCCTGTATCAGCATGAAAATCTTTCCTTTTGTACAATCCTTCCTTCCATACTCTGTTAAAACAGATGTTTCCTTATCCTAACATGACAGCAAACTTCCTTATTTATAGTTAAACAGATGCCTCTTTGTCTAGAGTTAAGACATTTTATCTTTCTTATAAACATTTTAACATATAAGATATATGTCTTCCTTTACATAGATTTTGCTACCTGATATATTCACTTGTTTATTCTGACAGGAACCAGCATTACTAACTTTCCTATACAATATTTACAATATGTGAACATATGAGAAAAATATTCCAACACTTGTAATCCCTATTTCAAAATAAACAACAACAAAAATGAATCACAATCAAGCTCAGCTGTTCACAGTTCAGAAGATCCTCATTTCTTGCCTTACTTCTGTATCTCCTGGAAATGTTTAAAGTATGTAAAAATGTTCTCCTGGGTTTACTGATCTTTTCCAGGGTGATCATAATTTAATAAAGTGGGATATTATTGCACTAAAACGGATCAATAAGCTGAGCAGAGATGCTTTTCTTCATTTAATTATTTATTTAGTGCAGAAGGTAAGCAATTGTAAGAAGAGATAATCTAAAGAGGCTGCATTTTCCAACAGAAAGTATTAATAGGGGAAAAACAACTTTCTGAAAGTATTGAGTTGGCCCAAAACTGTTTCTTGATTGCCCTCCAAGTTGCAGTTTACACTAATATTATATAGAAAATAAGAGAGAATTGAGGATTCTGCTGAATTCCCTCAATATTAATATTTGTGTGTGTGTGTGTGTGTGTGTGTGTATTTGCGGGTTTTGTGTGTGTGTGTGTGTGTGTGTGTGTATTTGGGGGGTTTGTGTGTGTGTGTCTCTGTGTGTGTGTGTGCCTTTATGTGCGCCTGTACCTTCGAGTCAATTTTTGACTCCCAGCTGGACTAGTCCCTGAAGTTTTCTGGGCCAGATTTGTAGAAGTGGTTTGCCCTGGCCTATTTCCTAATGGTGACAGAGAGCTGCCTGCTATGGCTGCCCAGCTAGTTTTGTGCCTAAGGTGGGACTAGAATTTCCAGTCCTCCAGTTCCTAATCTGGTGCCTTAACCTCTGCATCAAATTGGCTCTCTAAATATTAAAGACCATATGAAAGTCAGCCATCAACCTTCACATTATGACATTTTACTTTATTATTATAATTACGGTATTACTAACTGCAGTAATTACAGGCAGCTATTTCTTATGGTAACAGTAATATAACAACATAAGAGCCCTGGTGGTGCAGTGGTTAGAATGCAGCATTGCAGGCTAATTCTGCTGTCTGTTGGCTGCCAGCAGTTTGGCAGTTCGAGTCTCACCAACTCAAGGTTGACTCAGTCTTCCATCCTTCCGAGGTGGGTAAAATAAGGGCCCAGATTGGTTGGGGCAACATGCTGACTCTGTAAACCTCTTAGAGAGGGTTGTAAAGCACCGTGGAGTGGTAGATATGTCTAAGTGCTAATGCTATTGCTATAAATGTCCAATACCATTTACCATTATAATAATAATGCAAAATTAGGATATCTTTATACAGGGAACCAAATGTGAGATCATATCGAAAATAACTCATCCATAAAGTGTAAAACTGGCAAATTGAATATAATGTTCAAGATTTGTACAAGATGTGGCCATCAGCTTAAATGCTTAGGAAAGGTACAATAGATTCATGAAAAGTAAACTATAAATGAGAGGTCTTCAAACTTGGCCCTTTTATGACTTATGGACTTCAACTCCCAGAATTCCTCAGCCAGCTGACTGAGGAATTCTGGGAATTGAAGTCCACAAGTCATAAAAGGGCCAAGTTTGAAGACCCCTGCTATAAATGATTGCGACAAAATCCAGGAATAAAGTAGTAAAGTTCCAAATATCTGCTGCTAGAAATTAATAGTGGATTTCCCAGAATATTATTCGTGAGCAGCCAGAGGTATCAAGTTGCTGAATTCGATAGGCTTTTATTCTGCAAGAAGCAACATCTCCTCATATGGAGAACATTGAATTCTTTCTATGCACAACAAGCACCAGCCAGATTCAAATTAAGAGGTTACCTTGAAAATAAGGAAAGAATCAATCCAAGAAGTTTTACTCAGCTAAGAATCTGAAGCTGTAGGACTTCAACTCAATAGCCTTTTTGGGCCAATCATTATATTGTTCAACATTCACAATGAATCAAATTTTTATTATGACCATAGACCAGCACAATAATTTTATTAATAATTAAGATTAATAAGTTTTTAAACAGCTAAAAATTATATGAACAAAGTTGTGCCTGGTTAAAAAGATAAAAATGCATTTTAAAAAACTGAAACATATAAAAAAGTCTGAAAAAAATCTATATTGTTCAATATTTATACACTTTCAGTGAGATGTTTTTTTTTTGTTTGTTTGTTTAAGACAATTCCCTCATGAACATTACAGGAGAACAAAGGATTTGATCTTACTAAAAGAACACGGTAGTAAACCTGATTCTCTATATATCAAACAAAAGCTTTGTGTGATTCCCCAGCAAATGATCTGTCAGCATAGGAGCCATGGGGCTCACCATGGAGGCTGACCAGTCCTATCATAAGAGCTACACATTAGTACTTCACCCTCTCACAGTGAAAATTCAAGGAATATTCATGAAGAGGAATATTCTTTAGAATAAGCAGAAACGTCTCTGCATATCCCGACAGCTAGACAATGTCGGCTGGCGACCCCCAGGGGAAGGGCCTTCTCTGTGGGAGCGCCAGCCCTGTGGAACCAGCTCCCCCCTGAGCTTCGGATGGCCCAAGATCTCCAGTCCTTTCGCCGCGGCCTCAAAACACTCCTTTTCCACCTGGCTGACCTGGACTGACAGGGATTTTAATTATGTTTACAATTTTTAACTATAATCTTTAATTTATTTTAATTTTTAATTTTAATTTATTGTACAGAGGCCTTTAATTTTAATTTTATCTTAATTTCTGTATTTATTGTATGTTATTGTTGTTAGCCGCCCTGAGTCCTTCGGGAGATAGGGCGGGATATAAGTCCCATTAATAAATAAAATAAATAAATATATATCCCACCAAACTTGCTCTCAGAAAATGAAAGGAATTGCTGTCCTTTTCTAGGCTCTCAGTTTTAGCCCCTGTCTTAACTCCTGCCTTGGGTTAATTCGGATTTCAGTAAATTCAGAATGTAATGAGATGTTTAGATATAGGATAAAGGAAAATGCTTGCCAGAAAAGATTGGAGTGACACCTAATTTATTGAAGCTAAATTTATCCAATGCTAAATTTTATGCTTGATTAAAATAACTGTGTACAGAAACTGAATCAGGATAAGGGCTAGGAAAAAGAGGCCTGCTGTTAATTGGAATAGATTTTTTTTTAAGAATGGGTGAAATGAATAATGACCTACTTCATTTAAACAAGTTGTTAATATTTACTCTGCAAATACCCACAGGGAAACTTGCCAGAGCTAAAATACCTATAATTTACATTCTGCTGCTAAGCTTTACATTATTTCCAAAGAAGAACATTCACTATTTTCTTATCTCTCCTACATGGATACTTCATTTTACCAGCTTAACTGTCTATGGAAATCTGAATTCTATAAAATGCTTATTTCATATTTATGTAAGGTGAACCAGGTTAATATTCAGGATGCAACTCAGCACACATGAGATCCCACCTAAAGATTTGCAATGATTTGGATTTAATTTTATGCCTTACAATAACATGATTTTAGAAATGCAGCAAGGATTATGACTTTCAGGAAAGCCTGGAATTCTAGAAACAACTTTAATGGAGTACTGCATATTTTTAAAAAAAAGTGCAAGCAAGCTAGCAAATGTTTTTAACAAAACAACTAGCTTTGTTGTTTGTTTATGATGAAATTTCTTCCCAAACTTCAAAATCAGCATGGGAACCTCTCAGCCTGGCCTTGGACACCATAGACAACACACCCCTCCAAGCTTGTATGTCTGGTTGTCTTCACTCACTACACGCTTAGTTTGTCTTCATTCTGACAGCCGGTCACATAGGAGGCACTCAACCCCAGGAACACCATTTGGTGGCACCCAATGCACCCCATGTTACAGGGGTCTCACCTGGCCTTCAGCCAACTTTCCAAGACCCCAAAGCATTGAGTCCTAGAGAGTCATGATCCTTGCTTTCCCCAGCTGACATCCATGAACCTAGAACAGACATGTCAAACACAAGGCCCGGGGGCCCAGATCCGGCATGCGAAGTGGTTTCATGTGGCCCGCGAAGCCATCCTGGAAACAGTGAGGGAACGGCCCCCACTGCCTTAGCCCTGGCCCAGAGACCCTCCTTCTGCCAGAGACCCTCAGATCTGTCCCACTCCTGCCCAGGCCCCCATAGGCACCCTTGATGCGAACAATGTAGAGCTGGCCATGCCCACCCAGTAGGCCATACGCACTCTAGCCATGCCCACCCAGTAGGCCACGCCCACCCTGGCCATACCCACCCGGCCCCTTGAGGGCAACCACAATGCTGATGTGGCCCTCAATGAAATTGAGTCTGACACCCCTGAGAACCTTCCATGCCATTGCATGCCTATTCTGCATTCTTTATCATCAGGCGACCATTCAGGTAAGCCTCTGCTGGAGCAGGCAAGCAGTCCATATTTTCTGTCTCAGTTCTGCCAGCTGATTCTGAGACACATGAAAACTCATGGCCTCCTCTCCAAAAGAGGGCTATGTGTCCTTGAAAAGTCTTCAAAGCAGTCCCACAAACTTAGTCTCATTAGCTTCTACCTAAAATCAATCACAGTTTTCTTATGCTACTATTTTGAATTCTGGGAACTAAAGATAGAACATTTGCTTGCATTATCAATGTCATTGTTGTCATGTTATTTCACTTCTTGCTAGGAGGCATTGGAAGTAAATGCCTTCTTACTCTGCTATTCAGCTGCTGTTCTCCACTTCAGCAGACTCCATGGGCCCATACTTATCTTGTGTTGCAACAGCAAATCCAAATTACTGGTAGCTGTTGTCCCAAGCTGTTTCATTGTTAAAGCTGGCACCTGTGCTCTACTGCAACCTTCACAGGTATACCAAACAGGAAACACACCAGAAAAGCTCCTTTTACTTTATTGTAAGACTACATTAAGAAAATACTGCAAGGCAGATAGTACAAATCTCCCACCATCTCTTTTACAGCTGAGATGTTAGGAAAGTTACTTTCTGAGCCTTTTCCTCCACACATTATGCAGCTTTGCCCTCTCTTATCTGATCTGATTGTTCTTCAGCCAGCATCTTTTCCCACCTATCCCATCTCCCAAGCTCATTCCCACATACCATTATACAACCTGTGGTGCCTCAGTCATTTCCCCACCACTAAAGATGTCTGGCAGGTTTCAACTATCATCACTGCTATTCATCAGACTACTCTGATGTCTGTACACCAGACCCTATGGCCTTCAGTGGCAATGCAGCCCAGATAACTTCCAGAGGTGATGTAGCCTGTGCAGTCTCTGCTGTCAGCACAAGAGGTCTTATCCAGTAGTGGGATTCAAATATGTGAACAACATGTGATGCCGCTTCCGGAAGTCCGTTTTGGGCTTGGGCAATGTGGGAACGGCCAGAATTTGGTCTCCCAAGAATTTGGCTTTTGACCTTTCAGCCTTTCCGTGCTTTCCTAGTTGGGCCTCTCTGTAGCTTCAGTGCAGAGCACACTCTCCTGGCTAGGAGGGGGGCCTGGCATGTGGGAGGTTTGGGAACGCTATGATAAAGACTTCACATGCATCTTATGCTATCTTGTTTTTGTGTGATCTCATAAGCACCTGAGTATCCAATTATTTCTGTGTATCCTGGTTGTGAGAGACTGATGTAATCTTTATTGGAGGTGAATAAAAGTTCAGCGGGCAGTGTACTCTCCAGAGTTCTTTTGGAGACGAGGCTGCCCTGCTGGTTCAGGACAACTCTATCGACCCGGGTCTGAATTCCTTTCCCTTCGTCTTAATTCTTTTCCCTTCAGGCAACAAAAAATTAGCTACCAGTTCTGCCAAACAGGTGCAAAATGGTTGAATCCCACCACTGGTCTTATCATTCCAATCATCTCCTCAAGTCCCCTAAAATAAAACATTCAAAAGGAGGGGAGGGGACCCCTTCATTCCTATTCTCAAACAAGTCTTTTCTGTTCTACTATCTCCTGCAACTCACACAAACCATCCCTTTGGAACTTCCTAACCCCTAACCCTCACCCCAGAGCGAAGTCAGTTCCAACTTCCTTACCTTTCATAATGCTTAAAGACCTGGCTCTGCTAGTTGGCTTGGGCTCCAACCAAGGGGGCATCACACTGTAGTTGGTTGACAGATTAACAATAGATCCTGCTCCCTCCTCCTCAATGTGCTCCTTCTCTCCCCATCTTTTTAGCTAGGTTAATTTTTATTGTATTGCATTTATATTACTAGATTTTATATAGTTTTACCTTTAAAACTTATTTGAACTAGCTGGTCTGGCCTGATGGGGAACGTTAGGGTTTTTAATGGGTCTTTTATTGTTATTGTATTTTTTTAACTGGGCGCTTGTTTAATTCCTTTTTAATTTTTGTATTGTTATTTATATATGCCCTGTTCACCGCCCTGAGTCCTTCGGGAGAAGGGCGGTATACAAATTTAATAAAAGTAAAGTAAAGTAAAGTAAAATTGTAAGCCACCCAGAGATAGCACGAAGTAGGATGGGCAGCTAATAAATTTTATAAATAAATTTAAAAAGAAACCAATCACCCTCTTCAACACCATCTTGAAATCCTGTCCATACTTCTCTGCAATTCAAAATCAGCTAAACATACTATATTCTTCTTTAGCTGATTGTTCAGCAACGACTTCTGATAGCTACTCATATTTCTGGTTTTTTAAAAGTCTTATGTAAAAGTTATAATCACCAAATATGTTTGCCCTTAGAAACCAGATCAGAGTTCCTTTCTCACTGTCCTCATGGAAGAATGAATGTACAGAAACAGACTCTGCATTGCACAGCTGGCCTCACTCTTAACTTCACCATCTTAATCCCATTTCCCACAGCCTCCCAGTTTCTGTTGATTAAAAATCTGCTCAATTTGTTTTGAAAGATGCTGCTTTAAATTAATTACTGGCTGCCTTTCCAAATTAAGCTGAGGTTGTTCAAATTATTTCTGTCTGCTGTAACTGGTTTGCTAACATTTTCTGTTTTTTATATCTGTCCTAATATTCTGTAACTCTGTCATAGCCTTTAATAATCTGTTTTATTGAATATTTTTCTTCAAATGATATGAGACAATGGGCAATTGTGAGGTGTAAGGCAAAATGTGATTTTTAGATAACAGTACCCACCTGGATTGGGTTTGGATGTTTAGTCTTCCTTGTTGACCATAATTTTCTTCGCAATTTTTTTTATTGACAAGTTGTTCTGCTGTGACATTGTTTTGCTACTTTAATCTTACTAAAAGAATGGAAGGTAAGCTTTTCAGAGTCCTCCTGCACTGGAGTGGCGTATAAACTCTGGTAGGTATATAAGGAGGATAAAATGAATAGTAAAATGGAACACATAGAGCCTGATCTATGTAATATTATTCTTCAGAGAATGTGTACATCATATTACACATGCTACAATGTATGTAAGTGTGTGTGTGTGTGTGTGTGTGTGTGTGTGTGTGTGTGTGTGTATACATTCATGCCTGTGTGGCTATATTTCTGTAGTGTTGTTGTATTTTTATTTTTGTATGGGGTTTGTTTTACACTGTATTTTTATGTGAACTGCCAAAAGTCTATGTCATTCAACTGGAATGTTTTAAATAAAGTGACATAAGAGCCTTGTAAGAAACTCTAGAGACATTGTACCCTCATGCTATTTCATATCAAATGGGACTCTGATCAGTCTATTGCAAACATGTTAAATATATAGCCATACAGGGACATAGCTAGAAAGCAGGTATCTTATTTATTATTGCACTTGGTATGTTGGGGAAGTTGTCTACGTAGCACTAGAATTTAAGTGCTTGAACATAGCTAGTGATGCAAGTCTATTTATGTAATATATTTTATTAATTCAACCCTGCAGTTCTGTTTAGGCACAAAATAAAATATTTTTTCAAAGTTACAACAACACTGAAAAAAGTTACTTATGATAGTTTTTCACAATTATGACCATGGCAGGATCCCCATGGTCATGTGAACAAAATTCGGAGGCTTGGTGACTGACTCATATTTATGATGGTTGCAGGGTCTCAGGATGATACGATCACCATTTGCGACATTCTGACAAGCAAAGTAACTGGAGAAGCCAAATTAACTTAACAACCAAGTCACTAATTTAAGAACTGCAGTGATTCACTTAACAACTGTGAGCAGAAAGGTTGTATATTGGGGCAAAATTCACTTAACAAATGTCTCACTTAGCAACAGAAATTTTGGGCTTAATTGTGGTCATACGTCAAGGACTACCTGTACACAGAGTCTGCCTTTCCATGCTCTTCTATTCAATGTGTCATAACATCTGCTTCTGTTACTTAAAGATCAGCTTAAACCACTGGTTTTGGGGACCCTGAACTGGAAAACACCCCTTTTTGTTATAGAATGTTATCAAATTTCTTTCTAGCTTGGTCCTGACAGGTGGTGATTTACGAGCTTATAGTTAGTTCTCTACTGCTGAATCTTGAAATACCCCTATTGTTCATTGGCATTTCTGCCATTCTGCACTTGTTCAGCAATATACTCTTGCAACCGAACAGCAATTGTAATTTTACTCCAAGTCATTCATTCTCCATAAAGAGGAAGGATGGCAACTCCTCTCTGTGTGCATTTGTTGTCATCCTTCTTGCTGCCATACTAGTTCCATCTGCTGAAAGATAAAGTAAAAGAGAAGAGGTGCACTCTGTATGATTTCTACAGCTTCATATTTCAAAAATGTATAACGACTGTGGCTAGATGAGACAGAACTCCTTCCCTAAAAGATTATGAATATTAATTGTAATGAAAAACAGGAAACTTAGATTCACACCCAGGCATTGCCTAAATTATGCAAAATGCACAAGCACACACATGAGGTGGCGGGACATACAGAATAAGGAAATGCAAGAGATAGTTCAGATAATTATTACTATTTAATTTATTTTAAATTAAATTATTTTTCTCAGAAAGCTTTGTGACTCTTATTGGTTTATCAAACTCACTTGCTAAACTCACAGAATTAAACTGTGGATGAGTTTCTGACTTCCTGAAAATAATATTACCATTTTGTGTATATATAAAAGATGCAGTCCTCTGCACGACCACTTGAAAGAAATCCCATTGAGCTGAAGATCACAGTAAGTATATACAGAATATAAGTTTTCAACCCAAATTATAAATTAATTTACATTATATCCAATTTTTAGATGACCAGCATATCTGTTGCATATGCACTCAGTTCTTGCAATGGTGAAGATTGGATGATGTGCAGGAAATATATATTCATGAATATCTCCATAAGGCTTATTAATATCAGCTCTCTGGTTTACGTTGCTCATATACCCGCCTGAGTTCAGAATGTTTATTACAGACAATTGTCTGTTTTGCAAGTTATAAATTCATACACAGCGCTTATTGTGATCAAGGATAGATCCTACTATCTTTATGTTGGGAACCATGAGGAAAAGTAAAATGACTGAGGAATTTTTCCCTACCCCTCCAGTATTGAAAAGCAGTTACAATATATTATAAATCTTTTGTCACAGGAAAAGCTCAGGGATCATCATATGTTAGGAAAACGTGTAGACATTTTAATGCCATAATATGATCTATGAGTATTGGAGCACAGTCCATTGCCATAGTCCATTGCTCAGGCGGTTATATTAAGTCCTGCTGCAAGATAAATTCCTTGTAGAGGACACCTTTGGGCAGATGAGGAAGGATGACGTGACCAAGCAAGTACCAGGGGATAATTCTATTCCCAGGAACAGGAGGAAAAGGAGGAGGGGGTGTCATGAACTTGGAAAATCAATTCCATGACTCTATGGCCATTTCACAGTAATTCTGGAGCTTCAAAATCAGAGGGAGCCAAAAAAAAACTTCTTGAAGAAGCACCATACATTTTCCAGTAGATCTGACACATCTGTACACACGTCTTGATAATGCCTTCAAAAGAGCAGAGGGGAGAATTATGACAGAACGCTTTACTGAGTTTATTGAAATGGCCCTTTAGATGTTTTTGGAACTAAGAGAAATGTTAAAAATGATCTATAAATGCTTTCAAATAGTTATACATCAGCTATAAGGCTAGTTATAAGTTATTTTAACATCTCAACTGTAGAGAATTCAAAACAATATCTGAGTGGCATAGAAATGGCAGAAACACTTTATTCCACAGAAAGAATTCAAGACTGATATTCCAAACTGGATGCTTTTTTCCCCAGCTACATTTCTGAACAGGCATAAAGACCTTGACTTCATAGTGCTATTTTAATGGCATTGATACAAGTCCTCAGATTATAAACTGAGGTGCTTCTTTTAATGTAGTTCTGAGAGCTTTATGACATGTTCCACCTTGTAATGTATTGGGCCTTGTTTAACTTGAGTGTACCACATGGGTTTGAATGCTGGAAGACTGCTTAAGCAAGGAGCTTGCTAACGGTCGCCAGCTCCTCAGACAGTCAGTCTCCAGGGCTCCCATTGGTTGGCTCTAGGGCAGCAATAGGTTGCTTTAAACCTATTGGCCACCACATAGAGGCCAGAGTATAAATAGCTGCATTGCAGCTCTGTTTCTCAGTTCAGTTCCTGCACTTCAAATAAAGCATGTTCCTGCCTGAACTCACTTGCCTTGTCTCTTGCTTCAAGAAAAGAACTCAGTACACACCACTGGCGATGAGGATAGGATCCTGCTCCTTCCGAATTGCTGAGAGTCACTAGGGGGTAAGGCCAGCAAGCGCCTGGCAGGGAAAACAATCCCCTTCCTCGGTCAGCCTAGCACAGCCACGCTAGCAACCATGAGCCCTGTGGACCAGTCCCTGGGCCTACGAAGGAGCGGGACAAAGAAGACGATGAGCCCTAGCTGCGAAGACTTCCTGAGATGGCAAAGGTCGGAAAGCTGGAAGAATTTGATGTAACTCAACCAGAAAGATGGTCTTCATACATTTCAAGGCTCAAGAACTACCTCCACACCAACCAAGTCACCGAAGATGGCCTGAAGACCGCAACACTCCTGTGCATTTGTAGCCCAGCAACATTCAACATTACAGAGAATTTGGTCGCACCAACTCAGCTGGAGTCCGTAACATTCATGGACTTGAAGAAACAGCTCGGTGACCATTTCCAGCCCAAGCTTTCGGTAATAGCTTGGAGGCACGCATTTGAACAGAGGCTTCAGCAGCCAGGTGAAACAGCTTCCGAATTCATTGCAGCTTTGAGGCAAGCTTCACACCTGTGTCAATTCACCTACTTAGAAGAGAGGCTTCGAGACTGACTCATCTGTGGCCTTCAGAACAGAGAGCTGCAACAGAAGCTCTTCGCCAAAGAGACTTTATCACTCCAAGATGCGTTGAAAGAGATTGTGGTGGATGAAGCCACCGGCGGGCCTGTGAAAGCCACCTGTGAAAGCCATGTGGCCCACCAAAAGCACGCAGCATGAGGAGGCCGTCCACCATGAGGACACCAAACATGCAGAAGTCTCCGACAGCAGCCACAAAGTGGACAAGCTTCAATGGCACAATGACCAACAATGGTGCAATGACCAACAACAAGGGACTACTTACAAGGCAAGTCCCTTCTCTCAATGTCTGGGTTGTGGTGGCAGCCACCAATGCATGGACTGCAGGTTCTGGACAGCCATGTGTTGGACCTGTGGGAAGATCGGCCACATCACTTCAGTCTGCAGAGGTCACCAGAGGGACCGCCAATTGGACCGCCAATCGGACATTCCAATCAGGAGAGGTACCGGGGCCCCGGGACAGTTTAGCATAGGGTTTTTGCTCCAGCCACCAGAGCATTTGCCGCATGGGAGCTCGCCGCCCCATTAAGCCAAAATTTTGACTTCAGGTCGAGCTGCAAGGCATCTCTTGCAGAATGAAACTGAACACTGAGTCAGCCGTGTCCATCATTTCACTCAATACATTCCGGTTCGTCTGTAACCGCAGCAAGAGATGGGCCAAGCTTAGGCCATCCAACATCATCCTGACCGATTTTCAGAATGCTCGAGTCACTGTTGAGGCCACACTGGCCATCAAATTCAAGGGGTTTTCAGGGCCTCTGGATGTTATTGTAGTAGAGGGTCAGCAAACGAGCCTGATAGGACTTGATTGGTTTGATGCATTGGGCATCCAGGTCACCAGAATCAACTGGACACAAACAGCAAACTTAGCGTCAGTATGCGAGTTCACAGATGTTTTTGACACTAGCCTTGGAATGTACAAGGGCCCTCCGATAGCCTTTAAACTTGATCCTGCTATAATGCCTATCAGGATCAAACCCCGTAGATTGCCATTTGCTCTTAAACACAAGATAGATGCTGAGTTGGACAAGCTAGTTGAACAGGGGCTACTACAGCCCGTAGATGGGGGTGAATGGGAAACCACAATTGTCACACCACTTAAGGCCAATGGGGAGGTCAGGATTTGTGCTGATTACAAGTGCACCATTAATTGGGCACTTAAACAGCACACGTACCCGGTGCCAGTCGTGAGCCACATCCTGGCATCACTGCAAGGGTGTACAGTTTTTGCAAAATTAAATTTGGCACAGGCTTATCAACAGCTACCAGTGGATGAGGCCACAGCTGCTGCACAGACTATTGTAACACACAGGGGAGCTTTTAAAGTAAAGTGCCTCCAATTTGCATTGACTGGGCTGTGGGTGAGGGCGATGGGTATAGAACCAAGTGCCATCTGGAACCGTTCCGGGTCCATTAGGTGCCTGGGGCGGAACCACCTGGTTGGTTCCGCAACCCAGCGGTGGGGGGTGGCATAACAGAAGACCAGCCGCAGGAGATGATGATCTGACCATGACAGGGGAACAATGGTTGGTGAACCCCCTCCCAGATATCCAACCACTGTTCAGACAGGAACACCAGGTCAAGAGTGTGACACCCCACATGGCTTGGGCCGACCTGGAATGGCCAGCCAGAGTGACTCGAGTCAGCCGGCAGGCAAGCTGGTTGACCGGGAGTTGCCTGGGTCCCCCAGACGATGTGCAAGGGTACATAAGCCGCCGGCTTATTTGCAGGATTGTACTTTTGTAATGCTGTGTGATTACTGTACTTGCTTCCTGTTTAGGAACAGTATCTGTATTAGTGAACACAATTGTACACTGCTGCACTTATGCCTACTACTGTTTTCTACTATTGCAAATTCTGTAAATTGCTGTATTTTATTTTTCTACTATTGTTTTATTATATTATGTGTACATTCTAGGGGGAGGGGTGTAATGTATTGGGCCTTGTTTAACTTGAGTGTACCACGTGGGTTTGAATGCTGGAAGACTGCTTAAGCAAGGAGCTGGCTAATGGTTGCCAGCTCCTCAGACAGTCAGTCCCCAGGACTGCCATTGGTTGGCTCTAGGGTGGCAATAGATTGTTTTAAACCTATTGGTTGCCGCCTTGAGGCCAGAGTATAAATAGCTGCATTGCAGCCCTGTTTCTCATTTTAGTTCCTGCACTTCAAATAAAGCATGTTCCTGCCTGAACTCACTCGCCTCATCACTTGCTTCAAGAAAAGAACCCAATACACAACACACCTGATTTTGGACTTTGTACCTCATATTGAGAAAGAACTGATAAGTTATTACAGCAAGAATTCAGTTTGTTTCTGAATCCTCTGGATGCTTCAGATTCCTGTCTAGTAGCAAATGCATGTTGTAATGTATTGGGATTTTATTTGAACTGTTTTCACGTGTCTTTTGAATGCTGCTTAAGGTTGCTCAATTGAGGTGCCTGTGTAACAGTCGCTGACTAGCCAGACATGCAGTCTCCAAGAAGATCATTGGATGATTTGGGGCAGAAATGGGTTCTGTGCTGCCACCACATGGTTGTTTGGGGAAATTATAATATGCTATCTTGACCTGGTCAGCCAACTCCTCCTTTCCTATGACATATTTCCTCCTTCTCCTGACCATGTGCCTTACACCCCTCCCCTTTCTGGGTTGGACTTCCTCCTTCTTCTCCCTGGGGACTTTCCTCCTCCATAACCGGCAGATACATGTGCTCCTTCATAACCGACAGACACACGTGCAGACACTGTGAGTTGATACTGTCTTTTGACCTTGGAAATATCGTGCGTTATCATCTAATTCACCTCATCTGCTGTAATCTACTCTGCATGCAAATAAAGGTATTTCTGGATGATAAAAGATACTTTTCATTTATTTATTTATTTATTATTTAAATTTATATACTGCCCTATTCCCGTAGGACTCAGGGCGGTTTACAGGGAAATTAAAATACATAGTATACAGAATTAAAATCAATTAAAACTATTAATTAAATAGTTAATAGGAGGAGTTCAAGCTGCAACTCTTTTGGATGATCTTAGAGAACAGAGGGTGACGCGTGCTGCCTTAAAACGCTCAAAAAAGAAAAAAAAATAAGACCAGTAGAAATCTATGGAACTTCCACAAAATATTTATAGTTAAGTGGTAGTTGTGTTTTTTTTTAAAAAAAAAAAAGTTTTGGGATGCTATGTATGGTAATAGATTTTTTTTTTTAATTTGGAATTAATGGACAACTTACTACAGAGGAAGAGGAAGAAAGTTTTGTGGGTTAATGTGGGTTAATTTGTGTAAGAACTATTTATTAATGTGCAAATGAGAATATGTTAAGGTAATAGTGAATTGTGGAAGAACATAGATGCGAATGATGCTAGTTTTCTTTTATTTTAGTTTTTTATATATATTTAGTATTATTAAGGATTGATTTACTATATACAAGCTAGAGAGTGATGGATTTTAGAGTTTATAATTGTTAGTATATGATTGTTTATGATTGCCTTTTAGATATATACCTTGTATTTTGCTCTGGGAAGTCGGGGGGGGGGGAGGGGGGAGGAGGGGAAGTGGAGGGGGGGAGGTAGGGGAGGGAGGAGGGGGAGGGGGAGGGGGGGAGATAGGGGGGAGGTAGGGAGGGGAGGAGGGAGGGGGAAGGGGGGTTTTTTTAAAGGAAAATTGTATTTTATAAAACTTTTCAATAAAAAAAAAAAATAAAGAAAAATAAAAAAAAAGAAACAAAAAAAAATAGTTAATTAATTAAATAGTCCCTGAAGTTAAACTAAAACCCAATTAAATTAAATTAAATTAAAACCCCTCAGTCTGGGCCAAACAGCTCGAACAACCAGGTTTTCAAGTCCCGGCGAAATGAGCAAAGGTCGGGGGCAATCCTGAATTCCGTGGGAAGTTGGTTCCATAGGGCCGGTGCGCCCACAGAGAACGCCCTTCCCCTGGGAATAACCCGCCGGCATTCCTTAACCGGTGGTACCCTGAGAAGGCCCTCCCTGTGGGAGCGCACAGTACGATGGGAAGTTGATGCCGGCAGCAGGTGTTCCCTTAGATAATCCGGACCCAAGCCATTTAGGGCTTTATAGGTCAATACCAGCACCTTGAATCTCACCCGGAGGGCAACCGGAAGCCAATGCAGCTCACAGAGAAGAGGTGTTACATGGGAGTATTGGAAAACTCCCATAACAACTCACGTGGCTGCATTCTGCACCAGTTGAAGCCTCCGAGTGGTCCTCAAGGGCAGCCCCATGTAGAGAGTGTTGCAGTAGTCTAGCCAGGAGGTCATGAGCACATGGGTGACTGTGCGTAGGGCATCTCGGTCCAGATAGTTCTGCTATCATGAGTTCTGCTATCTGGCAAGAGCTGTTCTCAATGATAGAATCCACCTATACAGACCAGCACAGGGGTCTTAGCAAGGGGAAAAATCATTATACGACAGCTTGATCCAGAATAGGTTCCTTTAAACCTATTGGCCACCTCCTAGTGGCCAACCATATAAGTAGCTGCGCAGAAGCCTCTGATTCAGTTCTGTTCCTATTTGCCTCAATAAAGAAATGTTCCTGTTTGAAACCTCTCATCTTGCTTCCTGCCTCCAAAGAACTCACTACACAACACATGTAATGATGGATTCTTCCAATATATCAAGAGTGACAAACTGTAGCCTTCATAACCCTTGTGCGTGACTAGAGTGGAAACCCCAGAGGAAACTGTGCAATGACTGATACAATAAAAGTTTCCAAAGAACTGAGGTATTTGGGATTTGAGAAAATTGCTCATCTTATGTGTTAAAAAAATGGACTAAAATAAAAGAGCAGGGGAATGATATTTGATTCAAAACAAAGCATAATGTCTCATCAATTGCTATATTTGGGACAATTGTTATAATTTAAAGATAAAGCTAAAATTTGGATCTAGAAATTCAGAAATTGGAAGGTTATCCTGGATCCTGTTTAAGCAAACTTGGCCTCCATCACAGTGTGCCTAGAATAATTACACTTCTTCCCTAATCCCCAGATTCGTTGCTAATGTGCATAGAAATCAGGAAGAAGTGAGAAGATCTGTGAAAGAAAGCAAAAACAGTCCAATGCAACCTCTTGAATTGCAGGAAAACAAATCTCTGTTGAATAAAATGGGAATAATATTGGATGAGTCTTTTTTCTTGCAAACTGTTCCTATTTCAACACTTTTAGAACAGTCTCCACTATTTATTTAGGGTGGTTTGATTCTGGAATTATAGCGAGCTTGTTGATTCCCCTAAAATTACTGTAAAAATAATTCTGGTGGAGACAGTGTCATTTAGTAAACCAATACATTTTCAGTTTGAATGAAGCTCATAACTAATGTAAGTAATAAAATAATGAAAAACTAAATGACTTGGTGAATGGAACTGAAATTATAAGAGATTGCCTAACACCAGGGAAGACTTCAGAAATGTTGTAACATGTAATAAAGCCAATATTGGTTTATCCATGCTATTTTTTTTATTGAAAAGTTTTAAAAAACAATTTTCCTTTAAAAATCCCCCCTTCCCCCTCCCTCCTCCCCCCCACCTCCCCCCTCCCCCCCTCCCCCCCGACTTCCCAGAGCTAAATACAAGGTATATATATAAAAAGCAATCATAAACAATCATATACTAACAAACTATAAACTCTGAAATCCATCACTCTCTAGCTTATATAGGATAAACAAACCTTAGTAATATTGAATATGTATAAAAAGAAACTAAAATAAGAAAAGAAAAAAAAACGAAAGAAGACTTATTCAAATGCTACATAAAACTTCTTAACCCTATACTTGTTCTGGATAAACTCAATCCATTTTCTCCATTCCATAATATAGCGTTCTTGCGAATGGTCTTTCAGATAGGCCGAAATCTTCGCCATCTCTGCCAGGTCGGAAACCTTTAAAGTCCACTCTTCTATAGTCGGCAGTTCCTCTTTCTTCCAATATTGGCCTATCAAAAGTCTTGCTGCCGTAATTAAGTTCAACATCAATTTGGTGTCCACAACTGTAGCATCTGCAATTATTCCCAACAAAAAAAATTGCGGACAAAACTTTATCCTCTGTTTAAAAATCTTCTGCATATTCCACCAAACTTTTATCCAAAAGGCCTTAACCTTCTTACATGTCCACCATATGTGAAAATATGTTGCATCTTCATCACCGCACCTCCAACATTTAGGCTGATAATTCGGATACATACTTGCAAGCTTTTTAGGATCTAAATGCCATCTATAAAACATTTTATAAAAGTTCTCTCTTAGATTTTGAGCTTGAGTAAATTTTACGTTCCTCACCCAAATCTTTTCCCACGTGTCCATTGTGATAACTTCCTGAATGTTTTGGGCCCATTTTATCATACAATCCTTAACAAGCTCTGTTTCTGAGTCAATCTCTATCAATGCAAGATATATCCGTTTGATATGTGCAGGTCCCTGATTTCTAATTTGCTTTATCAAATTTTCATCAGTGATTGTAAATCCATTTTTCTGGTCTTCTTTCTACCTGGCCCGTAACTGAATATATTGAAACCAATTTTGAACAACCTTCTCTTCTCGCAAGAGGCTATATGATTTCAGACACCAAACATTTCTTTCCAAGCTAAGGATCTCCTTGTACGTAGTCACATCGTGTTTGAAGCCAGCATGTATATTTTCTATTGCATGTTTTGGAATTGCCCACAATGGTATCTTGCAACTTATGTCTATACTTCTTCCAAACTCTCAGCAATGCCTGTCTTAAAGGTTTATCCATGCTATTTATGAACTTTATGGTATGTCTTTTTTTAGAATTAACAATATATTTTCTCTGAATGGCACACAGAAAGAAAAGTAGCATAGGTCACCAAGTATAATTTATGGCTTCTAACTCTCAGCTTACAAGTTTTGCAGCATTATAGGCCTTCTCTATTTGCACTTTTGAATTTAGTCAATCTGAATTTTTAGATCTCAAACAGGCATAGCACAGTTTTAAAAAGCAAAATACCTAGTAACAAAGAGTACAATCTTGACTCTGCCCTCAGCATTGTTAAAGTTTAATTTCACTAGTTTAATTATCTTTATCCACACTTTCTCCCTGTTACTATTGAGTATGACCTATAGTTAAGAAAAGTCAAACCATTCCTGCCACAGGTGATTAGGAGAGAGTTGTCAAGACATACCTGAGACAAAAGTATTTCTAGAAAAGAACATTTGGAATGTGGAAATAATATCTTCTTTAAACTTATTGTTATTTAACTCCTTGAGTGCCTTTATTCAGTTATTAAAGAGTATTTACTTTGCAGATACATCTGCTTACATCACATTTTGGTATGAGAGCATACATTTATTTAAATGATTGAAAGAGAATAGCCCTGCCTTTCTGGTTTGATCTTTATGATTTAGGAGGAAGTATGTTTTTGGGTTTGGAATGCCAATGGATTTTGATTTATTGACTGACAGATTGGGGTGTATCCAATTCCACAAGTGCCTATCAAGAACAGTATTCATTCATATGGCCCACTTACACTACTCTATTGCGGACTTATATGCCCTCAGGAGAGTTCCTGCCGCCTGGGCACAACCTGCCGCCTTGTGCTCTATCTCCCTTGAGGACGGGCCCAATTGTTGGGACCCTGAGAGGTGGTTGGGCATAGATAGGGGCTGCTGGTTGAAGCGGATTAATAAGCCCCTACTATATTTTTAGCCGGTTGTTTTAGGGGGTTAGGGAGGGGGGTGAATGATAGGGGTGGGAGGGATAAGGGTATTTTATCAACTGGCTGTCAGTCCAGGCCGGAGTTGGTTCCCAGCGAGACGAGCCTGGGGTTAGGGATTGCTGGTTCCTTTAGTTCTGGGGTGGGGTTTCAAATCCCCACGATGATTGGGAATGGTAGCAGGTGGTTGTACGGAGGGCCATATCAACATCCGGGATCACGCCCCCGCTGTCTTCAAGCGGTGGCGTGCTCCGACCCTCCGGTTGTTACCCGTTTACCTGGGGTTGAGGGAGATCGGGCCCCTGAGCTTAGGCTGGTGTATTTTAATGCCAGATCCATAGTGAACAAAGCTCCCCTCATCCGAGACTTGATCAAGGAGGAACGCGTGGATCTGGCATGCATTACGGAAACCTGGTTGGGCTCAGAGGGGGGTGTCCCTCTGACTGAGCTCTGCCCCCAGGTTTCTGTGTGCTGCACCAGCCGCGGGCTCAGGGTAGGGGCGGGGGGGGGGTGGTGGTTATACGAGAGACCTTATGTCCGCAGGAGACCACTGTCGTACAGATTGGCGGGAGTGAGTCGCTCCTCCTGAGGTTTGGCTCTAGGGTTCGGTTGGGTTTGTTGCTGACATACCTGATGCCCAGTTGTGTTGCAACAACCCTGCCCAGGCTTCTCGACACCCTCTCAGGGCTGGTGGTTGAATTTCCCAGACTTATGGTTCTGGGTGATTTCAACCTTCCATCCCTGGGTGGGTCGTCAGAGTTAGCACGGGAGTTCATGGCCTCCATGATGGTCATGGACCTGACCCAGATAATTCAGGACCTGACCCATGGAGGGGGCCACACTCTCGACCTGGTTTTCCTATCTGGGCAGTGGTTTGATGATCTGGGAGGGGGCTCACCAAATATTGTCACCCTGTCATGGTCCGATCATCACCTCCTACGGCTGGTCTTCCGATACGCTACCCCTCACCACTGGGCTGTGGAACCAACCAGGTAGTTCCGCCCCAGGCGCCTAATGGATCCTGAATGGTTCCAGATGGTGCTTGGGTCTATACCTATCTCCCTCATTCACAGCCCGGCTGATGCCTTGGTGGAGGCTTGGGAGAGGGCCGCCACCGAGGCACTTGACCGGGTTGTACCCTTGCGACCCCTGATCCAGCACAGATCCTGATGGGCTCCATGGTTTTCTGCGGAGCTACGGGAGATGAAGCGTCGGAGACGGAGTCTGGAGAGCTGTTGGAGATCCAGCCGGTCTGAATCTGACCGATTGCGAATAAGATCTTTCTCTAGGTCTTATCTCACAGGGATGAGGATGGCGAAGTCTAATTACTTCACTGCCCTCATCGCATCTGCAGATAATCACCCGGCCGCCCTGTTCAGGGTAACTCATTCCCTCCTCTCCCAGGAGGTGAGGGAGGAGCCCTTGCAGGGGCAGGCCGAGGAGTTTAGCCAGCATCTGGCGGACAAAATCGCTCAGATTCGGACTGGTTTGGACGCTGACTGGGCAGAGTCTGATGGGGAGGAATTGAGCGGTCTTGAGAGTATTATCTGGACTGAGTTTGATCCTGTGACTCCCGAGGAGGTGGACAGGATTATGGGGAGGCTGAGCTCTACCACCTGTTTATTGGACCCGTGCCCTTCCTGGCTGGTTTATTTAGCTCAGGAGGAGACACGAGGCTGGTTCCAGGCAGTGATATCTGCTTCTTTGAGTGAGGGTGTCTTTCCCGCTGCCTTGAAGGAAGTGGTGGTGAGACCCCTTCTCAAGAAGCCTGCCCTGGATCCACTATGTGGTGGTGCATCAGCTTCCTCTGTTCCTGGAGGAAACTGATTATCTTGACCCGTACCAATCAGGTTTCAGGCCCGGGTACAGCACAGAGACGGCATTGGTCACGCTGATGAATGATCTCTGGCGGGCTTGGGACAGGGGTTGTTCCTCTGTCCTAGTCCTATTAGATCTCTCAGCGGCTTTTGATACCACCGACCATGGTATCCTACTGCGACGTCTCAGGGGGTTGGGAGTGGGGGGCACAGTTTTACGGTCGTTCTCCTCCTACCTCTTGGGCCATTCGCAGTCAGTGTTGACGGGAGGGCAGAGGTCCACTCCGAGGTCTCTCATTTGTGGAGTTCCTCAGGGGTCGGTCCTCTCTCCCCTCCTGTTCAATATCTATATGAAGCCGCTGGGTGAGATCATTCATGGTGTTGGGGTGGGGTATCATCAGTACGCTGATGATACCCAACTTTTTCTTTCCACCCCAAACCAACTCAGTGATGCCCTCGCCATGATGTCCCATTGCCTGGAGGCAGTTCGGGTTTGGATGGGGAGGAAAAGGCTCCGACTCAATCCTGCCAAGACTGAGTGGCTGTGCGTACAGGCATCTCGAGTGGATCACTCTATTCCACCTTTAATGATGGGGGTGAGGTGTTACCCCCCGTCGATAGGGCTCGCAACTTGGGTGTCCTCCTGGATTCGTGGCTCAGTTTTGAAGATCATATAGGAGCCGTGACCAGGGGGGCTTTTGCCCAGGTTCACCTGTTACGCCAGTTGCGGCCCTATCTGGACCGAGATGCCTTGTGCACAGTCACTCATGCGCTCGTGACCTCCCGGTTAGACTACTGTAACGCTCTCTACATGGGGCTGCCCTTGAGGACCACTCAGAGGCTTCAACTGGTGCAGAATGCAGCCGCACGGGTTGTGATGGGGGCTCCCCGATACTCCCACGTAACACCTCTGCTCCGCGAGCTGCATTAGCTTCCGGTTGCCCTCCGGGTGAGATTCAAGGTGCTGGTGATGACCTATAAAGCCCTAAATGGCTTGGGTCCGGGATATCTGAGGGAACACCTGCTGCCGGCATCAAGTTCCCTTCGTCCTGTGCGCTCCCACAGGGAGGGCCTTCTCAGGGTGCCGTCAGCAAAGGATTGCTGGAGGGCGACACCCAGGGGGAGGCCCTTCTCTGTGGGCGTGCCTGCCCTTTGGAACCAGTTACCCGTAGAGCTCAGGACTGCCCCAGATTTTCATTCGTTCCGCCGGGACCTGAAGACCTGGCTCTTTGAGCTTTCCGGCCAGGATTGAGAACTTTTAATTTTTAACTTATTGTAATTGGGGTTTTTAATTAGAGTTAAGGGTTTTAGATTCAATCAATGATAATTTAATTTATTTTAATTTGTTATTAACTTTTGTATTGTTATATTGTCTTAATTGCCTTGTGAACCGCCCTGGGTCCTACGGGAGAAGGGCAGTATATAAGTTTAAATAATAAATAAATAAATAAATAAATAAATAAATAAATAAATAAATAAATAAATAAATGAATGAATAAATAAATAAATAAATAAACAAGTTATACTGCATGCAGTGTGATGTTGTGCTAGCCCACTCTGAGACTGCAAAAACTTCACTGACTAGAGTGCTCAATCAGGATCTTCAGGACTATCATAGGGTGATTCATTTGCATGCTAGGACAGTATTGGACTCTTCAAAGAAATGATACTACCATTCATCTATTTTCTTTCAGAACTTTTCTTGTCTTCTGATTGGATTTTTCATTGGTAGATTCAAAAAAATTGTTGTGCTTTTGCAATGAGTTGTCAAGAACATTTGTCTGGAGACATGAAACAGTTTCACTAAATTTTTCAAAAAGAATATGAAACATTAATGCCCATACCATTCCTTTTCTGGCAAGAGTGTGACATAGATGAAAATGATTTCCAATATGTGATAATGATCCAGCCATGAGGCATGACAGCTACTGCTTTAAGTTATAACGAAAACAAAAATGTCCATGAACAATCTGCTGTGTGATTGCTTTCTATTTAAAACTTTCTGTTTAACCATTGTATGTGTTTCTATTATGTTTGGTTTATCATAGAAACACAGAGTTGAAAGGGATCTTTTAGAACAGGGGTATCAAACTGCTGGCTCGCAGGCCAGATGTATCACACAGAAGCCACGCCCACACATTGCCAGCAATGGCAAAACCGTCCCGATACATTATGCGATGTTACGTGGCGTCGTGAGTTTGACATGTCTGTTTTAGAGTATCAAAACTGGCTATACTGTATTTAACTCTACGTTACTTAGAGGTCTGATTATGGTTGTCTAGGAAGAATCATGGAAAGAATTTGAAGGGATTCTTCACAAAACAGCACTTCAGCACATCTATTACTGACCTAGGCACATTTCAAATCTGCTCCAAAAAACTGGTATATATCTGATAAAGGAGAATGGTGCATCTCTAGAACAGTATTGAAGATGGCATGGGGATTATTGTAGGAGAAAGGGTTGTAGGACAAACAGATCTTCAGAAAGCACCATAGAGAACATTTCTGAAAAGATTTTTCTCTGAGGGGTCCTTGGCGCTCTCTGAACTTGCATGTTTTCTTGCAGAGGTTTCATTACCCACACTAAGTACCCAAAAAGGTACCCTGCTTTGGGTAATAAAATGTCTGCAAGAAAACAAGAAAGCTCAAAGAATGCCAAGGACCCCTCATGTCAACCTTGAGCTACAAGTATTCTCTTTTTTAGATTTTTCTCTGTGCCAGAATAGACAACAGAATTATGGATATATATTTGTATCAAGATGTCCTCTTATCAAATGTATGTGAAGTAGGATAGTTTGAACCCGATCATTTGTTCCTCAAGTTAAAACTCTGGGTTGAGAGATGGGAGACCATGTTGTTGAAACATGTGGTGTACCCTGAGTTTATATATGTCATAATTTGAGGTGACAACATCCATGAGAGCATAGACATCTCTTTTTGCTGCATCCAGACTGCCTTCTGTATCATGCCTAAATAATTATTTTGTTGCTGGCACTTAACACCTAAAGAACAAAATAGAGATAATTAGATGGTCCAAACACTGTCAAACATTGAAATAATGAAACATCTCTGACGAGATCCCGTGGGAACAATCAGAGGGAGCAAAACAGCTATACTTCATGACCATCCACGCAGGAAATAGTTTTGCTGCTACATATGCTCATAACACTTGGGTAAACTGTATGATTTTATTATCATTATTTTTGTGAGTACCTTTATTATTTCTGGCAACGTTCCTAGCCGATACATTTTTCGTACATCAATTTAGAGTTGGAGAAGAACAAGTTTGCAAAAATGTTTCTAGAGTGTGAGAAGAGAGACTTGGAAAAATGTTGGAATTGTCCAGCTTTGGGATTTATAATTCAATTTGGGTGGCCTCGCACAAGTCATCACTCATCATTTACAATGCTGTAATCCTGGATTAAATCATCCGAAGGCGCCCATCTCTGGTTTTTCACTGCAGCAGAACCATCTCTCCAATCTGAACAGTTAAGCTTAACCAAACTCCAGAAACATTTTATCTCCTCTGAACCGGATGTAGTAATTAATTTCAACCTTGGTAGCTTTAAAATATGGATTAGGCAAACAATAGCAATAACACCAGGCATGAAGTCTATGTATTATCTCCCTGGAAATGATGGAGGAAGAAGGAAAGAATTGCTGATTCCATATTCTGTTGGATTTATGGAATCATCTGGAATCATTAAGCAATATCAGTGATCGATGTGATCCAACATAAGATTGCTCTTATGATTTTACTTGGGAAACTGTTCTTTGTACTGCTTGAATGGGGGAATATTCTTTAACTCATTGTCTTTAGTATAGTATCACAATCATCAGGTGAAAATAGGTAGCATAAATTGGCATCAGAATGCTGATAGTTTAATTTTTTTTCCAGCCAATTGTTTATAGCTAGAGGTGATTGGAGCAGCACACAGTAGCTAACAAAAGCTCCTCTAAGTTAACATTCTCATGACCTCAGTTGTAGAAAGTGATAAGGCCAGGCCATTAAGGTGCTTATGTAACATTCCACTATCAAAGTTGGTCACAAGATATATTACACCAGCAGCATGGGCATGTGCACAAATTGTAGAAAGCAGCATGGGGTGCATAGTCCAGAAATAATTCAAATGCCCCTTGACTAGTTTCCATCTGTCACTTCTTGTCCTGCCTTCAGGCACTTTGGAGAATAGCTTGACTCCCTCTTCCTTGTGGCATCCCCTGAGATATTGGAAAACTGTGCTGTACAGCAGGATGTCATTTTATATTTTACTTCATTTTAACAATACAGATATAGATCCATTGGACTCTGGGAATTAGGAAAAAAGTGAACCACTGTTTTCCAGCATCCCCCTAAAGCAGCCTAACTCCTACTTTAATAACCTTATTAAAACATTTTAAAATATGAAAAAATGCTATCTACTTTGGGGAAGAGTGACAGCTCAAGCAATACCAGTCAGAAACACAGAAGATTGTTTCTAGGCCAAGACTGAAAGTTGCCATCATGCCTTAAAGAATGCTATTTAAAAAAGTTGAGAAGTAATGAATATATATGCAACTTGAAGGTTTTCGCTAGGAAAATGAATGGAACTGACACATAGTATTCAAAGCAATAATTACATTTATTGAGTTTAATGAATTCTCCCTGGCTATATTTTTATTCTCCTAGGGTAAAATCAAATGTGATCTCTTACTAAGGCTCCAAGCATGGCACATGAAGCATACAATGAGTATCTTCCTCTTCTTCTTCTTCTTCTTCTTCTTCTTCTTCTTCTTCTTCTTCTTCTTCTTCTTCTTCTTCTTCTTCTTCTTCCTTCTTCTTCTTCACCATCGCCTTCGCCTTCGCCTTCACCTTCACCTTCCTTCTTTCTAAAGTTGGATTTCATTATTTCAGGGAGAAGTGATTTATTTAGGTAGCACATGTTATTGCAATCTATTTACATTTACATTTTGTTTGTACACATACTTACTAAAGAGGTGGAGGGTGTGGATATAATTGGGAAAGTCACAGGAATTGCCATCCTTTATCCCACTAGGAAACTGAAGGCTACTCGTTAGGCAAAGAAAAACTGTGATCCTAAATAGCTGCAAGGTTGATTGGATATGTAGATGGCTAAAAAGCTGCACCCGATGCCAAAAGTGACAATGAGGGACAGAAGGGTTGAGGAATATCTCGGACTGTACAAGATTAACATCCTCTCTCTTCATAAGGAAGAAAGAAGCTAACCTAGGAACACTAAGATAGTAAGGACAACAAGCTCACTGTTATGTTGCTCTTAACATGCCAGGAGAATATCTTGTTAACCATTCTTAAAGAACATGAGCTTATGAGGCTGTCTTCATGCTATCTGAGGTGTCAGTTGTCTTTAACTGTAAGCTCTTCTAGATTATCTCCTTGCACCAACACTAATGTGACTTTGTTTTTTGGTGGGGTTTTTTGAGAACAAGCCCCCAGACTCAGGACTCAGCTGTTATTGAAAATTGATAAAAACTGATTCAGTCACAAACTAGTTTTTGCTATTGGAAAATGGGACAAATCCTCTTCTGGGCAAATAAACTATTCTTAGGAACAGTAGCAAACTACAAGATTCCAATTGGCTTATTGCACAATTACCCTCTCCCATGAAAGAGACCTAAAACAAGATGGTTCAATAACAAGCTTTGTGGGCCAAATTGGCAAAAGAAAGCTCAGGGCCGTATTGATTGGAAACATGCAGAAGACGCCTTCATCCTGCAGTGGATAGACAATGGCTAAGATGATGATGATGATGATAATATATTAAATGGAATTGAAAGGTTCTGGACTTGGAATATATCAAAGATTTCTGCCAGTTATGGATTTAACTGCTATACAATGAAATGATAGTCCTCAGTTTAAATGGCCTTAAAAGAATAGGTATTTCATTGTGTCTTTAGGTGGCCATCCAAATCTTCATAATTCTATGTGAATTTTAGTGAGAAGAAAGTGAGAAGGAGGGGGCATAGCTGAGATCTGTAAACAGCTCAAGATTAGAAACGAAAGGATGCTTTATGTTTGGCTTTCATTCCTTACCTTATATGATGTCCCCCCCCCAAAAAAAAACATGAATCTGTAAGAAGTTCTTTATGAAACATCAGCTGCCATTCTAGATCATAACACTGTCAGAGCCTCAATAATAAAATAAGATTTGAAATTTCCTTGAAACTAAGATTTATTTATTTATTTATTTATTTATTTATTTATTTATTTAGATTTATATACCGCCCTTTCCCGAAGGACTCAGGGCAGTTTACAGGATATTTAAAAGAAAATCAATACAAAAGTTAAAACAAATTAAAAAAGATTAAAACATTGGACTATCAGAAAGCCACCTGCATAAAGAAGTGGAGAAAAATGTTTTCCCAGATGGCCAAAACTTTATATAAAACTCAACAACCAAAATCAAGTAATGGGAAAAGAGGTGTTTTTTTTTCCTTTGTGATTTCTTTAGCTTCATCAAGTTAATGTGGAGGAAAAGGCTGCAGTTGCATTTCCTCTGTAATGTGCAATGACCTTTTACTGATTTGGACTTGGAGATTTGGGGAGGGGGATTTCATACTAGTCTCAGAAGACAACATGTCATTTTAATAGACCAATCCATTTGGGTGGGGAGGGGGGTAAACAGTTTGGCAGGAAAGCAGCAGGTCAAATTGCTGTGAGTTTTAAGTAGCACTAGCACTTAGACTTGTATACCACCCCATAGTGCTTTACAGCTCTCTCTAAGCTTTTTACAGAGTCAGCATATTGCCCCCAACAACCTGGGTCCTCATTTTACTGACCTCAGAAGGATGGAAGACTGAGTCATCAGCCAGGATCGAACTCCGACTGTGGGCAGAGTTTGCCTACAAAACTGCATTTTAACCACTGCGCCACCAGGGCTTGAAAAAAGAAGGTGATGTACTATAGCTCTTCCTGTGGTCCCTCTTTGTAGTTCAGGCAAGTTTTTAAGTCCAATCTTCTTCCATTATATTGAATGAGAATGATCAGACCTAATGCCAAAGAAATGTCCAGTCCAGTACTACTGGAAAGCACTAAGCATCTCACAACAAATAATCAAGCTTCTCTCCTTTTTTTGCAAGAAAAACAAAGAGCTGATATTGAAAACATTGCTTCATATTTAAAACTTTAAAAAGTGCTGATCACGGGGATGTATACTTAGATCAAGTATTTGTGATGGAAAGAAGTCATAGTTAATTACATACTAGTGTGGGATACAGTTAATCAGGGATAGCTAATTAAACACGAAAAGGAACATTATACAAAAATCTTAGCACAATCTGTCACTTCCAACCAGCTAATCCAAAATTCCATTTTTCAATGATGTTTACTGACATTTTGAGATCTTCTCATAGGGAAAATCCTGGTAAGGTTACCACTGAGTATGCAAGAACTCCTCTACAAGCTGCTCTTTTAAAAACCTCTGCTTGAATTGATCCAATAAGTCAAAGTTAGAACCTTAATTTAGAATCAACCATTTTTCACTAACAATGCGTTGCACTGCATTGCAGGCTTTGTAGTTTTAGAACTGAGTAAAGAGTCTAGTCTAGTGAATCCTGGGAGAAATCATGGAATATGTAGTGTAGTCAAGTTAGAAGGCTTTTTTGGGATCCAGTTGTTTGTTCTGTGCAGAATCCTCAGTCAAAATAAAGGAGGCCTCAATCCAATCTTTCAACTGCATTTCATTCAACACATTTTTTTTTAAGAAATGTGGGTTATCGTTTTTGGCTCCTTAGGCTATTCTTGATCTGGAATGTAATGCTAGATTTCAGGCAGTAGAAGATTCCAGTTCTAATGAAAGTGTTCATGTATTCCTAAAGGTACCCTGCCCCAAATAGTCACTAAAATCATGGAGACCACCTCCTCAAATATGTCTTCCATTTGACTTTGAGCAAAAAAGACCTTCTCCTCAATCCACATGGAATGGGTGAAACCCTTAATCATAATGTCCCATCTGCCAGGTCATCATGGCTACTGCAAGCTGAATTTCTACAGGATAGGTTGGGGAATCAGCTAGTGATCTGAATACCCATGACCTAAATGGTCTATGCAAAAGAACGCCACCTGAAACTATAACATAATAAATATTCGTATTTTTTTCCTAAATAAAACCTTTTATCCTAAAGAGTTATTATGTTACTGTCTTTGAAAAAGAGATGGGATGTGTCCATCTTGTATTAGCAGCCCCCAAAGAAAAAAAGAAACATCCCACAAGATTTGTCATCCCAAAGAGAGATACTCAGCATAACATCAACAGTCAGAAAACCTATTGGCAACCTACACAGTCTTTTAACAATGCTTGATTAAGCGTGCTGGCTGTAATCTCCCAAATCCCTAATTCAATCTAACCACACAAATTCAATACCAATTTTGGCCAATTTGAGGGAATTTAGTAAACAACTGAGCATGAAACAAACACAAATGTGACAGAGATGGGAAACTGCCTCGAGGCAAGTAAACTTCATCTCATTGTGCTGTTGTCACTTCTAATTATTTGCTTGGTGGGTTGTTGGCTCCCAACCAATGAGAGAGATGAAAGAGATTATTAGTTATAATGTTATGTATTACATTTTAGCTGACTTTTCATTAAAAGTAATCCCAGAGCAGCTACCAAGATCAGCTAGATCAGCTACCAAGAGAGTGGAAAAAATGGTCAGATTTTTATCACTCAACAAATTATTCTCCTGAAAAAGTTGCAATTTGCAACAGGATTTGATTTGGAATGGAAAGAAATTCATCTTTCTCTCACCCTCTATCCCCACTCAGATTTGATAAACAGAATTGTTATAGGCAATTAGCATCCCAAGGAGAAGCAATAGCTCATGTTGTCAGCATATAGCTTAAATTCACAAATACATAATTTTCTTTTTGAACCAGAATCCCTTGGTCCTGTTGATGAAATTGTTTGATTTGAAAGCATCCACGTCAGGTTTCTACTTAATCATCCCATTCTATCGTGAATTAGAGATCTGATGCCAATGGAGTGGGTTCTCTCCTGGGGCTATTACAGACAATAGACAATGTTGCAACTTCAATTTCTTCATATGGAGAACACTGAGGTGGGGTTGATGGGTGTGATGGGCTCTCTGATGTTGAGATGAGCAGCTAATCAATCAGTTTAATGCCGCACTCTATTTTCAGCATATCAGAGCTATTTTGGGGAAGCAAAGTTAACACTGCCTTGGCTGCATTCATGTTAATTCTCAGCTTCTTTAATGTGCACAAGTTTTAACTTTGACATTTCTTGTGATGAGGGAATGGGACATTTTGATATTGGTCCAGCAGCCCAACTGGGATTTCAACCCACTGTTAGCATTTTGAATAGGAGCTCAGGACTGAAGAATCCAGTACACATTTTTGGAGCTAACGTCTTTTAAATTCTGTATATTTGGAATATGTTTACATCTTTCTACAGACAGACTAACACAAGCATTCATGAAATATCAACTGCTTCAAGAATAAAGATATGGTAAGGCCGTGAAAGCTACTTTATCTGTGCCAGCTGTTCTCTCTGTGGCCTGCTTATCTTTATAGCATTGCATTGCAGTGTGCTAGCCTGCTTTGGCTGCCTCTGCTAACTAATAAGATTAGTTATACCAGCAAGCTGTAATCCTGGCATCCTGCCTAGAAGCTTCAACAATGAGCCTTACCCAGCCTGGCAATCTGCTAGCTAATGGTGGGTGGGTCCTAGGACTGGCTATTTTTTGCCAATCAGCAGTGCCAACCCTCCTGGCATCTTTAAAAAATCTAGTGGTCAGAGGTAAAAGTCTACACTTCCCTACAAGGGGAAACTATTGGTTATTTTTCAGAAATTAACACCTGAGAAAAGGAAGTAGAAAAAAACCCACAGGTTTTTAAGAACACATTTTAAAAGTGTTTATGTTGAAATATTTCTGTACTAGTACTGCACAACTTTCTAGATGAAATGAACCTTTATTGTCAAAGTACAACTATGTGTACATTGAGATTAGCTGAGCCTCCCTTTGTGCTCCCACCCCCCAACACACAGTGACAACAAACCCTTCATCTTACTACACCATGTGAACCAAATACACCACATACCGGCCTCCCAAGTCAATTCTGCATAAAATTCACAAAAGTTATTTCTCATTCAAAACCCTAACAGCCCACAGATAAAAGCTGTTTTTCAGCCTGTTGGTGCAGCTGGCTATACTTCTATATTTCCTACCTGACGGTAGGAGAGTAAAGAGATACCGTCCAGGGTGTGAGTCATCCCTGAGAATCTTCCTCACTCTTCCAAGGCAACGAGCCCTGGCGATGTCATCTAGTGGTGTCAGGGGACAGCCCACAATGTCTTGTGCTGTGCTCACTACCTCTGTAATGCTTTCCTGTCCGCGGCTGTCAGACCAGCATACCAAACCACAATACCATACAAGAGGACGCTCTCTATAGTAGACCAGTAAAAGAGGGTCATTAGCCGTTTTTCTACCCTGTTCATCCGCAAGACCCTGAGAAAGCAAAGTCTCTGTTGGGCCTTTCTGGCCACCTGGGTTGTATTAACTTTCCAGGTAAGATCTTCACAGAGGTAGACTCTCAGAAATTTAAAGGAGGAAACTCTCTCCACACAGTCCTCCCCAATGTTAAGTGGGTCAGGTTCCTCCTTTTTTCTCCGGAGGTCTAGCACCATCTCTTTCGTCTTGCCGATGTTCAGGTGCAAGTTGTTGTTACTACACCATATGGATAGTTTTTATACCTCCTCTTTGCTTCTATCTCTGTTTGAAAGAGTAAGGAGGGAAACTTTGTGTGTGTGTGTGTGTGTGTGTGTGTGTGTGTGTGTATGTATATATGTATGTATATGTATATGTATATGTATATGTATATGTATATGTATATGTATATGTATATGTATATGTATATGTATTGTGGTAAAACTTTTAAAGGCATTTGTATGGAATCTGGCTGGACAAGATGTCCCTTTTATTTTCATCCTATCTTCTCCTCCTCTCAAATTAAGCTACTAGCTTCAAGCATCTTGACACTTCACATTATGGTCTATAGATGAATCTCTCTCTCTCTCTCTCTCTCTCTCTCTCTCTCTCTCTCTCTCTCTCTCTCTCTCTCTCTCTCTCTCTCTCTCTCTCTCTCTCTCTCTCTCTCCTTCCCTCCCTCCCTCCTTCCCTCTCCCTCTCCCTCTCTCTCAGTTGAATCTTGAAATGGCTCAAATTGAATCAATTCGTGCTCTTTCCTTCTGAAGGGCAATATTTTTAGCCAATATAAAAAGGTAAAGGTTCCCCCACACATGCGTGCTAGTCATTTCCAACTCTAGGGGCCGGTGCTCATCTCCATTTCAAAGCCGAAGAGCCAGCGCTTGTCTGAGGACATCTCCGTGGTCAAGTGGCCAGCATCACTAGACGCCAATATACAGTAAACCTAAACCCTGACTATTTACTTTTTTATTATTTCCTAAAGCAAATAACAATCCAGCCAACAGTTCTCCATTGACTCATTGTTTTCAGTATAATTCAGAGCTATCATTTGAGACTTAAAATAAAAAGATGCTCCTGGTTCTAAACTAGAAAACAAGTCATGATATAAACTAAGAGTACTACACCTAACTCAACATCTTGCAGCCTCAGACACAACCCTGTTCAAATATTTTTGTGTGCTACATTTCCCCACCTATTCTAGTTTCTTGATCCTCTTCTCTTGTGGATCCCCTATAACTCCATTTTAGGTTTTAATTATCCTTTGGCTGTGTCTTTGATGGTTTATCCAGCAGCACTCACAGAAAACAATGTTTATGTAAAAAAAATGATATGCAGTGATATCACTGTGCAACCACCAACATTATATTTCTGTGATGCGTTATTTGATACATCACACACATGTCTTTTGTTCCTTTGCAGTCCTCATTGAGTTTTCTGTCTGCTTATAGATGTATAAGTGTTATTGAATTGTATCAGAAAACTCCATATGCAACCATTCCCACTTCATTACATACTTCTATGTGGTTTGCACTTTGTATTGGTTTATGATCAACTATAGAATAAATACTTCATTGTAGAAAAACTTTTCTTTTGAGTGAATTGTGGACGGGTTTTGCTTTGATTTAATGAAATTAAGTTTCTTTAAATTCCAGACACATATATGATAATACTCAAAAGCTTTCAATTCTTCAATATCATGTTTCAAGAACAGCAGTTACTTCTACCCTAGACCTTCCTTCTGTATTGGAGATGATCTAGCCTGGTATTGTAGACCCTCTTGCTTATTGATGTCATGATATAAAACCTGCAACATATGTATTCCATAAGACATTACAATGCAACATATATACTGCATCAGATATCAGGATGCACAGATATGTGAGAGAGACTTCATCATATTGTAAGAAAAATGTCATCATGTTAACACAATCTCAGTTTCATGCAGTTGTCTGTGACCAGCATATTATATTTCACCTAAAAACAAATCAGCACCTTCACGCATATGTAACATGGTATCTTGTAGAGCCGTAGGAGCGTAGCCATTAGAACGAAGTATTGCAGCCTACTCCTGCTGACTGCCATAGGGGCGTAGTCGTTAGAATGAAGTATTGCAGACTACTCCTGCTGACTGCTGGCTGCCTGCAGTTTGGCAGTTTGTTCCTGACTGGCTTAAGGTTTGTTTGTTTGTTTGTTTGTTTGTTTGTTTGTTTATTTATTTATTTACTATTGTTAATTTGTTATGAGATGCTTAGTGCTTTCTAGTAGTACTGTACTGGATATTTCTTTGGCATTAGGTCTGATCATCTCCATTCAATATGATGGAAGAAGATTGGACTTAAAAACTTGCCTTAACTACAAAGAGCTACAACAGGAAGAGTTATAGTACACCTTCCTTTTTCAAGCCCTGGTGGCACAGTGGTTAGAAAGCAGTATTGCAGGCAAACTCTGCCCACAGTCAGGAGTTTGATCCTGATGGGGTTCAAGGTTGACTTAGCCTTCCATCCTTCCAAGGTTGTTAAAATGAGGACCCAGACTGTTGAGAGCAATATGCTGACTCTGTAAACCACTTAGAGAAGGCTGTAAAGTACTGTGAAGCGGTATATAAGTCTAAGTGCTATTGTGATTGCTATTTTCCTGTAATCGATCCAATAGTACCTTACAGAAGTTTCAAAATTTATTTTAATATTTTAAATATTGATAGTTTAGAAAGAACTCATTTCTAAGTTACGCTGCTCCTGGACATTATAAGCAGTTTCCTCTTGAGTGTTTTCGGATGATAAGAGATTATTAGACAGTGATTAACAAATCAAGATGGGAAGAGAAGAGAGCTAATTTTTGTAGCAGAAGAAAAACAAAGTGTACATAGAAAATCTAGTTTTGCTGAATCCTCTAAAGAGAGATTTGCTGCCCTTTTAAAATAGAACCAGATAATAAACCTTGGCAATCGTAGAGAATAAAAGTCAGTTTTATCACAGCTATGGTGAAATATATTCATTAAATGGATAATTTATTTTCTTCATACCATGTAAATTGCTATATATTGACAGGTGCATTATCATAACTGCAAGTGCTTTTGCTACTATGGAAAGCCAATCTAGAACCATTTACCGTACCTCACACTGGTAAACTCCCTCCCCCTTCCAAATTTATATTTCAAGATACAATTTCTCTGATGAATAATGGACTCTGTTCTGGCTGCTCAAAATTAATCAATGAAAATTTTGAAGAGTTCCAATATCTAGAAACCTAGGCAATAGACAGTAAGTCCTGGTTTCTGGTTTGTAATACTGATTCACACACTACAGTTGCTATAATATTTCACAGTTTACTCAGGGTCAAAGAGATAACAATAGTCAAGGCATGCAAACCAGAACAGAGTCTCTGACAGACGCTCACCTGAAAGGTTAGCTTTTTAACAGGCATGTACAGAAGAATAGTCCAAAATTATTCCAAGGTTACAAGATTCTGGTCAAATTTCACAAGCACAATCCACATAAATTGTTATATGCAACAGCAAAAAATCAAACAGTTGTTTCCAACAAAGGAATATGCTCAGGGTTGCCTGATAAATCAGGCTGCAGCCGACTGTCACTAATCGAGAGATTTACTCCCTTGCTTGACAAGAAGCCTCATAAAACATCTCTGCTCTGCTTTCTACTTTACTTGCAGGGTGGATGGGCTGGGAGGTCTTATGTCATCCTATTCTGACTGCTCCAGCTGTCTAGGTGGGTACATGTATGAGGTGATTCAGGACTTAGTGTCTTTTGAGGCTGACATCCCACAGGTTCTGCTGGAGCTTCTTCTTTAAAGTCAGAGTCTGAGTCCTGGCCCATGACAGTAAGTCATTGTTCCCCTCTGATAGAATTAGATAATGTATGATATGGCAAAATTATAGATCACCTGGTCCAAATTCCTGTTCTCTGCAAGAATCCACAAAACCCTCCAAAGTAGATGACCCCTTGAAAAGTTTTAGTGGGGTAATTTACCAGGAGGCTAGGCGGGCAATTCCATGGTTTAGCAGTTTTTGCTATCAGAAAAATTCTGCTCATTGTCCAAATCCTTCTTCTTTTAATATCATCTAATTCTTATCCTTTCTCAGTTTCAACGCACTTTTGTACATGACAACAGGTAAGATATTTTGTAAATTGCAATCGTTTCTGTCCTTAATTTATAGCCTTTGCAAACGAAACATGCTAGGTTTCTTTAATGACTTCTCACATTGCTTTATTTCTAGATTCAGCTTGTATTTATTATTGTGTGGCATTTTAGTTTTTTCATGGCCTTTTTAAAGGGCAATGCCGGGGGGGGGGTAGGAAAGCCATATTTCAAAGCTATATAGTCCAACCAGTATATAGAGTACAATAAAATAATTACTTCCTATGAGCTGGACATAATTATATTAGCAAAGTCCCAGATTGCATAGCTAGTTTTCAACAAGTATATTAGATTGCTTGCTAGTGGTTGTTCACTAGGAATCTGACCTTGTCTTACACACTCTGGCTCCTAGTCCTGGTACCTATCCTACATTTAATTTTTCCTATCTAGGCATAGGATGTTCTACTTCTTGTTACTGAGCTTCAATCTGGTGGATTTGCATCAAGGTTCAAATTCACCGATATTTGATCTTTGAACTGAACTCATTTAGAATTATGATTTTTGTCTGGCATGTATTAACCAATCTGCCTAGCTTGGTGTCATCTGCACCTATTTCATCTTTTAGGTAATTTATAAAACACTGAATGGTACAGGGTTGAGGATTGTGGCCTGGGAGATTTGATTCGATGCTTCCCTCCCTGACAATGCAAAACTATTTGCAAGTACCTTTGTGTGCTCATTTGTACTCTAAATTAAGCGCCATTAAAAGGCAAGATTAACTGCTCCTCATTAAGTCAGCCACAAAAGTCTCCCTGCAGTTCCTTTCACTCCATATAAAACCAAAGACTCAATTAGTTAATTGCACAGTGTGTGGCAATACAGATTAAAATGGCAAAGTCTGTTTTAGCTCTCTCTCGGGTCTCCACTTCTGTTTATTCTCAGATGCAGGCTGTGAAAATGTGTATATATATGTATGTGCATATATGTGTATATAAACACACACACATACATACATGGATATATAATAGGATTTATAATTTTGAAGACTACATAGCTGAGTCTTTGCCTATAAAAATTTAATCTTGAGACAGTTTACAAATTATGCAAGATTCAGCACAAAGGTGAAGAAATTCCAGGCCATATATCAAACAGAACAGGAATCAGGGAAAGGTGAAATATACAGGAGATTTATAATAATAATAATAATAATAATAATAATAATAATAATAATAATAATAATAATAATAATAATAATAATAATAATAATAATAGTTGCCTTTTTGTTGAAAATAATTGGGTTCTATTTGAAAATGAATACATGCATATATACAAGGCAGAATTTGCACAAACTTCATTTTGTCAAAGGCATTTTGGAAAATTCCTTTATCACGTTACTGATTTTGTTTGTGTGGGTGTACCACACCTTCAAATCATTTATTAGTTTTTATTCCTGGCATCTGCCTGGACTAGCCTCTACAAGTTTGTTTGGCAAGGTTTTTTTTTGGGGGGGGGGAAGTGGTTTATCTTTTCCTCCTTCCTAGGACTGTGAGAGAATGGCTAGCTCAAGGACACCCAGCTGTCTTTATGCCTAAGGCCAAACTAAAACCTGTTCTCGCGGTTCCTAGCATAGTGCCTTAACCAATACCCTAAACTCGTCTGTGTGGTCAATAATAACAATAGCATAATGTTCACTCACTCTGATTTAAATAATTAGTTAAAGAGACATTCTATAACTTTTATAATATTCATAAACGTCTTGAGATAATTCCAACAATTTTTGCTGAACATCTACTTCTCCCCTACAAATGTAATGAAATATTTTATTTAATATTTTGAGATCAAGCAAGCCTCTTCTCACAAATATTTTAGCAAATATTCCTCTCCAACATTAACTGCAAAATATTCCTTTTTTGTTGATGCTTACACTCTTTGTTACTAAAGCTATACATTAATATGTACAGTATCACAAACTTTATTAAGTTTTGCTGAATCTTATTTAAATTCACTTTATTGATCATTTCAGTCATGTCAACAGTTTTTTAATATACCAATTCCAAGTAGTGTACAAAATGGAGAGTTTTGACAATAAATTAATTGTCACTATCACGCAATTTCAAAATAATGGTCAGTTAATTTTGGCTGGCTCATGCAATTGATACTTTATTCAGGTCACCTAAGATAATCTGCATTCCATGCCATTCCAAATTGAACATTCTTCTCTCCAATGCTTTTTGGACTATTTCAATTTTTTTTTGGGGGGGGGATCTTCTTTATATATTTGTTGGTTTCAAAGGCATTATTGTCTGTCACACAATCAGCCAAATGTTTAGACTGGATTTGGCATTTTTGTCTACTTACTGAGTCCTTCCCAAGTGATTATTAAGTGAGTTATCATGGGACCAGACTCAACTTTTATAATCTCTTTTACCGCGGTCAGTTAATTTTGGCTGGCTCATGCAATTGATACTTTATTCAGGTCACATAGTTGTTAAGTGAGTCACATGACCACTAAGCAAGTCCAGCTTCCCCAATTGACTTTGGTGTCGGGAAGCTGGCTGGTAAGGTCACAATTCACAAACAGGTGACTACAAGATGTTATAACCATTGAAAATGCAAGATGGTTACCAAGCGCCTAAATCACAATCATGTGACCATGGGGGGGCAGTGTTTGGTTCTACCTTTGAAGATGGGTTGTAAGTCACTTTTTCTGAGGCTATTGTAACTTTGAACCATCAATAAATAAGCAGTTGTAAACTGAAGACTATCTATTTCCTTTTTACTCATATCTAGAGAACAATGGGATTCCTAATCTAGGTTAAGAAGAACATGTTTCCTAATCAACTACAAAGCTTATACTGTACTAATGTGATACAATTCTGAGTTGACCTAAGGAAGCTCAGTGAACCAGACTTCTTTAAATCATCTTCCCAATATGCTAGACTACAACTTCCATAACCAGTCTGGGATTTAGGGGTTTTGAAATCCAAAATTCAGAAGAAGCCCAGGTTGGGTAAGACTCCACTAAAATGTATTCTACACCATGCGTCTGCAGCCTATAGAAATAATTGTGCTTCAACTCCACCCACAGACTTCAGCAATGGGCATTTAGGCAGTCAAACAGATAAACTGAGGCCAGGAATTCTAAAACATTTAGAATTGCTCATGAAGAATGAATGAACAATGAGCAAAGGGAAATCCTCCCCCCCCTTGTACCACAGAGATATTATGAGCAGGGAAAATTGCAATTAAATAACTAATTTCATGTCTAATGCTCTTACTAAGTATGCATTCCAATGTATCCGGTTTTAATTATTAACAATATCTATGGGCTAAGATTGAGGGGTTTATGCTGTATATTTACTCCCATATTCCAACTTCATCATTTGCATTCTTAGGCTTACTGTGTAAAATAACAAATGCCAGTATGCAGACATTGTAGTAACCTATATAATTATTATAATAACAATAATCTACTGACAAACCTATATTTTAATGTGGCTCCATAGACATTGGGTTTAGAGCTATTTTTTGTATTTGCCTTTTTTCTTTTTATAAAATGCTGCAGATGGATCATATGTTGGTGATGACCTATAAAGCCCTAAATGGCTTCGGTCCGGGATATCTGAGGGAACACCTGCTGCCGGTATCAAGTTCCCTTCGTCCTGTGTGCTCCCACAGGGAGGGTCTTCTCAGGGTGCCGCCGGCAAAGGATTGCCGGCGGGCAACACCCAGGGGGAGGGCCTTCTCTGTGGGCGCGCCTGCCCTTTGGAACCAGTTACCCGTAGAGCTCAGGACTGCCCCTGATTTTTGTTCATTCCACCGGGACCTGAAGACCTGGCTCTTTGAGCTTTCCGGCCAGGACTGAGAACTTTTAATTTTTAACCTATTGTAATTGGGTTTTTTAATTAGAGTTAAGGGTTTTAGGTTTCAATTAAAGATAATTTAATTTATTTTAATTTGTTATTAACTTTTGTATTGTAATACTGTTTTAATCGCCTTGTGAACCGCCCTGGGTCCTATGGGAGAAGGGCGGTATATAAGTTTAATAATAATAATAATAATAATAATAATAATAATAATAATAATAATAATAATAATAATAATAAGTATTTTACTTCCAGAAAAGAATTAAATAGTGTTGTTCATAAGATACTCATGAATGGCATCCACCTTTTTTCCCCCTTTTGATCATTCCACTTTGTAATGGTACTGGTAAATCACTGTGAAGCCCAGGAATCTTGGACATATGTTGCATGTGCTTGGGAAAGTGCAAGTCCATCAAACTTCAATTCAAATCAAGGATTGAAGGCTATATTCTGCAGCCTACAAACTGAATCATTGCAACATTGATCCAATATTTCCATTCATAGAAGGGTTCTGCATTTCTGGTACATAGCAGTAACATCACTGTTATATAAGTTGATGGCTTCCTCTGCTTTCTGCCACAGATTCTGCTTTGAGTTTGAGCAGCACAGTTGCATCATAGCCTAAAGAGTAGATCTAGACAAGACAAGCCAAAGAAGTAGCTGAAGCCCATATAAAAAGGAAATTGAATGAGATTGAATTGAACCAATATTTAGTTTGATTATTTCCCATGTATTCAGCACCTTCTATTGTGCTGTAATTTGCACCTGCTCTGTAGAACACCATCCACTCCAGGAGGTCAGAGTGGCCCAACCCTAATGTGTTTTCATAGGTCCCTGGAGACATAACTGTTTTCTTGGGCTTGGGAATCAGATTGTCAGTTACATGGTTGTATTAACTGTGGTTTAATTCTTCTTTTTTAAAATAATAATAATAATGTTGACTGCCCAGAGTGTACATTCTGCTGTTTGCTGCCCAGAGTGTACATTTGTAGAAATGTAGAAGCTTCTTGGATGAGAAGCAAAATGTTTTCAAAGAAAAGAAAAATGAAGAAAATTCAACTGCCTTTTGGAAAAAGCACTTTGGGGACATAGCTAACACAGATAGTTGATATTAAGTTCTCTGTACTTTTATCTCTTGTCTGTTTTTCCTGTGTCTCTTGCCCCATTTTTGCCAGTTAACTGTTTCTGATGTTTGGTGATTTTTTTATAAATAAACATCAAACTAAAATAATCATCAAACTAGATCAATTAAAACAGTGCATTCCACTTGCTCTGATCTGGATGTAGAGATTGAATGGGATTGAGCTGAATGCAGACTAAACTGAAAAATAGGAATTTTCTGATAAAGGGAAAATAGACAGTTTTACCCAAACATTTTTTTAATATAAGACTAGGGGAAAGTGAAGATTGTCAGATTATTATTTGTACCCCATCAGTGGGATAATCAGCGTATAGCTGGGGTATATAAAAGATGCAGCTATTTATTGACTTGCAAAAAAATCTCCCAAAGGTTACTATTCTACATTTCACCACATGAGGACTTGTTTGGAGTACATAATTCATAGGATCTCATGTGTGTGTGTGTGCGCGCACGCATGCACGCGCCTTTGAGTCAATTCTGACTCTTGGCAACTGCCTGGACAACTTCCTGCAGTTTAATTGCTTTCAGAACTAGTTTATTTATTTATTTTATTTATTTATTAATGGGACTTATATCCCGCCCTATCTCCCGAAGGACTCAGGGCGGCTAACAACAATAACATATAATAAGTACAGAAATTAAGAAAAAATTAAAATTAAAGTCATCTGTGCAATAAATTAAAATTAAAAATTAAAAATAAATTAAAAATTGTAAACATAATTAAAATGCTTGTCAGTCCAGGTCAGCCAGGTGGAAAAGGAGTGTTTTGAGGCCACGGCGAAAGGACTGGAGATCTTGGGCCATCCGAAGCTCAGGGGGGAGCTGATTCCATAGGACTGGTGCTCCCACAGAGAAGGCCCTTGCCCTGGGGTTCGCCAGCTGACATTGTCTAGCCGACGGTACCCTGACGAGGCCTTCTCTGTGTGAGCGTACTGAGCAATGGGAATTCGTTCCTGGTAGCAGATGGTCCTGCACGTATCCCGGGCCTAAGCCATGTAGGGCTTTAAAGGTAAGTACCAGCACCTTAAATCTCACCCAGAGGGCAACCGGTAACCAATGCAGCTCATGGAGCAGAGGTGTTATATGGGAGTATCGGGGAGCTCCCATCACTACCTGTGCAGCCGCATTCTGCACCAGCTGAAGCCTCCGGGTGATTTTCAAGGGCAGCCCCATGTAGAGAGCATTGCAGTAGTCTATACGGGAGGTAAGTTTGCCATTACCTCCTTCTTAGGGCTGTGAGATAATGACTGGCCCAAGGTTTCCTAGCTGACTTACACCTAAGGTGGGACTAGAATTCATGTTCTCATGGTTTCAAACCAGATGTCTTAACCACTTCACAAAACTGAGTCTCGGGGTCTCATTTTGTCTCACCATAGAGAAAAGTACATGAGTGAGCATTCTCCAGGGAAAAAAAAATTCTATCAAACTCCCATTCCTATTAGTGGAACATCTTCTGTTGTGTTTTGTCACAATCCACTGCCTGGTGTGAATATATTTTCTTATCCTTTCAGTGTGGTACTTCTACAGAATGCTGTGTTCCTTTGTTTGTTTCCCCCCTCCCCTTTCTTCACTACAGAACCTAATTTGCAGCTCTGTCTGTGCATGAAATCTCTAATCAGACAGGTTACTAGTTTGAAGAAGAATGATGAGGAGAAATGCAGGCTCTGGCTCAGCTTCTGCATTAATTTAAAGTGTTTGTAAAGGGTGTAGTGCTATTTTCACATCTTTGTCCCACATGCAGTAGAATAATCCAGGTTTGGCCTTCAGCCACATTATTAGCTACTCCTACCAATGAGGGAGTTGACCCTTTGCAATGCCCTTGTGTTAAAATAAATTTGAAAGCAGCCTTCCACTGTACTTGGATTTGTAGCATCAAATTCCTATTCTTACTTTAGGGCAAAACTTGACAACTTTCTTGAGGCAGAAGACTGAATGTGACCTTTGAGTACGTAACATGCCACCGGCCAGATAGAAAGAAAGAGACAGAACCAGAACAACAACAACAACAAAAAGCAGCAGGAAAAAATGATTAAATAAGATTTAAAATGCAATTGTAATACAATTAGGTGCATTTTAATGACTTCAGCATAATTAATATGATACTCTTTGTTAAGGTTGGCTATGCTTTGAAAGTTTTCCAGGAGAGGACTAGTTTTCAAAAGGAGGGTGAGACTGACATTATTTTAAAGCAGTTGCATTTTTTTTCAGTGAATCTTTTTTATGTTATTTTTTTTTGCATCTGTTCATTAAAGCAGACATGTTTTTAATGTGTCTTTGTTATGTTCAACCCTACTCTCCATATGCATTAATACTTTTCTCCTCTCTTACATCAATTTTTACAACAGGACAGCAACTTTCAGTGGGTTCTGGACATTGCACCAAAGGATTGTGGGGATGACAAGGCACTGCCTTGGTGGAGCAGTGGGCTAATGCCTCCTTAAGTAACACCAGCTGCCTGCAATTAGTGCAGGTTCGCATCCCACCAGGCTCAAGGTTGACTCAGCCTTCCATCCTTCCGAGGTAGGTAAAATGAGGACCCAGATTGTTGGGGGCAATTAAGCTGACTTTGTAATAATGCCGCTTAGGGTGTGTGTGAAAGCCCTAATAAGCAGGCATATACATAGAATGAAGGCTACTGCTAAGCTTGTAAGCCGCCCTGAGTCTTCGGAGAAGGGCGGGATATAAATGGAATAAAAATAAAAATAAATAAATAAAAGAAAGGACTGAAGGAAAAAAAGGAAAAGGCAGGCATTTTTGACCCAACCACACCTTGAATTTTGTCTTTTTTGAAAAGATGGGGAGGGGAAGAAACAGAAGAAAAACAAGCATGGGCTTGTGGAATCTCAACTAAACATCAACTTAACCCACTTACCAAGCTGCTGCAATCTGGACTAGATTAAAGTCACTTCAGGAATGGCTGAGAGTAACATAAGGGAAAATCAGTTTAGGCTGCTATAGTGCTGTTCGTTTCTGTGCTGGGCTCATGGCAGCTTATGTCTAAATCACGTAAATAATGAGATGACAGACAGACAGACAGACAGACAGACAGACAGACAGACAGGTTTTTGTCATATTTTTGTCTTTTTAACATGTATTGCCCTGTTCACCGCCCTGAGTCCTTCGGGAGAAGGGCGGTATACAAATAAAATTAATAATAATAATAATAATAATAATATTTTCCAAGTTATTCAGTCTCTGCTTTATGGTGTCCTCCTATTGGACAATTCTCCTGCTGCAAGGCCCTCCCATCTTTCTGTACTGGGAAACCAATAGCCATTCACTTTCCTTCCTGTGGGCAAGTCTTCTGGGTATATATAGTTTTTGCCCACCCCCTTTCTCTCTGTCTCTCTCTCTCTGTCTCTCTCTCTCTCTGTGTGTGTGTTTATATATGTAGTTAGAGAGAGTGGGAGGAACACGCAGTGTGGTGCAATAGTGCAGGTGCTATACTAGAATGGGGCATTTCAGGTTCTAATCCTTCCTTGGGGACAAAAGCAAGCTGGGAGACTTCGGGTGACTCACTCTATCCTAGCCTAGATCCCCAACCTTTAGGGCACCAGGGACCAGTTCTGTGGGGAAAGTTTTTTCCGCAGACCAGAGGGGGCACGGTTTTGTGTGCTGCCTGCAACCTATGGATGGGGCTTTTCTTGTTTGTGCAGACTGGTTGCTGGCATGCCATAGCCCACAGACCCCTAGCCTAGAGTGAAAGCTGGGAAACATCTATTGATTAACCAGCATTGGACCATCATGATAGATTACAGTAGAGTCCGTAACCTTCAGTGAAGTTTGAATTTGAAGTTTGAAATTCAGTGACAGTCTGTTTGGTCTAGTCATGAAGGCATCACACTAGAAACTGAGAAACTGAATTCTAGTCCTCCCTTAGCCATGAAAGTCGACTGGGTGATTTTGGGACAGTCACTTACTCTCAGCCTAATCAATTTCATAAGACTGATGTTGTGTTTCAAATAGGAGGCATGTTCACTACCTTGAATTATTTATAACAATAATTAAGATGGACAATAAACAAACAAACAAATAATAAAATGAAGTGTCATCCATGGATATATTTGGACTGAGGTAGATGAATACATATTTATACATACAGTGTATATAAGTATAGACACTCACACATAGATAAAATATATAGATACACTGTTAAAGTATTAATATATAATACTATATAAATTAATATATATAATATATGCATAACAACCAGCTGAACAAAAAAAATCATTTCTTGCCACCATTTTACATTTTAATAATTTTTATACTTATTCTTTTTTTACCATGACTTAGCACAATGGGAAGAGGGAATTTTTTTCTAATATTTAAGAGACTGTTCACTCAAAATATAGTGCAGAAGCATTATATTAAAAAATCTATTTTCTTTCCTTTGTCTAGTTAAGCTTTTCCTACGTAGCTAGCTGAGGCTTTCTTTTTGTAAAAAAAAGTGCTTACATTTCATTGTTTCTTCAGTTACATGAGGAAAAAGAATTTCTTTAAATGACTAGAAACATTACAAAATGATGGAATTCTGTACGTATTTTCTTTTTTAAAAAAACAGCAACTCCTCAGCTAACTAAATGAAAAGGAAAAATTAGTAATTAAAAAACTGCAGCCAAGAAATCATTTCTGCTGGGCTCTCAATCAGCAGCCTCCTATGTATTGAGCAAAACTGTTAAACCATGTACTATTTTAATGAAATTGGTAAAGACCTATTCTTGGAAGTTTTTAGATTAGGACAACTATTTCCTCAGTTGCGGAAGCCTTCTTTCATCTGCAAAGCAGTTGGTGAACTGTAGAAGCTGGCTTGTAAGGAAACAAAGCTCTCCAGCTAAACTGAACAAAAGTACTCAAGGCACTTTGCAGGGGGGAAAAAAATAAAAAAAAAAAACTATCACTTTTGAACCGCAGAGGGAAAAGCTGCGGGCTGCCCTGAAGTCACAGTGAGGAGAGTAAGAAACAGCTGGTTGCAGAAGCTCCATTTCTGCCTTCAAGAAATGGTTCTGGCAATAGGGCATGTAGACAATACAGATAAATTTCTAGAACAGTTGATGTATTTTTCCATGTGTTTTTCAATAACACTTGCAGGAAGGATTTGGGGAGTTTTACATGCTGCAGAGGTGGAGAAGCAGCAGCAACTGCAGGAGACAGCTGAAACCAGGCAAGAAGGCAGATGCAATGTCACAACATCAATTCCAACCTTTTTGTTAAAGGTATGTAATGCTAACACACTTGAAAAGGGGATCTTGCATTGTGACATATCCTCTTTTCTGTTTCAAGTCCCCTCTTTTGGTAGATTCCACTGTGAAGATTGTTAGGGTGGAAGACTGATGTGGGGAAAATTTTAATAATCAGCAATAAATATAGGAGATTCTTCCCCATCTTCATCTCAAATAATTGACCAAGAGTAGAAGCTATGTTGCAATCAAACATATACCTTTTAACAAAGTTGCTATGAAGTGTTGGAAGAAAAGTCTTCATCATGGTTCCATCCAAGCTGGGAATAAACATGGTGACTGCTTTAGGAAGAAGGTTGTAGTTTATTGAAGAGGAGAACCAGACACGAAGATGGCTGGCAGTAAAAAGGGCTGAGCACATGTAGGGAATGGGTTTTTGTACCCTCTGAGCCTTTTGTTTGGAATTGTTTCCTGTTCCTGTTTGAGGCTATTTCCTGTGTCATGAACTTTTGACCTGAGTCTGTGTGTGCCTTTCTGGTATTCTGATGGTGATGGGTTAATCCTATTATGTCCTGCTTCCCTGGGGCTGGGCTGATGACTCTTAGAGTTTGTGTGAGGTATGCAGATTTTAGGTGTCTTTGTCTTCTTAATCTCCCAGCTGGGGGCCTGCATCCTTGCTGGATTTACATCTGCATTTGTACAGAACTGGTTTCTGCTTGGGGGAGGGAGAACTGGGGCTATCAAGAAAAACTGGGCATGTTTTCCTGCCTCTTTAAGATCCTTTGAAGAAATGTATTTTTCTGCCCTTTTAATATTTCCTTCTCTGGGGAGCTGACTTCCCACAGAAGATTGCTTAGTCAACTGATAAAATAGTACAACCAATTATCTAGGCCAGGGCTTTTCAAGCTTTTCACCCATTGTACCACTTTTAGGATAAGGCAGTATCCGAGTACTACCAGTCGCCCAGAAAGTTGTCAAAAACTTGACCAAAAAAAGGAAAAAAATGATAAAGTACAGGTAGTCCTCGACTTACAATTCACTTAGTGACTGTTCAAAGTTACACCGGCACTGAAAAAGTGACTTATGACCATTTTTCACACTTATGACTGTTTTGACAAGTGAAGTCAATGGCTGGGCGAGTGTGGCCAGCTCATCAGTCAGGTTCCAGGGTGCCTGTGTGTGGGGGGAAATACGTGGGTCTCTGGTGGAGGGGGGTGGGACAGGGGTAGGTGTCTTCCTTCCCTTCCTTCCCTCCCATTGTCCCTGCATTTCTTCCTTCCTTCCTTCCTTCCTTCCTTCCTTCCTTCCTTCCTTCCTTCCTTCCCTCCCTCTTTGTCCCTTCCTTCCTTCCCTCCCATTGTTCCTTCCTTCCTTCCTTCCTTCCTTCCTTCCTTCCTTCCTTCCTTCTTTCCTTCCTTCTTTTCTTCCTTCCTTCCCTCCCTCTTTGTCCCTTCCTTCCTTCCCTCCCATTGTTCCTTCCTTCCTTCCTTCCTTCCTTCCTTCCCTCCCTCTTTGTCCCTTCCTTCCTTCCCTCCCATTGTTCCTTCCTTCCTTCCTTCCTTCCTTCCTTCCTTCCTTCCTTCTTTCCTTCCTTCTTTTCTTCCTTCCTTCCCTCCCTCTTTGTCCCTTCCTTCCTTCCTTCCTTCCTTCCTTCCTTCCTTCCTTCCTTCCTTCCTTCCTTCTTTCCTTCCTTCTTTTCTTCCTTCCTTCCCTCCCTCTTTGTCCCTTCCTTTTGCAAGCAGGAAATCTTGCACAGGAATTGCAGGATTTCTCTCCCCCCCCCACAAACACAGACACAAACTTTCCCTGGCTTGCTCCCCATCGGGGGTTTCCTTCCTCACGAGGAGACCCACAAGATTTCCTGCTTGCAAAAGGAGCATCCGGGATGGGGAAACCCCCTCCCCCACCGCTTGCCTTTCCTTTTTCTTCTGCAAGGGAGGGGAAAGGAGGAAGCCCGGAAGCAGCGGGCGAGATTGCAGCCCAGCCCAGAGAAGGGGAAGGGAAGAGCCGGTTGGAGAATGCGTCTTTCGGTTCGGGCTCAAATCATGAAGCTGAAGCAAAGACAGAAGGTGTTGAGTTGGGTTCCAGAATCAGAGGCGACGCAGGTTCAGGAGCTAAGTTGTTTTATTGAGGAACATGGCCAAACTGGGGAACAAAGGATTTCAGCCCTCACTTATACTTGGTCAGGTAACTGCCTGGCCAATGGGTTAAAATCCAAGCGTCCTGCCAGCTGGTCAGCCAATCCCTTTAAATCCTGCTCTCCCGCCAAATGCTGTTCCTGCTTGCTGTTCCTGCACGGAGCTGTCCAGCTCCACACCTTCTTAATTCACTGACCCACACATGTATGCAAAACCTGCATACACTACAGAAGGCTTCCCAATCACCATTCACCACAACGGGCATTCTAATCACTACAAACCATTAAATCTATCCGTTAATGGGGGAATCAAATGGGTTTTCTTTTGTTTTGCTTCCCGTCTCTGCAAGTTCTCTGTTTGGTTTTAGTAATTAGGCAGTGGATTGTTCACAGGAAGAAAAGTAAAACTTAGTAGCTCCTGATATTAATTTTGCCTTGAACTCTGGCATTTTCTCTGCATCCAAAAGATGGTACGGGGGGAGGGGAGTTGTAGCACAGCTAAGGGGCTCCCTGGAACTTTATTTCCAAATTCCTTACTCCTCTCTTTCCACGCACCTCCTGCTGCTTCTACTCCCACCCACCCTCCGGTTTTTAGGAAGCTAACAAAAGGCTGCTAAGACTGTCAAGAAAAGCCAAAATGTAGGATCCAGCGCAGAACCAAGGTGGTGGAAGGGAGGGAAGAGAAACATGTGTGTGTGTGTGTGTGTGTACACATATACATATGTATTTATATATGTGTGTGTACACACACACAAACACACACACACACACACACACACACTCCCTCACCAAGACCTGCTGAGCCCCAGTCCTCTCCCGCCTCCTCCGCCCCCCAGCCAAACACTTCCACCAACTTTCAGACAAATTACAGCCCTGCATCTCACCAGGCTCGCCCCATGCAAAGCAAGCAAGAGATGCAGCGACATATCACCTTCTCAGACACATCGCACAAGTCCTTTGGACCCTGGCTTCCGGCAATCTCGCTAGCTTGCTTCCTGCAAGCAAGTGAGCTGCACAGGAGTGTGTGATTGGGTTTCTCAGCGCAGCTCAGTGATTGTTACACAGGCTGATCCCACACTCCTGCCCAGTTAACCTGCTTGCAGAAAGCAAGCAGAAAACAAGAAAGTGAGCTGCGCAGGAGTGTGTGATTGGGAGAGAGAAGGGGGGAAAGAAGGAGGGGGTGGTTCTGAGGTTGGTGCTCAGGGCTGCAACGCGAGCGGTCTCAAACACCTACCTGTCAAGGGAGTGGATGGCTCTCTCCCCTTCAGGCTCGCGCTTGCTTGTAAAGTAAGAAGAGGGGGGAAGAACAACACGGATCCCGCACGAGAAGAGGTCAATCCATTTTCTGCACAAGTCCCTGGGGAGGGTGGAGCCTCTGCCAAGCAGCATATTTTCTGGCAGCAAGTGAGCTAGGAAGGAGGGGGGGAGGGGGGAGGAAGGCGATGTCATGTACCACCAGCCAGGTGCTCACGTACCACTAGTGGTACGCGTACCACTGGTTGAAAAGCCCTGATCTAGGCTCACCTGGACAGTATGTCACAAGATTCCATACATATATGTACAAGGTATATATAAGAAGAGGAGAAGGTCAAAAAACACAAGAAAGATAAAGAAGAAGATGGAGAGACAATATCAAAGGCACATACAACAGCATCAATTAACAATGGCTGAGGCTGCCAGAAGAACAAGAACCAGGACTTTGTATCTCCCTCGACAGCCGAAGCAGTAAAAGAAGAATTAAAGAAGAAGAAGAATTACCTAGGCCAGGGGTCTGCAACCTACACAACTTTAAGACTTGTGGACTTCAGCTCCCAGAATTCCTCAACCAGCTGGCTGAGGAATTCTGGAAGCTGAAGTCCACAAGTCTTAAAGTTGTCAAGGTTGCAGACCCCTGACCTAGGCAAAAGTAATTGCCCAAACAAGGAACCTGTTCATTCACAGTTCCCCAAACCCACATACAGGTTGCCCAGACCCCATCAACACAAACAAAGTCAAGCTGACAGACACAAGGAAGGACAATTAAGATTGATCTTTTGACAAAGTCACAAACTAGCACCAGCACATACACACACACATGCCCTTCAACCCCACACGAAGAAATAGTCCCCCTATAAAACAACCTCTCTGCAATCGTTTTCTCTCTAGCTATCTTCAGGAGCAAACTTCTTTTCTTTGGGGAATAAATAAATCATCTCCTTTCCACACAGCAAGTCTGGATTTCATTCTGATTTGTTCTTGTGTAATCCCAGTTTGAATTGGGACCTCGAATTATTCTTCTGACAATGAACTAGGAACTTCCTAGTTCACCTATGACACCATTTTATTGTTCCATTTCTGTCCCCCTGCCCTCCATAGTTGTTCTATCATTTCCAGAAAGAATATGAAGTTAACCATCCATGGATTTCTCTTTCATCATGAGAAAAACTAAAATTCTGTATTTTGTCTGTCTTTCAACCTTTTTGTCTGTAGCACATATTTGATAACTAGAGAAGTGCAACATTTCTACTCTTTAAACAGTTACTGAAAAAAACAAGTGCAGTTTTTCTCACCTCAGCATGTGTCAAAATTCCATTAATATTTCTTTCACAAGGAAATACAAAAACCATGTGACTGTTGAGATGCAACTCACATTTCTAGGCCATTCTCCTTTTCCTATTATTTTCTGAGTTGGTCAATATTTCATGTTATGATCATATTATGATTTTGATTTTTGATTAAGCCTATACAATGCTTCAGCACTATTTCTATTATGATTTTAAAACTTTCTGTGTTATTCTTCTGACAATTAATTTCTGACTAACTGAGATGAAAAAAACCTTATATATTTTTCATTTCTTATCAGTTTGGGATCTGATCTATATGGGGGGAAAAAAGTAAAAAATGTAATAGAATCCAAGAAAGGGACAGACAAACCAAATTATGTTTAAAGAAGTGTCACTTTTGGGTTGTTTTTCACATGGAATGATTGAATCAGGGTGAAATACCAGGATCCAAAGATATTTTGCTGTTAAGGGCAAAGGGCGAAATAGGTCTCCCTAATTCCTTCTTCAGAATCTGATTGAGTTGCTGGATTGGCAATTAAATCTTGCTGGAGAGTAAGTATCTTATTTTTTTGCTGAGGATACTGAGCTAAAAAAGGCTACCAGACATAGAAAACAGACCTTTATCCTCCAACAGGGTATTCTGAAGAGTAGGCATGGGGAGGGAGTAAATGACAAAAGCATTGATTGTGCTTCACTCCTTTTGTACATGTGTTGTGGCCTTACCCACAAGTACAACATGGACAGATCTTGTATGGCAATGATGCAGTACTGTTTTCTCCATTTTGATGAAAGCATCATATCCTGCACATATGTCTGGATCAAAGGACTACTATAGATTGTCCCTCAATACCACTTGCTGCTTGAGGTGACTGTGTCTCCCTGCCCAATGTTAATGCCATCCTGTTTTTGCCATAATATCCTCTGTTGGAGTTGACTTGTGGCAACAATTAGAGGGCTTTCTTTTCCCTAACCACTCATCCATATCTTAATGGTCATCATTACTGTTCATACTGTGCTTTCCCTTATTGCTTCAAAAACTCCTGTGGATTTGTTCCTTAATGTGTCTGTTTTTCTGTCTGAGGTAAGATAATAAAATCAAGAAGGTGTGTCAAGCAGTTCAATGTGCAATAATTGAAAATAAATGAACCTGAACACTCCTCGGTCTTGTGAGTCTCTCATCTTATGTCTTCTTTTCCTTTTGTGTGAGAGCTCTTTCAGAGGTGGATGCTCAGCATCCATTTTTGGATTTAAGTTCTATTACATATTCTGCCTGCTGTTACTGTGTCACTTCTGAGGTGAGAAAAAGTACCAATCACAAATATTCTGAGGCAGTAGGTACTGTCTTATTTTCTGCTTTCGTTCTCAGCCAGTCAGTAGACGTTCAAAACTGATGCACAGTTGTCAGCTATTAGGAAACAGTTATGGATCTTTCTTTGGCTTTTTTTGGTTTCCATCAGTTTCACCATCACTCAACATTTATCTGAAAGATCAGTTGGTTTTTCATTTCATTCTTCTGTTGTTTCCCAGAGGATTCGAAGGCCTCAGTTTGTAATGTTGGATTTCTTTTTGCATGGCAAATTTTTGACAAAGAAGTTAAATCCCGCTGATAGTTCTGATGATTTCCACAGTTTCAATAATCTGAAAATAGGCTTCCTGGCCATCTGGCATCAAATATTTCATTGGTACAACAGTAGGAAAATCAAATTTTATATTTACTCATTTATTTATTTGTTTGTTTGTTATCTATCTATCTATCTATCTATCTATCTATCTATCTATCTATCTATCTATCTATCTATCTATCTATCTTCTTAACCACCCATCTCCATCACAGAGGGTCTCCAGGTGTACAGATTAATCAATACAGTAAAACATTAAAAACTGAATAATTTAAGATTAAAAGTTTAAAATGTTTGTTTATGTGTTTGTGTGAGTGTGTGTTTAAGATTTATTTTGATAGACATGGAAGTGAAAATCTGTTGAAGAAAATACAATGGAAGGAAAAGGGGTCTTAAAGTATGAAGATTACTGATCCATATTTATATAATTTAAACCCCCTCAGATAGAGAATAACTTATTTTCAATCCTAACCAATTTTATTCAAACTCCAAATTAAAGAAAAACTACAATTTATAGACTGTATTTCATAGTATCTCTATAATTCTTCCTAAGCAGTCAGTATTGGTGCCAATTGATTCTGAGCTGGGTTTTTTTGAAATTATTTTGATTTTGGTAACCATACATGGGAAGCTGTCATGATTCATGATCTTTATTTAGAAGAATTATCTACAGCTGATATAGAACCCATTTTATGTTTAGATAATAAAAACAGGGTGACTGATACAGTCCTTTGTTTGAAAATATCCCCACTTGCTTAGGAAACAAGGTGAAGGCAATCTAGAAATACTGAGAGTATTCTGGGGAGAGAGTGTGGATGACATAAAGTGAGCATACTTGCTGGCCTTCTAGTAAATAGATTTTTAGTGACTCACTATTCTCAGTGTGACAATCACATTATGATTGGTACACTCCCTTCCATAGCAGCTACTTTCTAAGGGCATGCATCTCAAACTTTGAAATGTGCCCTAAACCATTTGCTTTGCCTACCCTTGCATTGATGTGACATAATTGAATGGAACATGTCTTCTGAGTCATTTCATAAGGTCAGTATGCATTAGTTCTGACTCAACCATGTGTCAACTATGCATATTGCATTTTTTTCCAGGGACTTGCAGGAAGCTTGTTTGACCTGTAATTTTAATTGAACTGACCTTAAGTTCAGATTCTAAAGTAAAAGGCAGGTTGGAATAAATTTAGCTCTTTATTATGCATATCACTGAATGCTGTGATACAATTTACAGTTCAAAGAATGCACAAAAATGCATATCTCATGCAAAAGTATCTAATTAAAAGGTAAATGTACATGTTTTCCTTTTTAATTTGCAGGTTGATGTGATAGTAGAAAGGTAGGCTTCAGACATAACATGTGCCAAAGTATATAGATGAAAAATAATTGCTCTGTCCATAATAGGTATTTTATGGCTTGTTTTGTATATATATAGGTTGAGGTAGAAGGGTAAAGTTTCTAGATTTTTCATATATTCCTTTTTTATTTATTTGATTTATCAAATTTATCTCATGGTTCAGGCGATTCTTTTGATTGTTGAATTTTGTGTGTATGTATGTATGTATTAATATGCAATAAATTTCCGTTGTTGTTTTATTTGCTTTACAGATAATCTTTGACTTTTGACCACAGTTGGGATAGAAACCTCTGTCACTAAGTGAGGCAGCTGTTAAATGAGTCACATACAATTTTACCACAGGTGTTAAGCAAATGACCATGTTTGTTAAGCGAATAATATGATTGTTAAGTGAATATGGCTGCCCCTATTGACTTTAATTGTCAGAAGCCAGCTTGGAGTCTGAATATGGCAAACTTGTGACTCCAGGATGTTGCAGCCGTCATAAATACACACTGGTTGACAAATGCTGAAAGGGTTGTGAAGATGAGTCATAAGTCACTTTTTTCAGCACCATAACTTGAAATTGTCATTAAAGAATGCTTGTAAGTTGAGAACTACCTGTATTTGGTTTCCATAGTTCATTCCATTTCTTTCTTCTCATCTTTTACCATATGCCTATCTGCTCTTCAATTACCAGATTGGAAAAGCAAAGTACTTTATCTAAACACTCTGGTTTAAAATATTGTGCACTATATTTCTTTAAAATGGAAAAAAAAATCTTTAAATATTTCTTTAGAAACTCCACTGGTTGTTTGTCAAAAGTCTGCTCTAACACATCCAGCAAAAGAGACAATAATACTTAGTCAAGGTGTTAAAAGCTCCTGGATTTTGCCTTGTTGTTTTACCACAGATGTCTGCAAGCCTTAGGTTGAATGTAAATCCTTTTATTCTAAGTATGCTTACACAATTTTGTTCTTAACTTGGCTGCAGTGGAAGATCCTCCTATGGAAGGCTCTGTTCCTCAGCTGCCTTGTTTATCTTCAAACTCTTGCTCTCTCAAGTTGCTATACCTCTTCACTTAATTTAGCTGTAGTTCTATGAACCCTTACTTGGAGCTTACTACTGCATAGGCATATATAGGATACTATTGCAATCATGTGTGCAACTACTAGGAAATACGGTAAGTCCCAGGGAACTGAAGCTTTCTTCAGAGTAGACTTGTTCAGGATCATATTCTCAGTTTGGTTGCCAATATTGATTCAACCAAAAGTATCTGCTGGGTGGGTCAAAAGAGACAAAATGTTAATAGCAGTACCATAACTGAAGTTGTACCTATGTTCCACATATATACAAAGAGGCGAGGCCTCAGATTGACTGTATCCATGTCTGGATTCAGGCCTCAATCAAACTGAGAATCACCGGATATTGTTGTGATTCAGGGTCAGCCTGTGGGTTCGGCAGTTGGGTCGGACGAATCAGAGGAGGAGGGGGGTGTTGAAGATCTTGCTGATGATAGCCCTCAGGCAGGCCCCTCCCACTTGGTCACCATGGAGACCCAGCTGTGTGAGCCTGACAGTGTGGATGAAGATGACCCACAGCTGGCCCTGTTCAAGGACGCCCGACGCAGGAGGCAGTCAAGTAGGAGTAAACAGAGGAAGGCTGTGGGGCTTCTCGGAAGGAGGCAGAGAGAGGCCACACCCTGAACTCTTTATAAAGGGAATGTTTGGGGAGGGCTGGTTTGCTGAAAGCAACCGCTCAGATAGTGTTTCAAAGCTCCTGTATCTTGGTACGTGTGTTGTTTGTTTTTTGTAGTAATAAATTTGGCAGACGACATTCCAGCCTCTTGCCGTTTATAAAGAGGTTGCCTTTTCTGCAGGGCCGGTAGCAGGCTGGTACAGAACAGATATAACCTTCTTTCTAAAAAGATTTAATAAGCTGGATATAGGAAGCATACAGTGACAAAGGTTTTGCTGGCAAGGCTACTTGTCTTATATCTCTGGAGCAATTTCAATAGTTCTGTTCTCTTTTATAATAATGTAAAACAACACCAGAACCGAAATAGCTGAGAATAGCTGTTCCTTCAATTATCCAAGGCCAGACAATTAGAAAGGTTTCGCCAAATAGCCTTCTCTCATTTGTCTTAATAGAACACCACACATTGTTGAATATGAACTTGCAGTATTTGTATCACGGTTACTTTGTAATGTCATGTATCATTGACCCTGGCTTCTGTGGGTTTTTTTTTTAATAATAGCGTGTCTGCTGCATTTTCAGTCCATTAAGAGTTCTATCCAACTTCATATTTTAAAACATTCTGTATTTTAATGTCTTCTAGTTCCTGAAATAGATACTTCGTAATTGCCATCTTGTTCAAATGTTAATGTTATTGCCATTAACATTATCATGCACAAGGAGTGCAGTCTTAGCAAAGCAGGGCAGATTTCTCAAAGCCTAAAGTTATTTTCCACAGATGAAGGTCAAGGAATGCTTTGAATGTGGTGGTCTGTATCTCTCTAGAGACGTGTTTCTTTCTAGCTGAGAATCACTGAGATGCAAGTTCTCCAGCACCTCTGAAAGCTTTCTCAGTAACAATCAAATCTTCTTTTCTGTCATTGTCATGATTCATCTCGTGGAAACCCTTCCACTGTATACATAGTATAACTTGAAACCACAGAATAAAATTCATGTAGCAAAGTTTTAGAAGTTTTTGTTGTGGTGGTTATGTTCTGTTTTTGGCTGTCAATCAGGAATGAAAATAGAGCAAAACATTGCTACTGAAGACCTTTGACTCACTCATTTTAGTCTTTAGTGACTAAAGTCTTTAAACATTTTTAACAAACTGTATTAAAAAATAAATAAAAGAATTCACTTGCTGTATGGTTCATAAACTGTTTCTTGTCTTACATACTTTTTATCCCATTATTTATCTTTTCTCGATATTGAAGTTGTAAAGTCAGTCAGAGGAACTTTTTACGTGGCTTGCAATTTTATACACTAAGTCCTATAAAGTTATTTTTTTCCCATACTACACTTCAAATCTCAGATGAGAAGAAACAGTCTTCCAGCAAACACATTCATGTCTGGAATGGGAGGGAGAGGAGGAGGGGTGGTGTTACATGAAGTGACATAATTGTGCAAAAGATACAGATGGCTTCCTAGTCAGCATAATGCCACTGTGACTTGTATCAGATGGTTATGCCTTGGAATTTAGGTCGTTCAATTGAAAACATATAAACATATAAGCATACAAACATATAAGCATATTTCTGGCTTTGTGGATGAGCGTTGCTGGCGACAGTGGGGGTAGTGTTGGTGGGGAAAGGGGATGGTTCAGCATGAGTGGTGGACTCGCGTACGTGTGTGCACTTTTGCACACAGCCCCATTTGCATGACCCAGTACACATACAAAGGAAACTTTGCAAGCATGCATGCCTGCCACTCACACATGCTCAGCTGTTGCTTGTGTGGCACAGTTCCAAACAGGCCGCAGCCCAGGAAGTTGGGGGATCTCTGCTCTATAGCTTTAACCTCACTAGTCAAGTTAGGATTCAATTCAGGCATCCCAATTTTGGTACATAATTTTGTACCATAATAATAATAAAAATAATAATTTTGGCATAATTTTGCTGGTAATGAGCTATAAAGCCCTAAATGGCTTGGGTCCGGATTATCTAAGGGAACACCTGCTGCCGGCATCAACTTCCCATCGTCCTGTGCGCTCCCACAGGGAGGGCCTTCTCAGGGTACCACCGGTTAAGGAATGCCGGCGGGTTATTCCCAGGGGAAGAGGGTTCTCTGTGGGTGCGCCGGCCCTATGGAACCAACTTCCCACGGAACTTAGGACTGCCCCTGACCTTCGTTCATTTCGCCGGGACCTGAAAACTTGGCTCTTCGAGCTGTCTGGCCAGACTGAGGGGTTTTAATTTTTAATTGGGTTTTAGTTTTAAATTTTGAGGACTTGAATTAATTAATTGTTTTAACTGATTTTATTTTTTGTATGTTATGCTTTTAATTTTCCCTGTAAACCGCCCTGAGTCCTATGGGAATAGGGCGGTATATAAATTTAATAAAATAAAATAAAATAAATAATAATACCAGACATGTCACTAGAAGATAAAATCATGAAAATGAGTCTTATTTATTTTGGCCATGTCATGCATGGGAATTCACTGGAGAAAACAGTTATGCTTGGAAGAGTTAGTGGTAATAAGAAACCAAAGAACACAGTGGCTGACACCAGTCAGACATAGAACAACTCAAAGAAGCAGTGCAAGAATGGAAGATGTGGAAAGACCTGGCCCATGGAATTTCCAAGAGTCAGACATGACTGAATGCATAACATCATCATCATCATCATCATCATCATCATCATCATCATCATCATCAATTTTGGTACTTGAAGGGAAGAAAATAGACAGAGCACTTTATTATTATTCACAAATGATAAATTAAAACAACATCCTTAAGTCCTACCATTTTATTTACACAACGTGCAAAACCTATTTGCTTTCATCTTGGTTAAATGCTTAGTAACCTATTCTGTTGTGCAAATCCAATCCATTTTATTATTTTATGGTTTATTTATTAACTAAATAATAAAATTATACCTCCCGCTGGCTTATGACTCTATTGTTAGGCAGCTAACAATCCATTACAAATAACAATAGTAACTAGGAACTGTTTAAAATAGCCCATAATGCTCAGAGTAACCGGGGGGGGGAGAGGGGAATTCAGCACAGCACTAAGACTAAGGCTTGCCTGGGGGAAGAACTGGATCTTCCATGCTTTTTAAAAAAGACAGGATCAGGCCCATCTAAATCTTGGAAAGTATGCTATTCCATAGGCAACCTTTATGACAGAATCTGTTTCTTGGGTACCATTATATGGCACTTTTTAAAGAGAGGCTCTGGGCCCTACCCAATTTGTTAGATCTCACAAGACTAGCAGAAATAATTGGACACAGGTGTCCCTTAAATAACCCAGTCTTATGCCATGAAGGGTATTCTAAATTACAACCAGCACCCTGAATCAAATCTGAAAGCTTCCTGGGAGCCAGTGTAGCTCAAAAACTCAAGGTGTTATATGGATGTACTGAGGCAAGACCATAATTACTCACAAAGCTGCATTTGGTCCAGCTGTAGTTTCCAGCTGTAGTTCCCAAGTAGTCCTCAAGGCCATTCCTATGAGAAGCTCACTGCAATAAACCAGATGAGAAGAGATCTAAGCATGAGTGACAATGAGCAGGGCCACACAGGTTGGAATAGACACCACTGGTGCACAAGAACGATCTGTGCAAAGGTTCATACAATCACATTTACCATCTGTATCTCCAATAGAAGCCAAGAGTCTAGGAGAACCTCTAAATTGGGTACCAGCTGTGCCTGGGAAAGAACTACCCCATTCAAAATAAAAGATGTAGGAGCCAAAATCCACAATCATTCATTGAGCCTGATGTTCTGTGCAGGGGAGAATATGAGTTAATATTGCATCCTTGCTAAGCATATTGTGTGGGCCTCATTGATTAGATAATTCTATTGTCAACAAGTCAATCCTTCTTCTACTCATTTCCAGTCAAGCATGGGGTTTCCTTCCCTCTCTTATCCCAAGGGCACAGCTCTTTTCAGTAATCTCAAATACTTATAAGCCTGTCTCCAACAAGCTACATTTAATAATAATAATAATAAAGTTGGAAGGGACCTTAGAGGTCATCTAGTCCAACCCCCTGCTCAGGCAGGAAACCCTATACCATTTCGGAAAAATGGCTGTCCAGTCTCTTCTTACAAACTTCCAGTGTTGGAGCATTCACAACTTCTGGAGGCAGGTTGTTGCACTGGTCAATTGTTCTAACTTTCAGGAAGTTTCTCCTTAGTTCTAGGTTGTTTCTCTCCTTGATTAGTTTCCATCCATTGCTTCTTGTTCTGCCTGTGGGCGCTATGGAGAATAGCTTGAGTCCCTCCTCTTTGTGGCAGCCCCTGAGATATTGGAACACGGCTATCATGTCACCCCTAGTCTTTCTCTTCATTAAACTAGACATACCCAATTCCAGCAGCCGTTCCTTATATGTTTTAGACTCCAATCCCCTAATCATCTTTGTTGCTCTTCTCTATACTCTTTCTAGAGTCTCGACATTTTTTACATCGTGGTGACCAAAACTGGTTGCAGTATTCCAGGTGTGGCCTTACCAAGGCATTGTAAAGTGGTATTAATACTTCACGTGATCTTGATTCTATCCCTCTGTTAATGCAGCCTAGCACTGTGTTGGCTTTTTTGGCAGCTGCAGCACACTGCTGGCTCATATTTAAGTGATTGTCCACTAGGACTCCAAGATCCCTCTCACAGTTACTACTATTGAGCAAGGTACCACCTATACTATACCTGTGCATTTGATTTTTCCTGCCTAAATGTAGAACCTTACTTTTTTCACCATTGAATTTCATTTTGTTAGATAGTGCCCAGTGTTCGAGTCTGTCCAGATCCTTCTGTATCTTAAGCCTGTCTTCTGGAGTGTTGGCTATTCCTGCCAGCTTGATGTCGTCTGCAAATTTGATGAGTTCCCCATTTATCCCTTCGTCCAAATCGTTGATGAAAATGTTGAAGAGCACTGGGCCCAGAACAGAGCCCTGGGGCACCCCACTACACATTCCCCTCCATGTAGATGCAGTTCCATTGAGGACCACATGCTGAGTATGGCCTGTCAGCCAGCTACAAATGCATCTGGTGGTGACTCTGTCTAACCCACATTTTTCTATCTTATCAAGTAGAAGGTAGTGAAGAAGAAGAAGTTGGCCTGGTCTGATGGGTTGGGGCTGGGTTTTATAATCGGTTTTAACTTTTAATATGTATTAATTTATTACAGGCATTGTAGTTTAATTACTTTTTAATTTTTGTATCCTGGTTTTTATTATGTATTGCCCTGTTCACCGCCCTGAGTCCTTCGGGAGAAGGGCGGTATACAAATTAAATTATTAAATTAAATTAAATTAAATCTACTTTATCCAATGCCTTACTGAAGTCCAAGTAAATTATATCCACAGCATTCCTCTGATCCACTAATTTTGTCACTTCGTCAAAGAATGCAATAAGATTTGTCTGGCATGATCTGTTTTTGACAAACCCATGTTGGCTTTTAGTAATGACTTTGTTTGCCTCTAGGTGCTCACTGATTTGTTGTTTGATTATCTTTTACAGAATCTTCCCAGGTATTGAGGTCAGGCTGATAGGTCTGTAATTTCCTGGATCCATTTTTTTTCCGTTTTTGAAGATGGGAACTACATCAGCTCTTTTCCAATGTTCCCCAGTGCTCCAGGATCTTTGGAAAATATAGTTCAGTGGTTCTGAGATCACATCTGCCAATTCCTTGAGAACCTTGGGGTATAATCCATCTGGTCCTTGTGATTTGAACTCACCTAGACTGGACAGATGCTCACTTATCATTTTCTTGCCTATCTTAACTTGTGTTTCTATTCTGTTTTTATGGCACTATTTTTGATAGGTTGGTCTGTTTTTTTTCCCCTTTGTGTAAAGATAGATGCTAAAAATGAGTTAAATAGTTGTGCTTTCTCCCTGTTGCTTGTCACCTTCTTGCCACTTTCACCCACTAATGGACCAATCATTTCCTTTATATTTTTCTTGTTTTTTACATGTTGAAAGAAGCTTTTTTTTTTGTTATTATTGACTTTGGTCTCAAGCCTTAGTTCATTTTGAGCCTTAGCTTTCCTCACTTCATCTTTGCAGGCTCGGGCTATTTGCTGATATTCTGACTTAGTTATGTGCCCCTCTTTCCACTTTCTATACTTGTCCTTTTTATCTTTCAATTTGTCAGAGAGTTCTTTACACAGCCACGCTGGTTTCTTTTGAGAGCTGTTATTTTTCCTCTTTGTTGGTATTGTGTTAGACCAGGCTTTTATTATCTCACTTTTCAAAATTTCCCAAGCTTCTTGAGTTGTTTTCCCCTTGAGGATTCTCATCCATGGAATCCTTTCCAAGCCCTCTCTAAGTTTACTGAAATTAGCTCTACTAAAGTCCAGGACTCTAGTTTGACTGTGTTCTATTGCTTGTTCTTCCATAATGTTGATTTCCAATATGGCATGATCACTTCCTCCCAAGGTTCCTGTGGCTTCAACACCTTCTATCATTTCATCTCTGTTAGTGAGAATTAGATCCAAAATGGCTAATCCCCTAGTTCCCTTCTCTACTTTTTGGGTAACAAAGTTGCCTGCTAGGTTTGTCAGGAATCTGTTGGATATTCCACTTGGTGCAGTGTTTGTCTCCTAGTTGATGTCAGGGTAGTTAAAGTCCCCCATTACTATTGTGATGTGCTTCCTACATACCTTAGTTAGCTGACTAGCAAAAAGTTCATCTATTTCCTCTGTTTGGTTGGGTGGCCTATAGTATACACCTATGGCAATGTCATTTTTTCCCCTTTTATATTGACCCAAATGCATTCAAGTTTACAGTTTTCATTATTGTTGTGCTCTATTTCTGTAGAGATGTAGTTATTTCTTATATAGAGGGCAACTCCACCTCCTCTTTTATTTGGTCTGTTTCTTTTAAATAATTTAAATCCTTCTAGCTGTGTGTTCCATTTGTGGGTTTCATCCCACCATGTTTCCATAATGGCAACAATATCATATCTGCCCTCATTAACCTGAATTTCTAGTTCACCCTGTTTGCTGTTCATTTATGCCCCAACTTTCAAGCTTACCAAGTGATCAGCATTCTTCTGCAATTAAAATGTCACAACCCACCCACCCCCCAAGCCTGGAGCACTTATGGTCATTTCCTTTTGAAGAGATTAAAAATAATATTTTATCATGAGCAGCTCATAATAGTGTAACACTGAGTTTTGTTTTTCTTTCGCAATTCTTTCTTTCTTTGTTTCTTCACCAATTTCTTAGTAGTCCTACTCAGGAAGGGTGCTATGTACTGTTTGCTTCAGTGAACTATCACAAAGTGCTCAATGATTTACAATTTTGTAGTGTTTTTCTATTACTCTTGGACTGAATCACAAGACAAAAGTGACTATTAATGACTCTAAAACATTAAATGAGATCAATAGACCTTCAAAGTTTTAATCCCAGGGGACCTTTCAAAAAACCCTTTTTCCACCCAGTTACTTTTTGAGGAAGATTGTAGTTGAAATGAAATTCTCCATCTATTAATGTCAGTCTTAGACCTTTCATATGCATTAAGTAAAGAATACTGTAATTAGCCCCTTTACATTTTGGAAGGTTTGGAAAACAGTCTTTGACATAATAAACATCAGCCTACCTGCTGAAAAAGATTATAGGCTTTCAGCCCTGAGATTTTTTTTCTCATAAAAACAAATGTTCCTGGGAAGAAATATGTCAATTGATTAAGAAATAAGTAATCAATTAGGTAGTCCAATTGACCAAGCTAGCATTATAGGCTTCTTGTGCTATAGGCATTAGAAGATGCATAAGGTAACATTTTCCAGGAAGTTGTCCTGTTATACTATTGCAGATTGATTAAAATTCTTTGTGGCAGATTTACTAATTTCCATTTATCTCTTCATCTGTATAGTCCATCTACCATTTCTTGCATGCAGGAATATCTAATGTCCTCTCCACCCAGTCCATCATAAATAGACCCTTTGTGTTTGAACTTCCACTTCAAATCTGTTTTCTGTCATCAACCATCTTAAACCCTTTCAAGCATATGGTCTTTAGTATTTCCTTCCAATCTACTGACAGCATCAGTTCTGATTGGCTATAACACCTGGCGTATCCCTATTCCAGAGGTTCCCAATCTTGGCACCTTAAAGACGTGTGAATGTTAACTCCCAGAGTTCCCAACCTCATGTTTTAATGTTTTAAAATAGGCGAGATTGGGATCCCATGCCCTATTCTTGTGCTGCCATTTCACTCTGGACTCTCTGCTATATTTTCAGTTGGATAGACAGTTCCCATGTTTGTCATCTGGCATTTAATCCAACAAAAAGCAAACTTTATTCTCCCATGTTTTCCCATCTACTCTGGCAACTCTATTCAACCTTTGCAACTCCCACTGGGCATTGCTGCATTTACTGCCCAGAGTGTGTTAAATATGGTCCTCTTTTTGTCCCATGTATTTTTCTTTGGTTTTGCAATTAAAAAAAAAAGTTCAACAGGACTGATGATACAAAGGTTCAACAAAACCCTGTTAAATCCTACATCAATTGGTGGTGGGGGCTGTTAGACTGCTTGAGGCACCCTTGTAGGAGCTGGGATGCTTGAATTGCAGGGGAAGGAGGGGTAAAACATCAAAGATGTGATTATCTCTTCTGGCAACTATCATGGCATCATAGCTATGGTGGTTCCACAAGGGGCTGAAAAATATATACCATATATAGGGACTGTGGTATATACAGGTTAAGCAAGAGAACGCAGAAGGGGGTATCCCTCTGTGCAAATATCTGGGAAGGCATATGCAAAGTTTGGGAGGGGGGAGAAGACAGTAATTGAACTACCCAGCCATAGCTGAACTTGCCTTACTTCCACAGAACATAATGCCCAGAGGCTGGAAAAATGACCATTCTGAAACTGCAATGGCCATAGTCCAAACTAAGCACTAAACCAGCCCCATTGCCACAATCCAGACTGGTTACCAAACTGGGAGTAGCACAGGAGACAAGCCGGATAACAGAATAACAGAATGGAAGGGACCGTGGAGGTCTTCTAGTCCAACCCCCTGCTCAAGCAGGAGACTGTACTATTTCAGATAGATGGCATTTTAGGCTGAAGTGTGGATTTGCCCTAAGACTAGTGACCAAGTGAAGTGACCATGCCAAGCACATTTTACCAGTTATGTATGATGGAAGGATTCCATCAGCTATCTGGTTTTGTGCCTGAAATTACTGCTTGGTTAGTAGATAGTACTGAACTTAATGAATCTTCACCTGGTGCTCCTCTTATTTAATCTATTTCTTAGTGGCCTTTATGTAGCCAAAAGATGTCTAGGTCAAAATTAAAGTTGGGCAAACTCTTATGTGAGACTTTAAAATAAGCCTTATGATTAAAATGGCAGCAAACAGTTAATTATAAAACATAACATAAAATACTCAGCAAAACGATCAAGTAGATTTAAGTTGTAGAATAAGTTTAAAACTTGCTGAATTGTAGAAAGTTATATTCCACTTATAACTTGAATTTCACAGGGAATCCTTACATAGCAAAGTATTTAGGCAAGTGTCAAAAATAGAATATTAAAAATTCTTCTTATGATCATTTTCTCTCTCAGCATAGGGGACTGATGATGTTTCTTGCAGAAACATCTGCAAGAAAACCAAGATCAGAGAGCACCAAGGACCCACTGTTTAATCCTGAGCTACAAATATTCTCTTCTCTTGGAATCATTCCTTTGTTTCAAAAGGTGGAAACAAATATCACTTTTTAGTTTGGTAGTTCTCTAGCTCACACACTTTTAGCAGCCTGTCTTAGTTTACTATATACATTTCCAGAATTATTCAGGTCTTATGGACTGATGCAGGATTGTTAAAAATCCTGGCTATATAATTCAGAAATCGTGTAACAGCCTTCTTTTTCTTCATTTCTCTTGTTTTTTCTTTGATTTAAAAAGGATACCAAATGGTAATGTCATTTAACTAAGCAGGATCTTAAAGCAGGTGTTCAAATCTTCAGTTAACTAAGTTACCAGATGTGTATAAAATGCATTCCATGGTTTTTAAAAGACCAAAAATAAAATAATGCCTGTATGCTGAATGCACTTTAGTGTCGCTTGAGTGACCCAGAATATTGGACTAACTGGATTCTTGGACTGATCCAGCAGGGCTCTTTTTAAGAAGTGTCTTTTCTATTTTAAGAAGTTGAAGTCATTATTTCTGAACTGGTTCACTCAGCATTTTTTTTATCCCCATAACCCACATATGACTTATTCATAGCTGTCAAGCTTAGGAGAAAAAAAAGAAGCACCTGGATTTCTGGAAAGATATTTATTGCTAGTAGAGTAGTGTAAGTCTATCAAAGCAATATTCCAGGTCAATTTATAGCTGCAGAATTAAGGCAGAATTATTTTGAGTTTCTTTCTTTTGCTTCTCCCCCTTCCCTGGGCCAAAGGATCGATGTTCTCAGCATGCCCAAGACCTGCTAGACATGCCATCACTTGATCCTTTCAATAGCCTTGTCTCAATCAAATGGGTATCAAGCCTGATAGTGAAGCTAATAAAATAAAGACAGTGATCAGTGTTGAACTAGAGAGAATTCCCATTCCCATACAGATGAAGCCAAAAAAGAAAGCAGGTAATGTCTTACATAGTGATAGCAACAGCACTTACATTTATATACCACTTCACAGTGCTTTACAGCCATCTCTAAGAAGTTTACAGAGTCAGCATATTGCTCCCAGCAATCTGAGTCCCCATTTTACTGACCTTGGAAGAATGGAAGGCAGAGTCATACTTGAACTGGTCAGAATTGAACTCCTGGCAGTGAGCAGAGTCAGCCTGCAATATTGCATTCTAACCACAGCTCTTTTAAAATCTGTCCACTCTTTCGTATTTTTATTTATTAGTTTAAAGATGCTGGTTTTATTCTACTATTTTGTGAAATTGTTTGCTTTATAGACAATTTATAGCATCAGGAAGGCCAGTGGTTTGATTGAAATGGCATGGCATCACGTTAATTGAAATCATGGTCTGGGACATCTGCAGACATTGTGGAAAGCAAGTAAAAATCAAGTATTCATAAATAAGGAAGAACTAAGGAGAATTCTACCATGAATTAAAATACTGGTAGTCCATGACTTACAACCATAATTGAGCCCAAAATTTCTGTTGTTAAGTGAGACATTTGTTAAGTGAATTTTGTCTCATTTTATGACCTTTCTTGCCACAGTTGTTAAGTGAATCCATGCAGCTGATAAGTTAGTAACACGGCTGTTAAGTGAACCTTACTTTCCCATTGACTTTGCTTGTCAGAAAGTTGCAAAAGGTGATCCCATGATCTTGGGACACAGCAATGGTCATAAATATGAACTATTTGCCAAGCATCTGAATTATGATCACATGATCATGGAGATGCTGCAAAGGTGGTAATTGTGAAAAATGGTCATAAATCACATTTTTCAATGCAACTGTTACTTTGAACAGTTACTTAATAAACTGTTGTAAGTGGAGGATTGCCTGTAGTTCAATAGTCAGGATTTTAATAACTCAGATAACCCTCCAATGACTTACATGCAATCTGCATCCCATACATTTTTCCACTTTTTTGCTCAGCACATTGGTTTGTGCTTAAATTGTAAGCCACCCTGAGTCTTTGGAGAAGGGCGGGATATAAATGGGATTAAAATAAATAAAATAGATTAAAATAAACTTTGATTTGGTGCAGAGATGTGACAACCACAGCACAATGTTTTCATTTCAGGACAGGATTTATTATGCAATGAGATCCCAAACCTTTATCAATTCAGGTGAATTGATTACACAGGGACTCACATTAATGTTTGTGGTATTATATGTCAGCTGCTCAGAGCTGCTGGGAAGTGCTACATTCTGTAAGTTTTTGAGAAGGCTGCACCAGAAAAGTAGCTAGGGCCCTGATTGGATTGCGTTGTATTTGACCCACCCAATCCACATCTTAGGAAATAAGAACTCTCAGATCCAAGTTTGTCCAAAAGGAAAAGTTTACTAGGATGAGATTGGTTGTGGCAATACAAGACGGGATCTGACATTGAGTTACATTTCGATACTATATAAAGCATTCCCATTTCAACCCCCTCCCCTCGAATCCATTTGGTCAGGCTCACATCATTTACTTAGGTGTCAGGCCCTTTCGTGGGAAAAGGAAATCTTGCGTTTATTGTTATTGCTTTCTTCCTTTCAGTTTCAGATGGAGATGCAACCCAGATCTCTCTCTCTCCCTCTGTTCCCCCCAGATCAAAAGCTTTCCTGGTCTTTGAAAACAGCCTACTGCAATCTGAATACACATCCTCTCCCCTGCCTTGGAGAGATGGCAGAATCCCGAGGATAGGCACAATATTCTAACCATACATTTATGAAATGTGATATAAATGGATTCGGACAGGATCTGCATCACTTTTGAGCAGTATTTCAACTGCTCAGAGCTGCTATAAGTTTTTGGGAAGGCTGCACCAGAAAAGTAGCGGCCCGCGCGCTGTAAAAATCGAAAACATCATCAGTACATTCAGGACAAGTGCGTCTGATATTCCTTGTATCTAAGAATGTCTGGTTTAGTTCAGTGCAACACTTGTTTTGCAGCTGTCTTTCGCAGTACCCTTTTCAAACTTGGAAACTGTCCTATCTGTAAACAAATCACTAGTCTACAAGGACGGATTATTTATCTAGGGTCTGTAATCTGTGCTCTTAAGGCAGAAATTAGGTGTCCAGTTCAGCCCTTCTACTCTACTGAGCCTTCATGCTATCAGCCCCCTCTACCACAAAGATCCTGCAGAAGACAGTGTGGACAACCGTGGGATCTGGCAGGGTGAGATCTGTGAACCATAAACACAAAGCTTTTGCTGTGTCCCTGCACAACAGATACAGTGCCCTTTCTGACCTTAATAGGGACATTAATGGGACAGGTAAAGTATCTGTGATAATAACTCAAATAAGCAGGGGATTGTGGTCCAAGATGAAAAACTTGTTTTTGACAGGGAGAAGTGCAAATCTGGTATTACACACTAGTCTTGCAAGAACAGAAAGGCATCCCAAAAGAGAAGCCACCTTCTGGTTGGTGATTCAATTATAAGGGATGTAAATTTAGGAAAGGACACAAAGGTTTCAAAAGAGGTCAGGTGTCTTCCAGGTGCTACTGCCAGTAGGGACAAGAAGCGTATTTCTAAAATAATCAAGAATGCCAGCAAGCACTGTGATGTGAAGGCTATTGTACATCTTGGCACAAACGATCTGTCCCAAAAAGATGTACTCTCTGTGCAGAATGATTTCCAGAGCTTGGGGCAGGAACTTAGCAAAATAGGCTGTAGGCTGACTTTTTCAGAGGTTTTACCAGTGTATAAGGAGCAAAATGGAAAAGGCCAGCATATAGCACAATTCAATATGTGGCTAAAGGAGTGGTGTAAAGGGGAAGGCTTTGGATATATTAGCCACTATGTCTGTAGCTGGTCCAATGAAAAAATGTACAAAAGAGATGGTTTGCATCCTTCAAAGAAAGGGACTGAGTTACTTGGCTATAAATTCACAGACTTTCTGGAGGAATATTTAAACTAAACAGCGGGGACAGTGAGTTAATTGATATAGAATATCCCTGTCCCCGCCAATCTAAAAATTATAGGGCTATCAATGCATGTAACATAGATGTGTGTGTGGACAAGAATATCAACCTTGCTGTGAAGCAAAATCAAGCTTCTATTAGCGAGTGCCACACAAAGTACATTAACCAAATAGGTGGTAAGACAATAGGGGAACTCAGGCACCACACAGGTTATGTAGAAAGTAAACACAGGGTCAGACATAAAGGACTCAAATGTCTATACACCAATGCGCAGAGTATGAACAGTAAACAGGGTGAACTAGAAATTCAGGTTAATGAATATGATATTGTTGCCATTACGGAAACATGGTGGGATGAAACCCACAAATGGAACACACAGCTAGAGGGATTTAAATTATTTAAAAGGAACAGACCAAATAAAAGAGGAGGTGGAGTTGCCCTCTATATAAGGAATAACTACATCTCTACAGAAATAAAGCACAACAATAATGAAAACTGTAAACTTGAATGCATTTGGGTCAATATAAAAGGGGGGGGGGAATGACATTGCCATAGGGGTACACTATAGGCCACCCAACCAAACAGAGGAAATAGATGAACTTTTTGCTAGTCAGCTAACTAAGGTATGTAGGAAGCACATTACAATAGTAATGGGGGACTTTAACTACCCTGACATCAACTGGGAGACAAACTCTGCACCAAGTGGAAGATCCAACAGATTCCTGACAAACCTAGCAGACAGCTTTCTCTCCCAAAAACTAGAGAAGGGAACTAGGGGATTAGACATTTTGGAACTAATTCTCACTAACAGAGATGAAATGATAGAAGGTGTTGAAGCCACAGGAACCTGGGGAGGAAGTGATCATGCAATATTGGAAATCAACATTATGGAAGAACAAGCAATAGAACACTGTCAAACTAGAGTCTTGGACTTTAAGAGAGCTAATTTCAATAAACTTAGAGAGGGCTTAGGAAGGATTCCATGGATGAGAATCCTCAAGGGGAAAACAACTCAAGAAGCTTGGGAAATTTTGAAAAGTGAGATAATAAAAGCCCAGTCTAACACAATACCAACAAAGAGGAAAAATAACAGCTCTCAAAAGAAACCAGCGTGGCTGCGTAAAGAACTCTCTGACAAATTGAAAGATAAAAAGGACAAGTACAGAAAGTGGAAAGAGGGGCACATAACTAAGTCAGAATATCAGCAAATAGCCCGAGCCTGCAAAGATGAAGTGAGGAAAGCTAAGGCTCCAAATGAACTAAGGCTTGCGACCAAAGTCAACAATAACAAAAAAAGCTTCTTTCAACATGTAAAAAACAAGAAAAATATAAAGGAAATGATTGGTCCATTAGTGGGTGAAAGTGGCAAGAAGGTGACAAGCAACAGGGAGAAAGCAGAACTATTTAACTATTTTTTTGCATTTGTCTTTACACAAAGGGGAAAAAACAGACCAACCTATCAAAAATAGTGTCATAAAAACAGAATAGAAACACAAGTTAAGATAGGCAAGAAAATGATAAGTGAGCACATGTCCAGTCTAGATGAGTTCAAATCACCAGGACCAGATGGATTATACCCCAAGGTTCTCAAGGAACTGGCAGATGTGATCTCAGAACCACTGAACTATATTTTCCAAAGATCCTGGAGCACTGGGGAACATTGGAAAAGAGCTGATGTAGTTCCCATCTTCAAAAAAGGAAAAAAATGGATTCAGGAAATTACAGACCTATCAGCCTGACCTCAATACCTGGGAAGATTGTGGAAAAGATAATCAAACAACAAATCAGTGAGCACCTAGAGGCAAACAAAGTCATTACTAAAAGCCAACATGGGTTTGTCAAAATCTGCCATACTCAGCATGTGGTCCTCAATGGAACCGCATCTACATGGAGGGAAATATGTAGTGGGGTACCCCAGGGCTCTGTTCTGGGCCCAGTGCTCTTCAACATCTTCATCAACTATTTGGATGAAGGGATCAATGGGGAACTCATCAAATTTGCAGATGACATCAAGCTGGCAGGAATAGCCAATAGACTTGAACACTGGGCACTATCTAACAAAAGGAAATTCAATGGTGAAAAAAGTAAGGTTCTACATTTAGACAAGAAAAACCAAATGCACAGGTATAGTATAGGGGGTACCTTGCTCAATAGTAGTAACTGTGAGAGGGATCTTGGAGTCCTAGTGGACAGTCACTTAAATATGAGCCAGCAGTGTACTGCAGCTGCCAAAAAAGCCAACACAGCTGCCAAAAAAGCCAACAGAGTGCTAGGCTGCATTAACAGAGGAATAGAATCAAGATCACGTGAAGTATTAATACCACTTTACAATGCCTTGGTAAGGCCACACTTGGAATACTGCATCCAGTTTTGGTCACCACAATTAAAAAAACATGTTGAGACTCTAGAAAAAGTACAGAGAAGAGCAACAAAGATGATTAGGGGACTGGAGACTAAAACATATAAGGAATGGCTGCTGGAATTGGGTATGTCTAGTTTAATGAAGAGAAGGACAAGGGGGGACATGATAGCAGTGTTCCAATATCTCAGGGGCTGCCAGAAAGAAAAGGCAGTCAAGCTATTCTCCAAAGCTCAGAAAATTTTTGATTGAAACTGCTTTGGTTGATCTATTTCCAGATAGGTAATCATTCATTTTCACAGATTTTATAAGAATAGGATGTGATACATTTCACAACTCATTGCCGCTTTCAACTTTCTTATAGGCTTTTTGTTTGCAAGTTCAATTGTAGTCATGTTTGCTTCAATGTTAAAAGCAATGCATTGATGAAAAACTGAAAAGGGGAAATACTGAATATTCATTCATCCAATCAGATGGAGAATATTATAGGAATTCAAATTCCTTTGTTTCAAGACACAGAAGAGGAAAAAAATGTTGACCTTCACAATAATAATAATGAATAAAGTAGTACTGGAGCTTTCAACTAAGAAATGATGCCTTTCAAAAATACAGTTCAGAGGAAGTGCCTAGTGAATGAAAGAAATAATAAATATGAACATCGATGAAATAAATTGCTTCATTAATGTATAGATACTAGCATGTTATCAGATGTTGGGACGTGAGTATGAACAGGCAGATTTGCATTATAACCTTACCATGTTCTAATTTGGGGACCACCATGTTTTGTTTCAAATATTGTAACATATTATAGAAAACATTTGGCCATACCACCTTTCTCCTGTGGGTCTCCTCTGAAAAACACACGACTTGCAATGCCCTTGTTCAACCTTACTTGATCCTGCAAAGAGTAGGCAGTTAACTGAGGAAAGAGAAAAGTATTATTAAAAAGAATGAAATTGCATCAGGGTTCATTTCCTAGGGATCATAAGACAGCAGTGTCAGGGGGGGGGGGAAATAGAAGGACATTGACTCCCTTCTTCAGGGCATCTCTTTTCATCCAATATAAAAAATGAATGCGTAGTCTTCTTCTCAAACGTTTATTGTATTCTTCCATCTTTCCCTCCTTTGGCATAATGGTAAAATGAGAGCTGCTATGTATTCTCTCTATCTTCACATTTTTATTCATGGAATTTAAATAATACATCAATATATCAAGATAATAAATGCATTGATTCCCTGATCTGCTATTTGGAGCTCTGAATCTCTAATGTGCTTTAAGGACTTTCATGCCCATTTATCTGAGAGTAAGACCCTTTGAAATCAGTGGGAAGGACTTCAGAATGAATGCTATATGAGAAGACATGCCTAAAATTGTAGTCTTAGGCTATAGTTTTGTGACCTCTGAGACCACCATCCTAAGGGCCAAAGAAATGGTTAGATATCCCTTTATGAGTTATCTTTTTTTTCCTTTTAAAAAGTTCTACATTTCTCTGCATTCAAGATATTCTGGTAAAGCTTATATTTTTATACTGCTTTAGAATATATTTTATATTTTAGAATATTTTTTAAAAACAAAGTCAGACATGTGAGAATGAATTGTTTCAGAAGGACTACTTTGGTTGCGAACAGTTATTTTCAGGAATCATTCATTATTATGTTCACTGTGTGTAGAGCAGTGATGGAGAACCTTTTAGAGACTGAGTGCCCAAACTGCAACCCAAAACCCACTTATGTATCATTGGGTGCCAGGTGGGCATGGCCCATTGGGTGGGTGTGGCCCATTGGGTGGGCATGGCTGCAGTAGTAAGGGCAGACTGGGTGGGACTAAAAAGTTCAATCAATCAATTCCAACTTTGTGAGATTTTTTTTCCCCCGCGAGAAGTTGAAACTGATTGATTGATTGAACATTTTTTTTTGCACATGATGGCGGAGGCCTAAAGCGAAAAGGTTTTATGAAACCCAGCTGAAAGCCTAGGACTGGGGTGACAGCACACGTGCCCACAGCACACGTGCCATAGGTTTGCCACCACGGGTATAGAGTGAAGACACAACACAAAATGCAGGGATATAAATAACTGCCTTAATTCTTGTAGGATTCTCTACAAAGACATGAGGACTAAAATACGTGGAGCATAGAGTTGGGATCCACTTCCTATAACTGAGTGATCTTTCTAAAGAAGATCTGAAGAGAGCTAGACTAAAGGGAGCCTCATCAGTCATCCCAGAAAGGCTAGCTTTCTTTCCAACTACCTTGATGGAATCGGGGAAAATGCAGAAGGAGCAACAGGATGTAGCCAGGAAGGGGTTGCAGGGAGAACCAACATGCACAGCTTTATCCTTTCCTTAAGCAGGGCAGTTTCTACTGTTCATTTCATTTATTCTGGATAGGTAGCATAGTTTCAAACTAAGTACTTGGCTGCCCCCGAATACCCCCTATGCATATCATTTATTTTTTTTAACAAAGCATATATGGCATGGATCTGGGTATTTTAAGGATCCTTTTTCCCCAATAGTGTGTGCCCATCCTACCTGGATAGACTACCTGCTGGGATTCCCGAACCTTCTTGGTTCACTGTTCCCTCTGTGTCTTTGTATTTTTTTTATGGTGCTCTGAGAAGTTCCCGAATGGCAACATTGTTTATTATGTAATAACTCTGTGTGGATGCCACTTCCAGAAGTCCATTCTGGGCCTGGGCAACAAAAAATTAGCTACCGGGGGTCTGCCGAACTGTTGCAAACTGGATGAATCCCACCACTGTGTATTACACATAATGATATAGTAAATACATATGCATATATCAAATAAATCCCTGCTAACCAGGGATTATACACACACACACAGAGAGAGAGAGAGAGAGAGAGAGAGAGAGAGAGAGAGAGAGAGAGAGAGAGAGAGAGAGAGAGAGAGAGAGAGAGAGAGAGAGAGAGAGAGAGAGAGAGAGAGAGAGAACATATACTCCCATTAGAGTGGGAGCTACATTTGCTGCAAGGAACAGGCTGTTACAGAGGATGGGAGTTTCCCTACAAAATGCCTATTTTGGAGCTCCCTCCCATGGACTTTTTGGTAGATGAGCACTGCCAATTCAGAATGTGTAGGTATGATCTCTTTGGATTAAGCAGTCTCATAAATATCCAAGGCCTGAACCATGTAGGGCTTTATAGGTAATAACCATCATCTTAAATTCTACTCAGAAGCAAATTGGTGGTAACCAATACAGATGTCAGCAGCTCCAAGCCTTCTACCATCAGGGTGAAGAAAAGAAGAGGGGAGAAAAAGTACTACAATCTCCCTCTAGGAAAAGGGCTGAAGGGGAGTGATCAGTGGTATTAATCTTCCAATAAGACAAGGCAGAGCCAAAACACAGGGAACAAAAGGGGGTCCTTTGCTTGTTATTTGTATTTCTAATACAAAGCAATGGTCACTAAATAAAAGATGCAAAGAGTTGATGCCTCTGGAATTGTATCTCCAACAAGAATTAAACTTTTATGGCTATCTATGTTGGATATAGGGACGCGGTGGCTCAGTGGGTTAGGACGCTGAGCTCGTCGATCAGATGGTCGGAAGTTTGGCGGGTTGAATCCCAAGTGCCGTGTAACAGAGTGAGCACCTGTTACTCGTCCCAGCTTCTGCCAACCTAGCAGTTCGAAAGCACGTACAAATGCAAGTAGAAAAATAGGGACCACTACGGTGGGAAGGTAACAGCGTTCCGTGAGCCTTTGGCATCTAGTTATGCCGGCCACATGACCACGGAGTCATCCTCGGAAAAGCGCTGGCTCTTCGGCTTTGAAACGGAGATGAGCACCGGCCCCTAGAGTTGGAAACGACTAGCATGCATGTGCAGGGAAACCTTTACCTTTACCTATGTTGGATGTGTGAAAAACCTGGAAAGCTTTTTCTTTGGACAAAATGAAATATTTTCCCAATAATGCCTTTCACACAGAGGCATTCTATTGGGTTGTTCACAATGCCTGACTAGATCATCTGCATCAGTGCCCACAACAGGTGGGAGGACAGAATAGGAAAGAGATAGACCCAGAATTGTGATTCAAGCTGTGCCTTTTTTTATATGTATGTAATGTCAACACATGTACAGAAGGGATGTTGGGCTTTGTGTTATGACACCGCATCTTCCATTTTGCCCATTTCAATACTTCCTACTCATGCCATGGACAAGGCTGTCTGTCCATCTCTGTTTCTCCCTCAAGGAAAGTATTCACTATTTATAAAGAAAGAGTGTCTTTATTATAAAGTAATTGACATCTCCCTTTTAACTATGCTAAATTTGAGTTTGATAAATCCACATATGTTAAACTCTGATCCTAGTTTAACTGGATCACTCAGTTGCTCCTCCAGCCTGTTGATCTCATATTTTTCTTCTTTATTTATTCCACTGACCTGTAAGCTCCCTTTTCTTTCCTAAAGTGTGGTGTGTGTGTGTGTGTGTGTGTGTGTGTGTGTGTGTATTGTTTTTTGAATGAAGCTCAATGCTTTTGTTTCTTTCTAGTTTCATGTTCTTTTTCATTTCAGATACACTTTGGATGGAGTGGAGAAATTCCACTTATATTTAGCCAGAAAGAGGGTTTATGTTTGTTTATTTTCTCAGAGCTTAAAAGGAAGAAAGCTTTATTTAACATCTTTTCCAAAAGTTATTGAACATGCCTGCGTTTTTCTGGTTTCAGAGAGATGGGTTAGTAAAAGTCAATTCCACATGTGAGACAGATCAAGAAAAGCCCAAAGAGCTGTCAAATTCAGTTTTCTTAGATGTGAGCCAGGTTTCCTTAGAAGTTTGCTTTGTAGGAGAGAAGCTACATGTAGCAAAAGTACAATATCTGGTATATTAGCCCCTGATATACTATTCTACTTGTCAAGTCACACCTGACATTTATTTCCTTTTGGTCTCAGGATTGGGACGATTACAAAGAATCTTCCAGAGTGCCATTGTTCTTTTCCCAAAGTAGATGAAATAGAATTTTTTAAATAGAGAACTTTGATGTTTTACATGTTGTGGAATAAAAAAATATCAAGAAAGCTGCAATTGAGGACATGTGCTGAAATCATTGGGATTTATTTAAGTAACTAAGTTGTTAGTTCATTTGTGTTAATGTTGTAGAGATTTAAAATGATTTGGTTCCCCCTTTAAAAAAAGTGAGCTCACATTGTAATTTATTTGGTTTTAGCTTAGATGTTGTATGATCCTAGCATTTAATATAAATGATGATTTATATTAAAGTATTCAAGAGTAGGAATTTCCATCTTGAAGTCCTTTATATTCCTTCTTTGACACTACAGAATGTAATTCTTTTTTTGCACAGACCATTTTTTTACATAGTAGTACCTGAATTTGTGAAACTGTTCCAAAGGGGGGAAAAAGGATAGTCCTGGTGTCAAGTTTATTTACTAATCCATCTGCCTTTAATCAAATCTTCTGCTGGCTCTCCAAACCATCAGAGATATCTAAAATCCTACCTGTCTAGATGCCTGGAGTCCATCTAGCCCAGGGTAGGAAACTTTGGCTTTTTTATGACTCGTAGACTTCAACTCCCAGAATTCCTGAGCCAGCCATGCTCATAAAAGAGCCAAGGTTGCCTACCTCTGATCTACCCTCTCATGGACTTCAGGTATCTTGTGTTATGAATGGTCAAGCTGTAAAGAAGAATATCATTTACATACCGATAGTAGCTAAGCTCAAACTGATGGACAGTTTCTTTCAGCAGTTTCAATAATCTTGTTCTCTCCTCCAGTAACACTGATTAGGGACCAATATAAAACAGTGTCTCTAATCCCCAACCTTTACAGGCCTTCCCAAATGAAAGGGTAATCGATGTTACTGAATGCTGTTGAAATATCTAGCAGCACAAAAAGGGGCACAATCCTCCTCTCCTTTCAGCCCCATTTCAGGTCATTCACAGCAGCAACCATGCAATCTGCATCCCATACTCAAGCTTAAAAATGGACCAGAAAGGATCCAGGTAATTTGTTTTATCTAGAGCTCCCTATAATTCTATAGTTGTAGTATTCATATTGTTGGATTAATTGTTTGTTCTATAATTTTGAGGAGGTTAGAGTCTCCTATTCAGGTAATATGATGATGTCAAATACATCCTGAGGTTTTCAGAGCAGAGACCAGGAAAGACTATGACATCACAGTTAAGAATACCCAGCGGCATTAGGCCATGGTTTGATCCAAACTCAGCCTCAGTTTCTCAGTGATGTTTAAAATAAGATTACATCTGAGTACAATCCATTTTCTGAACAGCTAGACAAAGGTCAAGGGGGTTTAATCCAAAAATAAATGTTCAAGCAGCATGAAAAATATAAAAATATATTCAGCAACAGAATGACAGCTTATCTTGTTGTTGTTCTATAAAAGAAAGTGCAATTCTCCAGGGGATGCTGCCTTTTGTGGTCATTTAGAGATTACAGTGAAAAAAATGTGGGATTGTTAGTAATATTAGTACTATTCTGTTTTTGATATCCATATGCAGTGAAAGCTAGCAGATTTATGAAATCTAAAATGTTAAAATTCTTTAAAGACTTTAACAGAAAGAGAAACCATATTGAGAACAGCTTTGAAAGTATATAATTCAGGACTTATTTTTGAATAATAGGAACCTTTAAAGGATTTTACAAGGTCAAAACACTGAATTGCAAGAAATTACTCATATTTTATATACTGAACTATACTATTTTGTTATACTGATATAAAAACAGGGAAAATCCCTGATTCATACAGCTTTGGGAAGGATAGGTGTAAAACATACAAGGAGTTTCTTATTCCTGTATTGTTGGAGTTATATATTGAAATAGATCTTCTATTTTTATGATGTTTATATCACAATAATACTGAAACCTGATACATGTTTCCTTTTATGTATAATCTATTGTTCGATTTCCTTATTAAATGTGGAATATAATATTTTAATTGAAACTGCAAAATATATTACTTTCAGTAATTCATACTGCTCAACCTAACCATAAAAGATCATGAAACTTTATATGATATCAGACTGAGAATTGATGTATTAGAAATGCAAAAAGAGAAATTGAATTACCAGTTGTGGCTTTGCTAGATGCAGAAAATGCCTTTGATATGGTGCAGATTAAAATGTTGGAACATGTCTTGGTAGGATAAGGATTACCTCCTGTTTTTACCAGCTGTGTTAAAATATGGTACCATATTCCATAAGCAAAAATTATTATGAAGGGATTTTTTTCATTTAAGATATTTGTCAAGGATCCCCTTTATTTTTATTTTTTTCATATTTAATATTTGTCTCTCAATAATGGATATACACTAATACAGGGGTCCCCAACCCCTGGTTCATGCATCGGTACCGGCTCACGGCATGCCAGCAACCAGTCTGCACAACAAGCAAAGCCCCATCTGCAGGATGCAGGCTGTACACAAAACCATGCCGCCTCCGGTCTGTGGAAAAAGCTCTCTCCATGTAACCGATCCCTGGTGCCCAAACGGTTGGAGACCTCTGCTCTAATATAAATTTCTATTAAATGTTGATAATATTTTGCGTTATTGACAATTCTCAGAGCTCTTTAGCAAAAAAGACTCTAATAATTCAATGGTTTAGTAAACTAATAAATTCACACTATTCAATATACTGGAGTAAATATAATAACTTGCTTCAGTGCCTTATTAGTCAACAGTTTGGTAAACTGGTTAATTGATACTGTTGATATACTAGTGTAAGTATAATAACTTCATCTGTATCTAGAATGTCATAAAATCATGTCAGATCATGTGATCACCTGCTTTATAACTGTCACAATTGATAATGGGTATGCTCATTTATGGTCATAAGTTGAGGATCACCTGTATAGTAATAGACAAAATGGTATAGTTAGAACCATCTCATTTTCCTGCTTTAAATTGACTTCTTATATGGCAGTGACTAGTTTTCTTTCAAGATACAAGGGTAGCCCTCTTTTGAAAACTATGTCTAGAAAGTTAGAAATATTTAAAAGTGTTAAATTTGTGTTACAGAAAACAGATCTAGCATTCTTTCAATGTGCTACTATATATGGAGCTTCTGTTAATGCCTGAGCATTAATAGGCAAATCTCTGCACAGAAAATGGCACCCATTTTTTTCTACAGCTCAAGACAAAATAGTCATACTGCAGTGACTCTGTGTCCACTCTGTGTTTTTTATTTGTGTGTGTGTGTGTGTGTTTGTATGTGTGTATATGTGTACACTGATCTTGTCAGCTGGAAAGCTGACAGTCCAAGTTTAAGACCAACTATCCCACTATTGGTTGAGTTCCCATTTCTTACCCCAGCTTCTGCCCAATTACCAGTTTGAATGCATGCAAATGTGAGTAGATAAGTAGATATCACTTCGGTGGGAAGGTAACAACATTGTGTGTGCCTTTGGTGTATAGTCATGATGGCCACATGACCACGGAAATGTTCCCTTGGTTCCCTTGGTTAAGAAATGTAGGTGAGTACTGCTCTCTAAAGTAAAACCTGACTGAACAGGAGAAACCCTTACACACACACACACACACACACACACACAGAGAGAGAGAGAGAGAGAGAGAGAGAGAGAGAGAGAGAGAGAGAGAGAGTATATACAGTATACACACAGAGACACAGAGACACACATATATAGTACATACAGCGTATACAGCATACATGTTTGTGTGTATACGTATATGCACACACGCATGCATATTATATACTGTGTGTGTGTGTGTATGAGAAAAAGAGAATGACATTTTTAACCCTTAAAAGTAGTTAACAAGGCACTATCACTGCCACTGTCAGCTGGACATGGAGATACACTCTGAAAAGTATTTCTCTGAAGGCATATTTCATTGCTTTTTCTCCTGGCCATAGAACTCCATTTCAAAGTCTTTGATTTCCGTTGTGTTAGAAGAACCTAATATACAATTCTACTTATTGGAATGCACTTGCTTAGATGAAAAGTGATAACCTCAAAGGACACCATGTGAGGTTGGAGCCTAGGAAAAGACAGATCGAATATTGCAAACTGACTCAAGTAGGCACAAAGCAAATTGGGAGTGCTATTGAATGAAATTGTAGGCATCCATTGCCCTTGAAGGCATGCAAGTAGTAATAGCTCATCCTGCACTTGTCTGAAACAGAGCAAAGGTAATGGATGTGGCTATATTTTTCGATATCTGTGGATTCCCCAAAGGATTCATGTCATTTCTGGTTGAGAATGATTTTGACAGATAGAAGCAAATGCTGCAAGATTTTCTGGTATTTGAGTAACAATCAACATCTGTTCTGGGCTACTGAGCTGGCAAAGATACGTATATTCAGAAGCGATTATAAAACAAGACTGATATCTGTGAAAAATCGGATAGGAGTAAGGATGAATAAACAGTCATTTTAACACGCACATAGAAACACACACTCCTAGATAGAACAGATCCTCTGAGTTCTCTCTGCTGAACTTTGCTATTAAGTGAGCAGGGAACAATGTATCCACCTTCTAAGGGGAAAGAAAATGCAGTGAAATGAAGTATTTTTTATATTCTTCCTTATCCTTGGTGTTTTGGGAATGGAGTGGTACATAAAATAGATGATTGACTGACTGTCTGAACAAAAATGTGAGAGTTGGAAATGTATTTGTTTGCTTATTTAAAACATTTATATATCTGCCTGTCTTTCAATTAGATCAGGGCAGCTCCCAAATGTATGGAGTGAAATTCCTGTCTCCTGAAACTAAGCAACTCTCTTTTCTCCCCTCTCCCCCTTCTAACCACTAGCTAGTTCTCTCAGGATATAGCAGAATAACAGAGTTGGAAGGGACTTTGGAGGTCTTCTAGTCAAACCCCCTCTCAAGCAGGGAACCCAAAGCAGGATAACCAATGAACAGGCTAAAATCTTGCTCAGTATACACACTACATTCTTTTCCATACCCAAAGCAACCCAGTCTTGTGTATGATTTATCTCATTTCCCTGAACCACCAACTGTGTGATCATGAGGTCTGAGTCAGTCAATAGGCTCTTTGATACTGTTTGATTTCCTTTGTGACTATATGTGTATATGTATGACTGATGGCAAAACATCTGTTGTTACTGTATTTTTCTCTACATATTTCAGAAACCTGAAATCAGTATGGAAGGTTATTATACAAGGTTATTAAATGAATCTATTTACCAGGATGGTGCGAAGAGGCATAGTTGGGCTTTCTGGCGTTTTCTACACTTGGGATGCTATAATAATTTGACTTTAGGTTGTTCCACAATTTGGGAATTTGAGTTGCTTCATCTCAGTACTATGAATTGAAACACTGATTCAATACTACAAATTGATACACTTAATTCTGCTAGACATTTCACTCAGCTGGAAATGAGCCTATGCGCACATTCAAAGGCCAGTCAAACTCTTGGTATCTGCCTAAAACTGAAAGTGATTCTTTTCCAAGCACAATTCTCACAGCCCCTTTAGTAAAATTTATTGAGAAGAAAGGGGATGCTTTGGAATTCCAACAACTGAACTATTTCAGTTCTAAAATCAAGAAGTCCCCAAAGTATATCCAGACACAGTGGATCTCATTTTCTTTTTAACTCTCTTGTTGGGTCTCTTCATTAAAAGAAGGTAATTGTTGACATAACTCTTTCCTAAACCAATGTTTCTCAACCTCAGCCCCTTTAAGATGTGTGCAACTTCTGTCTGAGGTAATTCCGGGAGTTGAAGAACATACAACTTAAATGAACTTAGTTTGAGAAAAGCTGTCCCAAATCATTATTAATCTAGGAACTGACCATTGCAGGTTACAAATTAAACATCTGCTCTAAAGCCACAGATGTGAAGACATCCATGTTTGATACTGGCGGTGTGTTTCAGCCCCCTGAGTTCATGCCCAATCCCTGGACAATAGATCCTCAGAACCAGTCATGGCTAGGGGTGCCTTTGCGCAACTTCCTGTTGTGAACCAATTGCACCTTTTCCTGGATCATGAGAACCTGTGCTAAGTCACCCATGACCTAGTTATCTCATGTTTGGATTACTGCAACATTCTCCACTTGAGGCTACCCCTAAAGGGTATTCAGAATTTAAAAATGGCACAGAAGGCAGTTGCATGGATAGTCTTAGAAGCCCCTAGGATTATCCATATAACACTGCTGTTGCGCAAGCTGCACTGGTTGCTGGTTTGCTTCCAAGTCCAATTCAAGGTATTGGTTATCACTTTTAAAGCTCTTTATGTCATGAGACCATCTATCTGAGAAACCATCTCATCCTAATGGGATCAGCCCACTCCACTTGATCTGGCCAAATTGGCATGCTGTGCACCCCATCAGTCAAGGAACTTTGGCTGGTGGGATCTAGGAAGAGTCCTTTCTGCCTTTACTACCATTCCCTGCCTGGAACATTGTGCCACTGGAGGTGAGATTAGCACCTACCCTCTTGCCCTTGCAAAAGAGCCTTAAAACCTGGCTCAGCTGATTATTTTTGGGTGCTGATGAAGGTATTACATGAAGATGGTTAGCAATAGCAATAACACTTAGACTTATATACCACTTCACAGTGCTTTATAGCCCTCTCTAAGTGGTTTACAGAGTCAGCATATTGCCCCCAAACAATCTGGGTCCTCGTTTACCAAGCTCAGAAGCATGGAAGGCTGAATCAACCTTGAGCCAGTGAGAATCAAACTGCCAAACTGCTGGCAGCTGGCAGTCAGCAGACATAGCCTGCAGGACTGCATTCTAACCACTGCACCCCTACGGTTCTTAGTGGTGGACTAAGAAGAAGATCCCACTTCCTTCCTACTCATGTGTGGGTTCTTAGTTTACCCAATTCCTGTTAATTTTAATGTTTTAAATATTTTTATAGGATTGTTTTGTAAAGTAAGCCACTTTACAAAAAAAGTTATTCAATGGTGAGATGTGCAGCAAATAAAATTAAACTAAGTTAATGAAATAAAATAAAATAAAATACTTTCAAAGAAACCCCTGCTTTAATCTAAATGTTATTCTTAAAGGTAGCTTCCATCAAGGTTCGCTGAATTAGAGCATCACTTCAGATTTGCTCACAACTCTCCAATATATCCCTTCACATAGTTAGCATTAGGCTATATGTGAGAGCATCAAAAGTACTATTTACTTAAGAGATGTGTCCTGTAATTGAGAATAATAGGCCCAGCTAGCTCCTAAAAACTCTGACAGTTAATTGAAGCATGTAATAGGATTCAAGAAACAATGGAGAAATTGGATTTTTAAAAAATAATGTTTAATTGTTCCCGTGTTGGATAGGCTTTGCTTGTGAATCAAAATGGAAGTATTACCTACAAGGAGCTTTTTAAATTATTACCAGTCAAATAAACACAGTAGGCAACTAGAAATGCAGCCAAAACTGGACTTAGGGAAAATGCCACCATCAATTTATATACACCAACATATATAAAAAAGACCCAGGTGAAGAAGGGAAAAAATGTTCCATAATAGGAATTGATCTTGTTTCCCATTTAATTTAACAAAGAAAAGTTTGTTCTCTCATATAGAGATTAGCAATGCCCGAAGGTCTATCGCTTCAGACTTGCACTTAAATCTTCATACTTGTATATAAATCCAAGAATATAGTCCGACACAATGTTTCTCAACCTTGGCAACTTGAAGAGATGTGGACCCCAGCTTGCTAGCTACACAATTCTGGGCATTGAAGTCCACATATCTTCAAGCTACCAAAGTTGAGAAACACTGGTCCACTTTTTTCAATGGACATATAATCATGTCTTAGGAAGAAAGAGTTTAAAGTATAAATCAAAGTCCACAACAAATGCCTTAAACCAGAGAAACTGACACCCAGTGCTACCATACTGTTTTCAGATATCTTACAAGGGTTAGAGCCAGGTATTTCTACTAGGAAAACCTGTAGCTCTCAGATTGCAGGTGATTCCCTTCATTTTTCCATCTCCAAAGTTCCTCCAAGTTGGGCACTCAGCTTTGTCTCAATTTTGTGAAGGTTTTTTTTTTCTTTTTGTCAAAGTAAAATTGTTGCTAATGTGATAATAAATGAATGAATGTGAGTGAAAATCCAGTAAGAGGTATAGTGAATGATGTTGATACAAAGTAGATTTTGACAGATATTGTTTTCCAATCCTCCTATCTCCTTTTTCTTTTTGCATTGTTTACTATTTTCCTGCTGTTTGCACAATGTTCCTTATCTCAAAAGGAAATAGGGTGATGGGCATTCACAAATGTATGTTTGTGAAACCAACATCTAAATAAAAAGTTGATCTTTTTTTAAAAAAGAAATGAGAATAATTTATAAATTAATATGAATAATGAAATAATACATATATTAATACAAAGATATAGAAAGTTTTGATCATAGTAATACCTAGTTTTTTTTCCCCTGTGAAATCAATCTTTATGAATATTCATTTCATGAGCATTCCAGCCATTATTGGAGGTGGGAGTGAATTGTTAATCTTTGATCTATAAACAAGAAAAAGAAAAGTTAACTTTTTTCTCTTTTTCAGCGATCTAACCAAATAGATCAGATATCTAATCAAGCACATTAGTAAATGATATCTAATCAAGCACTTTAGTAAATGTAGTGTGGAAACTTTTATCACTTTCTACAGCCTCCACAGTACCCTGGATAGCATACATTGGATTTTTCAAGTGTAGCCACATTAAATTTCCTTCAAAAAAGGGGAAAAATGGATCCAGGAAACTACAAACCTCTCAGCCTGACCTAAATACCTGGGAAGATTCTGAAACACATATTCAAACAATGAATCAGCAAACACTTAGAGGCAAACAAAATTACCAAAAGCCAACATAGGTTTGTCAAAAACAGATCATGGCAGACAAATTTTATTGCATTTATTGCAAGGTGACAAAATTAGTGGACCATGCATTCTCCAAAGCACCTGAAGGCAAAACAAGAAGGAGCAGATGGGAACTAACCAAAGAGAAAAGCAACCTAGAACTAAGGAGAAATTTCCTGACAGTTAGAACAATTAGTCAGTGGAACAACCTGCCTCCAGAAGTTGTGGCTGCTCCAATACCAGAAGTTTTTAAGAAGAGACTGGACAACCATTTCTCTGAAATGGTATCAATTTTTGATGAAATGCTTAATTAAAAAAGGGATAAATTTTAGATGGTTAATACCAGAAGGAGTAATGATAAATTGGCAAGAACAGAGACATAGACTGGACACATTAGAGAAAGCAGAACTTTTCTATGCTCAATACTTTGGGCAGCAAGAAGAAGAAAGGCTGAGAGGGGAAAGAGTAATCAGACATTAGGGAGACGAGACAGAGAAGCAACAGAGTAAGCGTAACATAGAACAGGAGGAAAGGGTGTTGAGAGAAGGGACAAGAGCAAAAGAGGCAAAAGAGCAAAGAGAGATGAGAATAACGAGAGCAACTAAAACTTCAAATAAATAATCATGGAAGAAGAGATAAAAGCAATTTCGATAAATTTAAATGGACTAAATTCAGCTATAAAAAAGAAAAGAACACTAAATAACCTGGGAAAATTAAAAATGGACATAATTTGTTTGCAAGAAGTTCATATTAGGAAACAACATAAAAATCTATTAGAATATCCAAAATTGGGAGAATTATACACTTCACTTGCAGATCAGAGTAAAAGAGGTGTGACTTTATATATTCAGAAAGCAATACAAACTACATTGATATATTCATACGAAGAAGGTGGAAGTAATTATGAATCGTAAAAAAACATTATTGGTAGCGATTTACGCCCCAAATGAAAACCAAGAAAACTTCTATTCAAAATTACACCAGAAAATAATAGAATTGGAATTTGAAAGCATATGTATGATTGGAGGTTTCAATGCTATTGTAAAGGCCAAGCTGGATTATAATACCAAAAAAAAAAAGACCCTAAGGAGAACACTTCCAAAATCTTTTCATAACATGGTAGACAAATTAAATATGTTAGATGTTTGGAGAGAAAAATATCCGGAAAAGAAGCAATATACATTCCACTCTAACAGACACCTGTCCTGGTTGAGATAGATATGATATGGATGTCAATAGACTTATTCATAAATACACAAAATATAATCATAGAAACAAACACATGGGTGGATCACAACCCGGTCACAATTATGTGGAAAGGACAAAAAAAAGAACAAGATGGACATTAAACCAAACTGTATTGAATGAAAAAGACTTTCAGCAATATATGGAGAAAGAAATGACTTTCTTCTTCAAGGAAAACAAAAAAGAAGAAACCTCACTTCAAAATGTCTGGGACACGGCGAAAGCGTACATGAGAGGACTTGCTATGACTTATTTGGGGAAAAAGAATAAACGGAAAAGACAAAATAGGGAAAAACTGGAGGAAGAATATAAAACTCTTGAGAGGATTACAGAAAGATACACAAAACAAAAAGATTAAAAATTTAATGGAGTTGAACAAGCTTAAAATGAACTTAATAGAAAATGAAGAAGTGGCAATGAAAATAAAGGCAGCTAAACAAATCTTTTTTGAACACGCAAACAAATCAGGGAGATGGTTGACAAATTAAAAAGGAGAAAGAGAAGAGATGGATTAAACAACTGGAAGATGCTGAGGGGACTTTACAACACCAGAATGAAGAAAAGAAAAAAATAGCTTGGAAATATTATGAGAATTTATATAAGCAACAAACAGTTTCATATGATAGGATGAAACAATTCTTGGAAAAAACAGAGATACCTCAAGTACCAGAGAACTTTAAAAAGCTATTAGAAGGGAAAATAACAATGATGGAATTAACAGAAGCAATTAAAAAACAAAAGAACGGCAAAACACCAGGACCAGATGGGCTACCAGCAGAACTATATAAGACATTGCAGGAACTGTTAGGCAATGTAATGCTGGAACTCTATAATGAACTTCTCTCTGAAGCTAAGATACCAGATTCGTGGTCAGAAGCACTTATTACCCTGATACCAAAGGAAGAAACGGAAATACAGAAAAGAAAGAACTATAGACAGATTTCCTTGCTGTATGTGGACTACAAAATATTTGAATCTATCATGGCCAAAAGACTTTAAAAGTTCTTAAACGAATTTATACATTTGTATCAAAATGGTTTTCTGCCTAAAAGACAGATTAGAGACAATATATGAATTATATTAAAGACATTAAAATACTATGAAACAAATCCCGAAAAACAGATGGCACTGTGTTTTTGGATGCACAGAAAGCATTCGATAATGTGAATTGGCAATTCATGATAAGACAACTACAGACTATGGATTTTGGGGAGAAATTTATGAATGTAATTAAAACAATTTACAATAAGCAAGTAGCCAAAGTAATGCTTAATGGAGATATGACTAAAAAGATTAATATTATGCAGGGAACAAGGCAGGAATGTCCTCTATCTCCATTATTGTTTGTCTTGACACTAGAGATACTAAATAGAAGTATAAGACAGAATAAGGGTATAAAAGATATGAAAGTTAAGAGGGAAGAATATAAGCTACAAGCTTTCGCAGATGATCTAGTATTTATCTTGGAGGAGCCACTAGAGACAGGACATGTATTAATAGAACAAATAGAAAAATATGGAGATGTAGCAGGTTTGAAGATTAATAAAGATAAAACAAAAATGTTAGTGAAAAATATTACTGAAAAACAAAAAAAAAGAATTTATGGGAAAATACAGATTGTAACGAAGGTAAAATATCTGGGGATTCACCTGACACCAAGATGCCTAACAATTAAAGAAGATAACTATCACAAATTGAAAAGACAAATCGAAGTAGATTTGGATAAATAGAAAAAGATACAACTATCATTAATGGGTAAGATTGCAATAATCAAAATGAATATACTACCACAATTATTGTTTTTGTTTTCAACAATACCAATAAGATTGGAAAAGAAATATTTTGAGGGGCTAAATGAAATAATTTTGGAATATATTTGGCAGGGGAAAAAAAGACAAGGATTAATTTAAAAATGTTACAGGATGCAAGACTCAGAGGTGGGGTTGTTTTACCTAATTGGAAATTATATTTATCATGCTGCAGCATTATCATGGATGAGAGAATACATGGATGAGAGAATCTTACTGAGGAATACTAGACTATTGACATTAGAGGGACATGATTTACAGTTGGAATGGCATGCTTCCATATGGTATGGGAAAAATAGAATACATAGCTATTTCCAGAGACATCATATAAGGAATTCTTTATTGATGGTTTGGGAGAAAATAAAGAGAAAGCATTACTTGAGGATTCCAGATTGGCTCTCAACTATGGAAGCATTAATACACCCCAATATGTTTAACATGGGAAACATTATAAGATATAAAGACCTACTAACAGACACAGGGGAGCTGAAAACCAAACAACAATTAGAGGAACAAGGGATAAAGATGGATTGGTACATGAGAACGCAAATACAATCTAGATATGAAAAAAATGCTAAAACAGATGGTTTTAATTTGGGGAGAACAGAGTTAGATGAAATACTTATGGGAACTGAAGAAAAATGGATTTAAAAAATGTATAGCTACTTACTATATAGGGAATTAGAGGAGGAAGAAGTTAAGGAGTCAATGATAAAATGGACAAGAAACTTTGGATACACGATTGAATTAGAAAGATGGCAGCAATTATGGGAAAGAAACTATAAACTGACAATGGCGACAGTGTATAAAGAAAATATGTACAAGATGTTCTATAGATGGCATATGTCTCCAGAAAGACTAGCTAAAATGTTTAAGGACAGATCTATGAAATGTTGGAAATGTCATCAAATACCAGGCTCTTTCTATCATATGTGGTGGACATGTGCAGAAGCTAAAACCTATTGGAACATAATCAGATCATGATGATACAACAACGTATAGAACTAAGACCAGAAATATTCATGTTGAGTATTTTACCAGAGAAATATAGCAAAGAGAACACATATTTGATTATTTATATAACCACTGCAGCTAGGATTGTGTTTGCACAAAACTGGAAGGCACTGAAAGCTCCCCCAGAAGAAGAGGTGATCGGGAAAATAATGGAATGTGTGGAAATGAATAGATTAACAATGATAATTAAAGATAAGACAGAGTCAGAGTATTATGAAATTTGGGGGAAAATTTTATGAGTGGGTGAAAAAGAGAATATGCTTAAAAGACGGCTAACACTAATTTAGATGGAAGAAAAATGAGGCGATAAAGAGGGAGACCCAGGTGACACAGTATTGCATAACTGGAGGTAGTATAAAAATTTATAGAAGCATATACCGAGAAGGCCAGATTTGTAGAAATATTGATGTAATAGAAAATTAATGTTATTATACCTAATATAGATATTGAAAATCTAAGGAGAGGAACTGCTCAGACATTTCCCCTGAATTGTATCGGAAGAGGAATGGGAGGGAAGAAAGGAGAAGAGAGAGGGAAGAGAGTAGAGGAGGGGGAAGGAAGTAGGAAATTTGAAGGGAAAGAGGAGAAGAAGTGGGGAAAAATGGGAGAGGAGTGGTGAGGGAAAGAGGAGAGGCGAGGAAGAAGAGGGAAGTAGGAAAGAAAGGAGAAAGGGAGAAAGAAAGTAGAGAAGAGGAAAGAGAGAGAAGGAGTGTGGATACAGTGAAAGGGGAAATGGACGAGCAGCACCCAAACTTACGAGTATGTATTTATGTATTACGGTATATTTGTTGATTTGCTTGTGGGAGAAATGGAAAAATAAAAATAAATTTTTTAAACAACAACAAAAAAAGAAGGAGCAGATGGAAACTAACAAAAGAGAGAAGCAACCTAGAACTAAGGAGAAATTTCCTGACAGTTAGAACAATTAACCAGTGGAACAACCTGCCTCCAGAACTTGTGGCTGCTCCAACACTAGAAGTTTTTAAGAAGAGACTGGACAACCATTTCCCTGAAATGGTATAGGGTTTCCTATTTGAACAGGGGGTTGGACTAGAAGACCTCCAAGATCCCTTCCAACTCTATATTATTATTATTATTATTATTATTATTATTATTATTATTATTATTATTATTATTATTATTATTATTATTATTATTATTATTTCATTATCATTACTGTTATTATAAATAACCAATAAAACCTAATATTGCTGAGGCCAGTTCATAGAAACCCTTATGATATAATCTCCTATAAAATATATAGCGTAGTTCATTATTTTGAATATTCTGGGATATACAATATCACTCACTACCCTTCCATAAGTATAAATAGCATTGTGAGTGGTGTTTGTCTTGGGTTTCATTACATCAATCAGTTTTGTGATTCTACAGTTACTTAGCTTCTTTACTATCTCATATCTTATAAGCTTTTCAATTCATTTGCTTCATTCTCAGAAATAAGTTGCCTCGATTTGTTTCAAATGGAGGAGTTACAATGGACTGCAGAGAGAAGCAATAATAAGAAAAACACTGAGTGAACGGCTGCAGGCCTGTTGGAAAACCTGACTTCATAGATTATGTTCAAATGGCTGGTGGACTGTCTGTTACCCATAATGGCCAAATTGAGATCAATATCATTCTCCACATGATTATATATAGCAAAAATAAGTACTGCTTTAGACTATATGCCTCAAACATGTTGACAACAGAAGGGTACAATACTGAATACTGTAAATAAGTATAAAATAGATATTTTGTATTAGGTTTTTGTATCTGTTTAATTTAATCTTTAATAACGTTATTAAACAGATTTATGGACTATTGTTTTTGTATATGGTAACTATAGTAAGTTTATTATCTGCACAAAGACGGAAAGACTTGGAAATACCTACAATGGTGAAGATGACAGAATTAACAGAAATAGCAGAACTGAATTTTTCAGTTGCAAAAAGGACAGTAATTATGTACTTGTGAATAATGAGTTTGACAATTAGAAAGTGTACATTATGTGAAAAAGGAAGTTAAGATGCAATCTTAGAGAGAGGGGATAAAATTTAAATGCATTTGTAACTGCAGCAAAGAAAATCAGAAGTAATTTCTTCACATTTTGTGTATTTTTTTCTGGTTCTCTTTTTTGCTCTTCTTATTTCTTTATTATTTCTCACCACTTTTACTTTTGTCTTCTTTTTAAATATATTTTTATTCTGTAAACATGTTTTTTATATACTCCTTTGGGAGTAGGGCGGTATATAAACCGAATTAATAATATACATATATATATATATATATATATATATATATATATATATATATATATATATATATATATATATATATATATATATATATATATATATATATATTTAAGTATTTGTCAAGGCTTTTTGAATGGACCTTGCTAATTAACTCTTTCATTCCTGTTTTGGCCCGGCTCAGGGCTTATCCACAGGAACTAGTCAACTTATGACAGCTCATTATTTGTGCAAATTATTCAAATTGCTAATAAAGAATTTGGGAGGCTAAGATGATCATTTCGAACTCATTTATGTTCTCATCAGTTAGTCATACCCTTTATCTGAGATTCGAACCCGGGCTGATTGTATATCAGGCAGTGTTTTAACCCGGGTTCGAATCTCAGATAAAGGGTATGACTAACTGATGAGAACATAAATGAGTTCGAAATGATCATCTTAGCCTCCCAAATTCTTTATTAGCAATTTGAATAATTTGCACAAATAATGAGCTGTCATAAGTTGACTAGTTCCTGTGGATAAGCCCTGAGCCGGGCCAAAACAGGAATGAAAGAGTTAATTAGCAAGGTCCATTCAAAAAGCCTTGACAAATACTTAAACATACATTTGCCTTGCCTTCCAGCTAATATAAGAGAGAAAGAACCCCGTGGCTCAGGAGGTTAAAACACTGCCTGATATACAATCAGCCCGGGTTCGAATCTCAGATAAAGGGTATGACTAACTGATGAGAACATAAATGAGTTCGAAATGATCATCTTAGCCTCCCAAATTCTTTATTAGCAATTTGAATAATTTGCACATATATATATATATATATATATATATATATATATATATATATATATATATATATATATATATATATATATATATATATATAAACAAACAAATGAACACTGGGATAGAATTAAAAACTAAAACAGTTTTTATTGCTGAAAAATCAAGCTTTCGTTGGCCAACTGCCAACGTCATCAGGATGGAGATGCTGGGGTGGGGAGATTCCGTTTATACTGTTGGTGTCTGCACTCTGCTCATGGAGCACGCTCAGATCTGTTTGTTGAGGTCTGCCGTATTTCTTTGAGTTGTCGCGCATCCGTTTTTGGGATGTATTTGTCTCTGGGTATCTGTTGTTAAAAGTGAATTGTTTATAGCTCCATGTGTTGTAGCCATAACCCTGGTCATTGCCAGTGACAACACTAAAGGCGGCCGCTTGTTTAAGGAAGCTTGGTTTTCAAACCATTCCTCCATCAACCGGCATATAGACCTCCCCCCTGCATACCAGGCACTAAGAAATTGGGAAGAGCAACGACGTGCGCGACATGAAGACAAACAGCGCAAGAATTCACAAATTACCTCATTGCATCAAATCCAAGATTGCACCAGCACACAACCACTCTACAATGTCGAACACAAAGAAGAAGAGCAACAACCATTTAAGATCCCTGGCATGAGAACACGGACAATGACCAGGGTTATGGCTACAACACATGGAGCTTTAAACAATTCACTTTTAACAACAGATACCCAGAGACAAATACATCCCAAAAACGGATGCGCGACAACTCAAAAAAATACGGCAGACCTCAACAAACAGATCTGAGCGTGCTCCATGAGCAGAGTGCAGACACCAACAGTATAAACGGAATCTCCCCACCCCAGCATCTCCATCCTGATGACGTTGGCAGTTGGCCAACGAAAGCTTGATTTTTCAGCAATAAAAACTGTTTGTTTTTAATTCTATCCCAGTGTTCATTTGTTTGTTAATTTTAACATGCCTGGGATTCGTATTTTTAATCTTATCAAGGAATATATATATATGTATGTATGTATGTATGTATGTATGTATGTATGTATATATATATATATGTATGTATGTATGTATGTATGTATGTATGTGGATCTTTGGTCATTCGGGGGTTTTCCCGCGTAGAATTGAAGGTGTAGGACCAACGTTTCAACGGAATCCCATCCATCATCCTCAAGCTGGTGGCTTCAGCTTCCTTCTTCTGGGAGGAGCATGTGGTAGTGGCTGTATGTTCCTCTTTTTTAAAGTGCCAGAGGGGGTGTGTTCTGTGGGTGGAGGTGTGCTCTGATTGGCTAGGGGATTAGGTGTGTTCTGATTGGGTGGGAGTGTGTTTTGAGTGGATGGGCTGGTCTCAGCTGCCAGCCTTAGACCTGAGCTGGTGAGTTGTGCTGCTTTTGTTCGGCTTCGTGTTTGTGGTGGTGCCATGTTTTTATAGTGGGTGTCAGTTTGCTTATTGTGTGGTTTGGAGGGGTTTAAAGTGGCTGATGTTGCAGCTGTAGTTAGGTTTCTGTTTTGTGGTTGTGCGTCGTTATCATTGTGGGTTCGGATTTGCTTTTTGAATGGTTGTGTGGTGGTGATGTCATGTGATGTTATCATGAGTTTGGGTCTGGTATCATTCTTGGTGGTTGGGACTCATCTGTCAATCAAGGTGGGTTTCCAAATGGCTGGTAGGTGAGAGGTATCATCTCGTTTGTTCATGCTGTGGGGGCGTTTTTCTATCTCAATGGCTTCTTTGATTATTCAGTTGTTAAAATGTTCAATTTTGGCAATAGTTTTGTTTTTTTTTTAAATCAATTTCATGTCCCGTGGCTTCAAAGTGTTGGACCAGGGATGAAGTTTGTTCTCCCTTTCTGAGTGAGTTCCTGTGCTCTTCAATGCATGCACTTATTCTTCTGTTGGTCTGTCCGATGTATGTGGTGGGGCAGGTGGGGCATGGGATTTCATATACTCCTTGGTTTTCTAACCCAATTATGTCTTTGGGGTTTCTTAGGATGGTGGATATTTTTCTGTCTGTGCAGAATGCTGTTTTGATGTTGTGTTTCTGGAGGATATTGCTAATTCTGTCTGTGATCCCTTTTAAGTATGGGAGGAGGGCTTTGCCATTTTCTTGTTCTCTGTCTTGAATTTTTGTGGGTGTCTCTCTTCGGATTAAATTGGTAATCGTATTTCTTTGGAATCCGTTGGCTGTTAGTACATTAGTGAGAGCGTGTAGTTCGGGTTTTAGGTGTTGTTCGTAAGCTAGGTGTTTTGTTCTGGAGATGAGTGACTTGGCTACGGAGTTGATCTGTGCTGGGTGGTGGTGTAAGAGTGCGTTCAGGTAGCAGTTTGTGTGGGGGTTTTTATGGTAGATAGTGTGTCCTAGGGAGCCGTTGGATTTTTTGTAGACTAAGACATCAAGGAAAGGAAGTTGATTGTTAGCTTCTGTTTCCATGGTGAATTGTATTTTGGGGTGTAGGCTGTTGAGGTGTGTGAGGAAGTCATCCAGTTTTTCTTTGCCATGTGGCCAGATTACAAAGGTGTCATCTACGTATCTGAGCCAGAGTTTGGGTTTGTGGTTGGATTTTTCTAGAGCGAGGGTTTCAAAGTGTTCCATGTAGAGGTTTGCGATGACAGGTGAAAGGGGTGATCCCATGGGTGCTCCTTCCATTTGTTTGTATCTTTGTCCATTGTAGATGAAGTATGTGTTTGATAGGTAGTGGTTGGTCAGATCTAGGATGTGTTTTGGGGGTTGTATTTATTTAGGATAGCTGTCAAGGCTTCTTTGATTGGCACTTGGGTGAAGAGGGATATGACATCAAAGCTCACAAGTAGGTCACAGGGCTGTAAGTTTAGTTTACTTATGATCTCCATGAATTGGAATGAGTTTTGTACATGTGAGATGATGGAATTTGCGTAAGGCTGTAGTTGTTTGGCAAGAAATTTGGCTAGATTTTGTAGAGGTAAGCCTATGGAGCTGACTATGGGTCTGAGTGGGGTTCCTTCTTTGTGTATCTTGGGGAGACCGTAGAGCTTGGGGCATCTGGATGATTTTTCTCTGGGAATGATTGTTTGCTGGATCTCTTCACTGATGGGGGTGGCTTTTATTTTGGATTTTGTGGTTTTTTCCAGGTAGGTGGTGGGATCTGTGTTGAGGAGTTTGTATGTGGAGTCTCGGAGTAGGTTGGATAATTTGGTATGGTAGTCAGATGAGTTCATTACCACTGTGGTGTTGCCTTTGTCTGCTGGCAGAATGATTATGCTGGTGTCTTTTTTATGTTAAGTAGTGCTGTCTGTTCCTCTTTGGGTAAGTTGCTTTTGGGTGGTTTGCTGGTGCAGAGGATGTTGGTAACTTTGAGTCTGATTTTGTTGGCATTGTCAGGGTTAATTTTGGTCAGCTGGATTCGACTCCGCATATAATGATTTCCGTGGGGATGTGTTTGGGAACGACTGCAAAATTAAATCCTTTAGACAGGACATTGGTTTTGGCTTTGGTGAGAATCCTATCTGAGATGTTGTGCACAGTTTGTTTCATGTGTTGCTGTGAGAGGGGAGGGGTTTGTTTCTGGCGTTCTTTTAGTCTTCGGAGTTTATTGGTGTGTGTGTCTGTTTTGTAGGCAGTCTCTGTTTCAGCTCTCCAGACAGCAATTTGTTTGAATTTGTCCCAAAGTGTGGGGTGGATCTTGTTGCTGAGTTTGAGGTGAAGTGTGAGGAGGTCTCTGTTGATTCGGTCCAGGAGGAATCTTTTTGTGTGGAGTTCATTTCTGATTAGGGCCAGTTCGGTTCTTATCAGGATGTGTTTGATGGCTGCAGAGTTGGAGTGGAATTTCAATTGGAAGGATGTGGGGATTAAATTTTGATCCCGGCAGTTGCATAGGAATGTGAGGTCACACAGAATGGAAGCTCTTCCTACTTTGAGTTTTTCGTAGGTCCTAGTTAAATGGTGGATTTCCTCCCTGTAGAGGTAAGATTTAAAAAAAAACAGCCACTATCACACACTTCTCCCAGAAGAACAAAGCTGAAGTCACCAGCCTGAGGATGACGGATGAGATTTCATCGAACCAAAATCGGTTTTCTTCTGAATCTAGCAGGACATAAAGGTGGGTTGGATTACTTCTGGAGTTTTAGGTCAGGATCAGTAGTCTCTTCATACTTTTATTTGTCAAGTGCAAAAAGATTGGGTTCCCATATGAAGGTCCAATTTAAAGCGATTAATTGCTGCTCCCTCCTGTGCACTGAAATATTCTCAACTAATGGTTAGCACCTGCTTGGAATTAAATAAGGGTCAACAAAATTCAATGGAAGTTGGACTTTGTTTGTGACTCCATAGAGATTCTAGACTGATCCTTCTTTTAACTCCACCCTCAAGTTCTGCCAGTCCTTCTAAATTGCACATCTTAAAGTTGCCAAGGTTGAGAAATACTGTTGCCTTGCTTACTTCTGAAGTCTGATCTTTACTGTATTAATAAATGTAAACAATGAGTCACTAAGACCTTAGTGACCTCCCATTCAAGGGCTAAAGTCTGAACTCTGTTTAGCTAAAAACTTGAAACAAAATTAGCCAAGTGGAAGGCACATCACTTGGTCATCTCATCACCTCGTATTTGCATTTGGTCATAAAGCCATGTTAGAATACAGCAATTCCAATAGCTTGCTTGTACTAGATGCTTATCTATCCCTTCAGTAAACTTAAAACAGTAATCCAATTTTACAGACTTTTTAAAAAGGATCCTTGGAGAGAACATACTAAATAGAAATCCATACAGCTTTATTAAGAACATATTTCTTCTGCCTATAGGGGGGCAATCAAAATCTGGAACAAGGCTGTTGCACACCCACTTAATTCTGTTACATTTTCAAAAATTAAATTTCATTTATTGGGTTACTATATGAGGTTTGATGTATTTATATAATATGCTGCATGTTCTCTGAGCTTGCAGGAGTTGGCAATTGTCAAAATCCTTTCTTGTGCACATTTAAATCTTTATTTTGGGAAAGCAAAGTTCAGAGACATTCACTTCACTTCAATTTCTTGCTGAAAATAATACTCTAAGAATTTAGAGAGGTGATTTTGAAATGTTATTTTAGAAGAATTCACTGCCAATTCACAATGTTTGGCTTAGGACTATAGGTCCTGAGGAAAGCATCATAGAAGTAGGGGTTTTTTTCCCCAATTTATTCCCCAAATAAATACCCTTTAATATTGATCTTACTGACTGAAGTCCAGCCTGAAGGATACTATGATGGGAGACTCTGTTCTAGGGGAGCTCTAGAAGAAGATTCAGAGATTCCTATACAACTTATATGTGAAACTAAAAAGAGAGGAGACTGGGTTTATACATCACATCATCTGGCACCTCTTGTTACATCCAATCTGCATCAGATGATCTTGTATTGTACAGGTCTATAAAAATTCAACTAGGGTCCATTTTAAAACAGATCTGATAATATAAAACTGCAGTGCTCACAGCATAATGGAGCATCCAATTCATCTCTATAAGATATCTTCATATTCCTTGCATTTAGATAGTATATTATCGGCCAGCAAAGTAATAATAGTTTATTAATATTATCTTTTATGAAAAAAAATTGAAATGAAAATGAAAAAAAACACTCTATTCATCTTTATTATAACCTGAGCAGTTCTTTCAGTTGCCAAAATTATTTGAATCAAAAGAATTATGTGCTATTATGGTTTTGAGAGTAAGAAAAATTAGTTTGATGGAGATGTGCAGTTTTCCGGGCAAAAGGGGCTTTTAAGTCCAGAATGTCTAGATGATGTTCAGAAGCAGCTCAGGCAGACACCTCCCTAATTCAATGCACTATAAGAAGGAGGAAATACAGCACAATCAGACTAGCAATATGCTGTTATTACATTTAATCTCAATTAAAGTAGTTTTAGCCCTCTTGTCTATATGGTTTTGTCTACCTAGTGGGCTGGTGTGGGTTCCCATTGTATAGAGCTCCAATTCCTGCAGCATATCAGGCTATGTACTGTATATTAAATACTGTAAGGATTAGTATGGCAATGCCAGATCTCTCTCATTTAAACATCTTTCCTTCGGGTTGAAAAAAAAAGAATTATAACATGAGAAATGGGGGGAAGGGGGAGGAAGTTATATGGGATCAGTAATAACCCAAAGTCACAATTATCTGTAGATCTTCATTGATTGGCAAGAAGATTGATTTTAGCATATGTTCTAATTTTCAATTAAAACTGTGTAGAAAAACTCACCAAGCCAGATTTAAGGTGTAAAAGAATAGATGACCTTATAAACTATACTTCCTAGTTTGCAAACTTGTTTTAATATATATATATATTTTCCCTGCCACTTCTTGGACTGGTCATGTAGCTATTAAATATTGCTGATGATAGCTGCCTGTAGGCACTGGGATCCACTGCTGCTCGCAGTGTCCCTGATGGTTAAGCATGTCTTTCTTCTGACAACTATGCCATTTCCTCAGACCTTTACCTTTCCTCCTTTAGAATGTTATACTGTCCTCCATGAAACAAACAAACAAACAAACAGGATCATGGGGAGACTGAGCACCACCACCTGTTTGTTGGATCCGTGCCCCTCCTGGCTAGCTTATGCGGCTCGGGAGGGAACACGAGGCTGGTTCCATGCAGTAATAACTGCTTCTTTGAAGGAGGGTGTCTTCCCTGCCGCCTTGAAGGAGGCGGTGGTGAGGCCCCTTCTCAAGAAGCCTGCTTTGGACCCGGCTGTTTTAAACAACTATCGTCCAGTCTCCAACCTTCGCTTTCTGGCGAAGGTTGTTGAGAGTGTGGTGGCGCATCAGCTCCCTCTGTTCCTGGAGGAAACTGATTATCTGGACCCGTACCAATCGGGCTTCAGGCCCGGATACAGCACGGAGACGGCATTGGTCGCGCTGGTGAATGATCTCTGGAGGGCTAGGGACAGGGGTTGCTCCTCTGTCCTGGTCCTATTAGATCTCTCAGCGGCTTTCGATACCATCGACCATGGTATCCTGCTGCGGCGTCTCAGGGGGTTGGGAGTGGGAGGCACCGTTTTACGGTGGTTCTCCTCCTACCTCCAGGGCCGCTCGCAGTCGGTGTTGACAGAAGGGAAGAGATCCACCCCGAGGTCTCTCATTTGTGGAGTTCCTCAGGGGTCGGTCCTCTCGCCTCTCCTGTTCAACATCTATATGAAGCCGCTGGGCGAGATCATTCGTGGTTTCGGGGTGGGGTATCACCAGTACGCTGATGATACCCAACTTTTTCTTTCCACCCCGAACCAACCCAGCGATGCCCTCTCTGTGATGTCCCGGTGCCTGGAGGCGGTTCAGGTCTGGATGGGGAGAAACAGGCTTCGTCTCAATCCCGCCAAGACTGAGTGGCTGTGCATATCGGCATCTCGGGTTAACCAAGTTATTCCACCTCTAACGATGGGGGGTGAGGTGTTACCCCCCGTTGATAGGGCTCGCAACCTGGGCGTCCTCCTGGATTCACGGCTCAATTTTGAAGACCACATAGGAGCCGTGACCAGGGGGGCTTTTGCACAGGTTCGCCTGGTGCGCCAGTTGCGTCCCTATCTGGACCGAGATGCCCTACGCACAGTTACTCATGCGCTTGTGACCTCCCGTTTGGACTACTGTAACGCTCTCTACATGGGGCTGCCCTTGAAGACCACTCGGAGGCTTCAACTGGTGCAGAATGCGGCCGCGCGAGTTGTAATGGGGGTCTCCCGATACTCCCATGTAACACCTCTACTCCGCGAGCTGCATTGGCTTCCGGTTGCCCTCCGGGTGAAATTCAAGGTGCTGGTTATTACCTATAAAGCCCTACATGGCCTGGGTCCGGGCTATTTGAGGGAACACCTGCTGCCGGCATCAAACGCCCTTCGCCCAGTGCGCTCCCACAGGGAGGGTCTGCTCAGGGTGCTGCCGGTGAGAGATTGCCGGCGGGTGACACCCAGGGATAGGGCCTTCTCGGTGGGAGCGCCTGCCCTCTGGAACCAGCTGCCGGTGGAGCTGAGGACTGCCCCCGACCTCCGATCATTCCGCCGGGGCCTGAAGACCTGGCTCTTTGAGCTTTCAGGCCCAGGCTGAGGAGAAATTTTTAATTGGGGTTTTAATGTATACAGGGTAATTTAATATTTTTTAATTGGTTTTTTTAACGTTTGTATGGTGGATTTTTAATTCCCTGTAAACCGCCCTGAGTCCTCAGGGAATAGGGCGGTATATAAATTTAACTAAATAAATAAAAATAAATAAACAAAAAATATTCTTAAAAAGTTGTTATGTGTGCTTGTATGTTTGTGTCTATAAGTAGTTTACAGATCAGCTTTTCTGGATGATTTCTGCTGCTGGTGTTTTGAGACTTTCCATTCCATCTATGATTTTCTATGTTGGTTACAGCCCTTTTATTTATCTTTTCCAAGCAACAGAACTACAAACAATTTAGCCTTTTCTCAACAAGGAAAGTGTTTCAGGCTTGCTGTCTTCTGCCCATTTTCCAACTCTAGTAAACAATCTTTTGAGGTGTGGCATACAATCTTTTGAGGTGTGGCATACAGCTATAAGGGACGCGGTGGCTCAGTGGGTTAGGACGCTGAGCTTGTCAATCAGAAGGTCGGCAGTTTGGCGGGTCGAATCCCGAGTGCCGCGTAGCAGAGTGAGCACCTGTTACTCGTCCCAGCTTCTGCCAACTTAGCAGTTCAAAAACATGTAAAAATGCAAGTAGAAAAATAGGGACCACTACCGTGGGAAGGTAACAGTGTTCCGTGAGCCTTTGGCATTTAGTCATGCCAGCCACATGACCACTGAGACGTCCTCGGACAAGCGCTGGCTCTTCAGCTTTGAAACGGAGATGAGCACCGGCCCCTAGAGTCGGCAACGACTAGCACGAACGTGCGGGGGAACCTTTACCTTTACCTTTATACAGCTATAGGCAGAATTCCTGAGGCATACAGTAAATAAACCATAAATGCACTAGGGTGTTGCCCATTTTATTTTCAGTCCATTTCCTAATGGTATTTGGCTTTTTCACAGTAGCTGCACACTGAGCTGACATCTTCATCGTCCACTACGACTCAAGCATCTTTTTTTTTCTGGTTAATTACAGCTGCTCAGACCCCATTAGTGTATATATGAAGCTAGTGCATTTTGCCTCAATGCACTTAAATCAAGCTGAATTTGCCATTTAGTTGACCATTCACCCAGTTTACAGAGGTAGAGAGGCAAACAATTTTCCATGATATTCTCTTTTGTTAAAAAAAAATACTTCCAAAAGATGGCAGAAAAATAGTTCTGGGTGACAGGATAAATTCTAAAATTTAGCTCAGTGAAATCCAAACCTCAATCACAGGTGACTTGATCAAGATAGCAATTCCTTTTAAAAAAAAATCATATGATTTATTTTCCACAAACCAGAAAGCCTTCAAGGGTCTTTGGTAAGAATAAGAGAAAGAAGCAAAATCAGTTTTATTTCTTGGGAACAGCTTGATAATCTGTTGCTTGGCTTTAGCAGTACAAAGTGGGAAAGCAGCCCAGTGAGCTTCCTGCCTGCTAACAGTTTATCTAACATAAGTCAGGAAGGCCATTCTACTCCGCAAGCAGCGGGGGACTTTTGTTATGCAAAATACCCACCTTCTTTTCTCCCCAAATAGTTTAAGCTGCAATAAATTCATCTGACCCTGCTGGTAACAAATGAAGCAGCTCCCATTAGGTTTGGAAGGCTTATCTTCTTCAGCAGGTGTTTCACGAAATAGAATGAACCACTAATTCATATTCAGGTTTCCACTGGTAACTTTGACAGGTAGAGCAAATAAGAATCATGGCGACTTTGCAGACATTTGAGACAATGATACATAATATCTCACAGTGGCCAAAGACAACGTTGGGATGCTGCCATTCCACTTGAAGGATCTGCTTTCTCTGTTTTCCCATGATGTAAACCATAATAATTAAATTTCAGTTTGATGGTTTTTATATTTGAAAATTTATTCACGCAAACACAAATACGTGATTTTTACACCCAATCCATTTGTAAACAAAAGAATACATACTATTCTTATTTCTCCTTTCTGAAATGCTTATTCTTAACAGGCTTATCTTTGTCTTTCTTAGTCTGTATTCCTATATTCGCTATTCTAAAGCAACTCTTTTTGGGTTGGTGGCCCGATGGGAGAGGGAGGAGCAGGGACCTTACACGTGCATGTGAAAACATGAATGTGGCCATATGTGAGTGCAGCACAAACGGGGCTGCAAGCATGTGTGCAAGGCTCTCAGCCATGACCTGCAGTGATGCTGCTACCGGTGTGAGGATCCCGCCGCCACCCCCACACAAGGTTCACACTGTGGCATGCCTGCCGCTTGTGGCACACTGCCACACACCTGCCACTTGCAAGGTTCATGGCAATGTTGCCACCCACATGATACTACCAGTGCTGCTGCCGTCTGCGTAACACTTGTGACAACAGTGGCACAAGGGAGGGTGCATGCTTCCCAGCTACTCATTCAGCCTGGTGGCCAAGAGGCTACGGCCCAGTAGTGGGCCATGGCCCATAGGTTGGGGACCTCTGTTCTATAGTATTGAGTTCTGTTTCTATCAATTGTTCTATTCAATTGTTGATTTCTTCTTCTTCTTCTTCTTCCTCCTCCTCCTCCTCCTCCTCCTCCTCCTCCTCCTCCATTGAATAGAATAGAAAAATTGATAGAAGCAGAGCTCAACACTATAGAACAGTGAATATAGGAATACAGTCTAAGAAAGACAAGCCTGTTCAAAATAAGCATTTCAGAAAGGAGAAATAAGAATAGCATGGATCCATTTGTTTACTAATGGATTCAGTTACAATGGTGATGGGTGCTCTATCGGAGATAGATCTTTATGGAGAAAATCTATTTATGTGATCACAAAGAGTTGTTACTGATTTGAAAGCACTTTATCAATCAACAATCAATGTTCACTACATGCTTTCCTTCCTATCTGCCAGTTTTTCTTCATAATTTCAACAGCTGACTTGTCCTACTGATTAGTCATATTTTTAAGACAAAATTGTTGCAGGTACTATAAATCATTGGCTGGATTTTTAAGGTATGGCAGAGGTATTGTCTCACCAACAATGTTCAAGAAATAGCTGTCAGTCCAGTACATAAAATAGATGAAGCTATAACTTTTCCTTTGCCTTCCCTTTAGTAAGCACAGACTCTCACGACAGCTTCTTAGACCAAATTAGATTAATTTGATGCTGTTTCTGTAATATACATCTGTTCTTTGTTATTAAGAATGCTCTCCCCAATTTTGTATTAACCTTTCTCTGGAGTTCTAAGTTGTTTTGCTTTGCTTCTGAAGAGAAATCAATCTGTTTTTATTTATCTTCAAAAACAAAGCAAAAGAACTTTATATCTTTTGATTACAATATGTTTGGATTTCTCCATTCTCCCCCAAAGCAATTTTATTTGGAGTACTGTGAATGTGAACTTTGTTCTAGTTTAAATACAATTGATCCATAATGTCTTTTTCTTATCATGTGATATCTTGATATAGAAGATAGATATAGATGATATAGATAATTAGAGATAGATGATAGAGATAGAGATAAAAATAGAGACCAAGAGACAGGGAGATACTTACTATAGGTCTAGATATAGATAGATGATATATATATATGGATAGATAGATAGATAGATAGATAGATAGATAGATAGATAGATAGATAGATAGATAGATATAAATATACAGTAGATACAGAAATAGATACAGATATAGATCGATAAAAACCTGCAAAAAGAGTCAGAGATGGGCAGATATACAAATATGACAAATACATGAACAGCTATTTTCATATATGGTTGCATCAATATATTTTTTTACTTTTTAAACATTTTTACCAGTTCATACTCGAGACCAATTATATACTACACAAATACAATTTTCAATACAATTGAAAACAATGAATTGAATACAATAATGCATTACTGGCTTTTATATTGGTTTTATTTTTGTAAGCCGCCCAGAGTCACTGTGAGTTGGGCGGCTATATAATTTTTTTTAATAAATAAAATGAATACATTTAACAAAGGCTGGGGGCAATGCTTCCTTATTTAAGTATCCTCTATTTCCCCCCCATTGGAATAACCATCTTTGCCTTGCCCAAAGGCTTTCATTGGAAACCATGGACTGAGTAACCCCTCTCTTTTCTTGATCACATTCCATGGTATCCCCTGACACTTATTGGCAAAATGGTGGTTATACTGAATGATAATGCTGAGGTAATAATGCTGTCTAACCTTTTCTGTTTATCCTAAACCTACAAATCCATGTACCAAATAAATGAAATGCTGGACTTCATGCAGGCTACATTTTATTCTCTAACTTTTGATCTATGACTGAAGTTTATGCAGTTGTGGTGAAGCCAAGCTGAAATGGAACATGAAATTAAAATGTGCTGAAATACAAATCAATCAGTAAGCAGCAGTAAATAAAAGCCCACAGCCCTCCTACAGGTAAAGCTTCACATTATTTCCTATGCCAAGAAGCAAAGAATAGCATCTCAAAAAACGTAAGTAGGGCAGATGAGTTATTGGTAAATCATTAGCTTATTATTTGTTTGCTTAACCTGCTTGGTTTCCAGCATGACTGCTTCTGGGTGATGATGTATCAGCTCCAATCCATTGCATGTAAATATTAACTTAACACTTGGATATATGCACATATTTATTCAAAACACCCCCACACCACTGGGAGAACTAATAGTGTAGAAAGAGAGAATCAAAGCAAAACAAAACCAAAAACTGGAGCAGTATCAAAAGACATATTTACAAAGATAATGATACAGAAGAGCTTAAGCCTCCAAAAATACTTCTACTGCTACCAAAAGTGAGATGGCAAAACTGCTCCCTTGAGCCAAATACTCCAAAGCAATAAACCAATCCTCCACAATTCTGTTCTTGTGGGTTTATCCATTCCTTTGAAAGGGTCATTAGTACAATCCTAGTTGAGCTATACCTCAATGACTAATGAATTTTAAGACCTCATTCCCTTCAATTGTGGAGCATCCCAATTCCCCAAACTTCTTTTTATTAGAGTTTGTGTCGCCTCGTAAAAACCTTCTCAGAAGCTACAAATTGGAACCATGTTTTAAAAAGTTAGCATAATCGTCACTCTCAGGTGGCATGAAGCACTGAGGCTGATGGAGTAGCAGCTAGCAGTTCCAAAGCTTGAAAAGACTTTTATGTAAAAACAGCTCAGCCACCTCCTAAGACCATCTGAAAGCATTAGGAGGAAAAAGCTGAAAGTTTAAACATTTGAAAGGAGGAAGGTCAAAACAGACAGACAAGATGTCAGTCAAAATCTTGCCCCATTTTTATCCGTGCATGATATTGATCTTTAGAGCATAGATATACATTTTTTTGCACTTCAGTTGGCAAACAAAAGTTGTGTTTGGGGCTTCATTCTTGACTGCAATAAAGATTCTAGTCCAGCCATGTTATGCTTGCGAATCATCTGCAAGTCCACAGATAAATTAGGTGTTAAAGTTCTGGAGATCTATGATTTATTGTTGAGCCTGGCCTGCTATCTTAATTGCTCATTCTTATTCCCATTATTATGGGTAGGAAAGTGTTGCCTAAAAACCAAAGAATAACTCAATGGCTATAGAATATCTAGTTTGAGAGCTAATTTCAAAGATCTTTTCAAGCAAAGAATAGAATAGAATAGAATAGAATAGAATAGAATAGAATAGAATAGAATAGAATAGAATAGAATAGAATAGAATAGAATAGAATAGAATAGAATAGAATAGAATAGAATAGAATAGAATAGAGATGAAAGGGGCCTTGAAAGTCTTCTAGTCTAGCCCCCTGCTCAAGCAGGGGAATCTATACCATCTCAGACAAGTGACTGTCTATAGCCTCTTCTTAAAAATCTCCAGTGATGGAGTGCTCACGATTTCTGGAGGCAAGCTGTTCCACTGGTTAATTGTCCTCACTATCAGGAAGTTTCTCCTTAATTCCAGGTTGCTTCTCTCTTTGATCAGTTTCCAACCATTGTTTCTTGTCCTGCCCTCTGGTGCTTTGGAGAATAATTTGACCCCCTCTTCTTTGTGGCAGCCCCTCAGATACTGGAATACTGCTATCATGTCACCCCTATTTCTTCTTTTCTTTAGACAAGCCAAACCCAAGTCCTGCAGCTGTTCTTCATATGTTTTAGTCTCCAGGCCTTGGTAATCAATCACTTGTAACATAATACACATTTGGTACAGGAATGTAAGGATGTAATGTAAGAAATGAAACCAATTAATTCAAAAAGGAACTATCAGGATAAAATACATGACAACTCCCTCATCAAGGCATCCTAAAGACAACAAATACATTAATTTAGATTTGCTTGCTGTAAGCATTCATCTGCAGTTTGTGATTGCTGTAAGATCTGTGGAATTATATCAGAGTGTGAATATGAAGGTGAGAAGCTATTCTTGTCCCACCACACCTTTCTGAGAGATTTCAAAAGTTAGACCTCTTCAGCTGTAACCTGGCAAAGCTCTACTATCTCCCAAGGGGGGGAAAAATTCACAGAAGCTTGAACCTACATTGTGCCAACTTCACACATGACTGTCCCTGTCCTGCTAAGTCCACCTCATTGCAAAAGACCAAACAGGTGCATATTTGTGAAGAAGGGGGACAGTTTGCTCAGAAATATCCTGAACACCTTCAAATTTGATTTATTACAAAGTGAACAGTGCCAGCCTTAATATATCTCAGAGTCTGGGCCAAGCAGGAATTAAGTAAAGTCAAGACACGTGGAAATGTGCATTGATAATGAATCATTTTTGTTGCCCTACTGAACAAAGCAAGCCCTGAAATACAGCTACAGGCCAGTCAATTCTGGTACCCAAGGTAATATCATTCAGTCCTCCATCATCTGCTAATGTGCATTGCCTATCAGTCTGTTCAACCTCCTACTAGGGTTGAGACTAATGGTCAGCTCTTATCCTTAGGACTAATCACAAAGGACACTGAATCTTGATAATTCATCATTGGCAATCATCAGGATTTCCTGTAAGTTTACTGCATTGTTTGGTGTTTTGGAATGAGGTGGATTTAGAGACGAGGACAGTCATGTGTGAAGTTGGCACCATATCGGCCTCAAGCTTCTGTGATTTTTTTTTCTCCCTTGGGAGAAAGTGGCGCTTTGCCAGGTTACAGCTGCAGAGGTCAAACTTCACATTACATTTCCCAAATGTTTTACAAACAGACAGTTTGCATAGTCAGTTGTACCAGAATAAGATCCTCTTTGATTCCTTACAATGCACTACTCATTCTTCATAGCGAATGCACCTTCCTGCCTTTCCTGCCAAATCTGTGGACTATGTGGATGCATTTTGAAAAAAGAAAAGCATAAACTTTCAACCCCAAATACCACCACATAATGTTAAATGCAGATTAGGCTGCCTGAAGAAAAGTATGAATGTTGGCAATTTATGGAAAGGCATTTGCCACCCCTCTATCTCTAGTGCCAATGTCCCTCCCCCTTTTTTTGTCAAGAAGGATAGGTCTATAAATGAAGTTGATGATTACTGGCTCCAGAACCCTAACTACCTGTACTAAGGATCACTTTCCTTTTTCCAGTCACTTGGAATGGTTGCAGAAGGCTCATGTTTTTACCAAATTAGATCTCAGAGGGTTTATCATTTGACTAGCAGGAAAGAAGGTCATGAATATTTTAACTACCCTTGCTTCACACTATGAGAAGTTGAATATTCAGTAATGTCACTTGGATTAGCACACACTTTTCCCCCCCAGAGATTTATGAATTGAGTTTTCTGGAATTTTCCAGACATGTTTTTGATTGTGCTTATTATTTATTAATTGATTCTATGGATTCTGCCACTTGAATGATCAAGTTCAAGGGTACTTTAAAAAAATATGCTTTCCTGATTATAGCAGAAACTTTGCTGAACTATTTGAGATTTCAGATAGATACCACTAGGGTAGAATCATCCTTTCTTGAGAAATCCCTTTCCTGCCCCCTTGCAATTCCAAGGATATTCAGTGTAACTTGCCTTTTTTTAAAAAAAAGAGATCCCCTAACAAGACATTCTTCAATGTCAATTCAAAAATCATTTTTTATCATCTTCATTTGTCTTCATTTCTTCATGCTTACAGACTTCGAGAACAAACTTCTCCTTTGTAGTAACTCATCATGGTTTCCCTAATCATTTGATTCTTGAAAATGGGCCTACAATACAGGTCTGGTAAATTCTATTTCAGCCATTAAAGGGGGCATTGTGTGGAGCTCGGTTATTGAACCCAGGCTGTCAGCTCTCCAGCGTTTTTAATCCCTGAGCCAATGTGCCCCCCCCTTTAAGTGAAGTGCATGATCATTAAGTGAAGCACCTGGTCATTAAATGAAGCACCTGGTCATTAAGCAAAGCCATTTTCCTGAAATACAACTCATGATCATGTAATTGCAGCACTTTGCAGCCAGTCATAAATGTGGACCAGTTGCCCAAAATGTAAGTGAATGGCCAGAAGAGGGGAACACCAAGTATAAGTTTGAGAACTCATTGTAACTTTAATAGGTTATGTGAACTGTCATTAAGTAAGGACTACCTATAGATCACAGAAAGTTCATTGTAACCAAAATTTAGGAATAAGAAGCTGTAGGAATTTGATATACAGACAGTGCTAGCTCCCTAGATCCAGTAGAAGCCGATCTTTATTGCAGTTAGAACTAGCAGGCAATGAAGTTACTTATCTATTCAAGCTTCATCGTGGAACTTTTGATTAAGGACATATATGGGTGTACTGTTAGAGAGAGACTACCTCTGCAGTGATGTCAGATTGCTAAATTGAGGAGGAGGAGAAAGCAGGAACTGGATATGGTGTATCAGACAGAAACAAGCATTTAATATAAGCATTCTGAATTCTGAAAGTCTGGAGTGAGCTGCAGATGCAGAGGAAAATAGCAAAGCAGACCAAAGCTTATTGAAGTCTCCCAATAACTTATTTTAAAGGGTACCTCAATTACTTGTATTAATTGAAAAATGTGCTGATCAAATAACTAATATGCATGCCTATCCTGTCATTTTAATTGTCTAAATCTAAATCTCTCCAGTTTAAATTGGAGAGTCCTTGCTCCCCACAAACAAAGATGTTTCTGTCCATCCTCACTACCTTTTTTTAATCCCCAAAACAAACAGAGCCATCCAGGCACAAATCATTACTTCTTGATTCTTTTCTCATCAGGCACCTTTCTGTCAAAGCACTGCAGCAGGCATAATTAAAGGGAACTGCACCCTTTTACATTCCCCCTTGGTTTATCGCAGCTTATATACCTGCCAAATGTTTCATTTCATATGTATAAAATGTAGGAGAGGAGCAATAACCTCCAGATCATTTGGGATATTGGATTCAAGAGAATAACCTAGTGTCTTTCATGAATTACCTTTACTCCATTCAATTTTCTGGCTTTGCCTGCAAAGGTGAGCATTTCCTTCTGCTAGCTTGAGGGCCATTGGGTTTTCCATGGACTTATTTACAGCTGTGGCTTGTGCAATCAAACACTATCCTTTCTTCAGCAGAACATAAAAGATTTTCTAGGAGCACCCAAAGTCCGTAAGTGAAGTGTAATGTCTCAAACTACAATTTTCACACCATTAATCCCTTGCTGGAACCTTTTAAACTCTGATCCTCAGGGATTGCCAATCATCTCCAACAGCAACTCAGAGTAAAAGCTGAACAGCAATAAGTAGAAATGAGATTTCTTAACGTTTCTATTCCTTCACTTTGAGTAAATCAGGATGAGGCTCAGAAGCATAAGGTGTTTATTTCTTTTCCATTAGCTCTAGGGACAAGCTTAAGTAAGAAAATAAATAAGCTAGTCCCATTTGTTTCTCAATGTCTCCTTTTCTCTATTTAATTCTCACTATGTGGACTACAATTGTGTATCTCTAGAAGGGCCCTTTTTTCCTGCTACTCAGTATAATAAGTACATCACCTTCATTACCTTCTGATCTCTTCCTTTCTCTCTAAATTCAAGATGGGTGTGCATGTTTTTTATCCAGGGCATCAGCAAGGACAGATCTATTTGTGCATCAATTTTTGGCCTTCATTCAATATTTATTGCAGACGTTTGCTCACATTTTCCAGCTTTTCCAGCCAATGTGTCAGGATAAGGAACAGTTGTAATCAGTTCTGAGCTACTTTTAAAGTAAGAGAAGGACCAAGAATATGTACACTCCACAGTAGCCCTTTCAGTATCTCTGAAGTGGAAGCATTAAAATAAATCAACAAATGAAAGTAAAAGTGAGACCACCCACATTGCTATTTGGAAAGTGAAATGTCCACCAATAGCTTTCTCCTTTCACTCTAAAATTTTTACAAGAAATGTATTTGGTACACATTGGAAGATATTTTGGGGGATAAGAGTTGATTTCGGGGGGGGGGTTCCATGTCTGTAGTACTATGATTTCAAAAGGCTAATTTGCTTAAAATATTTTCATATTGCAAATGAAGGCAAATATATGTGCCTCAGGTTAATGTTGCAGGATCCAATCTGGGTCAGTGACTGGGACCAAATGTTTAGTCTTCCAAGCTTTTGGACTTGTGCTGAAGTCCATCCTCAGGGAACTTCTCTCTACCAGAGTGTGCGGTGGAGATTTACATATTTATTTACAATTGTTATAGCAATCATAGGTTCTGGGCAACTTAGAAATGCAAAAGAATAAAAGCAGTTAAAACATATAAATGTGGACTGGACTATAATGATTGCAACAGAACAAATCAAACCAAATCGGGACACCACAAACTCATCACCTCCAGCCCTGAGACCAGGGGTAGGCAATCTTGGCTCTTTTATGATTCATGGACTTCAACTCCCAGAATTCCTGAGCCAGCATGGCTGGCTCAGGAATTCTGGGAGTTGAAGTCCATGAGTCATAAAAGAGCCAAGGTCGCCTACCCCTGCCTTAGACCAAAGTCAGGTCTTAAGTGCTTTTCACAGGAGAGAAGATGCATTTATTGAGCTGAAGAAAATCCTTCCCATTGGGCACACTTGAAAGGTATTTCTTTAGACAATGTGTACAAAACCTTTCAAGGCGGTAATTGTATCTAGGTTTTGAAGATGTTATTTAGGCCACATGTCCCAATAAAGGTGGAGGCAAGAAAAAGTTTTATGATAAGCCAAGGCAAAAAGTTAATTTGATTTCATAAAAACAACCATGATAAAAATTCACACACACATAGTATTTGGCATCTTTTTCATCTATTATATATATATACTTTGAGGGAAACTTTTAGACAGGCTTTTGAAGGTTTACATACTGTGGCCCCATACAGCTCTGACTTCAATAAAAAATTGGGTCATGGATGGTAAATGGGAGAGGCGTTAGAGGCTTTGCTACTTGTGTTCACATTTAGAATAGAATAGAGCTTATTTGGTTCAGCACTAGCAAAGAAGAAATGTAGATCAGTCAAAAGGCTAGAAGAAAATAGCAATCAGTTGGAGAAGCAGTTTATCTCTACCTGTAGGAAAGTCTTTTTTTTTCAATTCTGAAGAGATCCATTAGCATTACAGTGTAGTCTTCCAAACCTTATATTGTAGAAATGACTTATTAGAGAGTAATGGAAGATTACAGTCACAGTTGTATTCCTAGAATAGCTATACTTTCCCAGTAGTAGGACTGATATCTATTTCAGTGCAAGACCTAACAATACCTATTTGATAAGTCACGACTGCCATCCATCTGAATAAGTTATTACCAGATTGAAATATTGGTTACAGAAAGACTTGTGTGTATAAAAAAGGTCAAACGTATCCTGTTCATTCTCAGTTCCTCCCACAAAGAATATGGAGCAATCTTTTTTTTTCATTTTAATGGTAATAATGTTCAGTTTACATTGAAATCAAACTGCATTTCAGAAACCTATGGGTAAAGGATTTAATGTGAGAATAATGACACCAAGAAAGGAAATATCCTCATAAAATTTCTTCCTGATAGAGAGAACTTTCTATTTATTTAGGTCTACCTATTTCAGTAGAATGTCCCAGTCCCAAATAATTCCACATCCATCATGAGGTAATAGCATGTAACCTTTGGAAAACCCTTTGAAGTTTTGCATAGTAATTCTCTAATTGAAGCCTTAGAGCAAGGCTGAGACTGCTCAATGAGTTTATGACAATATCAGCATTTGAATTGGGCATTTCCATATTCATTATTCAGTCTGACTGAAACTGCCCAATAGTATGCCTGATAACAATCTGCAGATTAAGTTACTGTGTGACATTACACATTACAGCAAATGTATAAAGGGTGGCTGTTTGAGAAGCTTTCACTACAGTGTGATTAAAGAGGCAATTTGCCCAGGATGCCTGGCTAAAGAATTTAGACCAACCCAGGCATTATTTTCACCTGTGATTGACCATAGCATCTTCTGCCATTTGAGTCCTGGAAGAAGACACCCTTCTCTATCTTTATGAGAATTCCATGTAGTTGACAACAGGTCAGAGAAGGTTCACAACTTCCTTCATGTGGATAGAGGATGGAGATTCAAGGAATGCAGAAGGACTTCCATTTTCTACCTCCTGCAAATATTGCCTAAAGCTGGACATAACATTTATTTCAAGTTCCCACATTTATTTTTGTCAGGTATCAGTTTATAAAATATATATTGTTATATTATGGTGCCTAAAATCCACATACTCTAACCCTCTCTAATCTCCAAAAGTTAATATTTTATGCCTATCAATTTTTCTGATGTCTGCAGCAGAAGGTGATGGACTCAGATCACTTTTAAGTCTATACTTGAATAAGACATAGATTAAATTAAAGAAATATGATCTTTCTGCTGCAATGAGATTAACCTTAAAAAGTGTACGGCCTGAAACTTTGGCTTTTAATTATTTAGCATCTTTAGGGGATGGAATGAGGAATTATTACAACATTGGACTGGGGGCGCGGGTGAAAGCAGCAGGCCTCTGTGGCTACGTAGACTGCACATTTTCATCTATGCTACCCTGGTGGAAATATGTTGTGTCATGCTTTAAGGTCATGGCTACTTTAAGGCCATGAGAAAACCAAGAGCGGAAATGACATTTGCATTTCTCCCCAACAGATCTTATTAAAAATGCAACTACTTTCCCTTGAGCATATTAAAGTCAATGACTTGTTAAAGGGGTATATAAGAGAAAAATTACTTTGGGGATTAAGAATTAACTGACTCGTTTTCTTAACTTGAATAACAACCACTCATTCATATGAGCCATGCTTTGGAAGAAGCCCTCCATGTAGAAGTTCATAGAAATGATCCCTTTATTCTCCTAAAAAAAAAAATCTCATCCTTATCTTGATTCCTGAGCCCTGTTGACACAGTGGTTAGAATGCAGTATTGCAGCTAACTCTGCCCACAGTCTGGAGTTTGATCCTGTTGGGCTCATGATTGACTCAGCCTTCCATTCTTCCAAAGTTGGTAAAATGAACACCCAATATGCTGACTTCATAAATTGCTTAGAGAGTGCTTTAAAGTATTATGAAGTTGTATATATGTCTAAGTGCTTTGGCTATTACTATTGAAATGAGACCTAACCCTCATCTCTTTTGAAATGAGACCTAACCCTCATTGCCTTTCAACTACTACAGCCCTACCAAGAAGTTTAGAAGGATGCCTCCTTCTTTCACACATTTTTTATTAGGCTGCAAAAGTGGTATTGCATATTTCATTAGCATTAGCCTTAGACCCTCCCGTGCTATGTAGCATATCAGGCAGCAACAGATCTCTAGTATTTTTGGTTTTGAGTGAGTACATCAGTGTCTTGTCATGTGATGTTTGCATACTTCAGTCATGGCTAAATTAGTATGTCATTACAAATTAATCCAAATCATTGTGAAAAGTGCTATGTTAGCTCAATAGATATATGTAACAGCAACAGGATGTATAAGCCACACTTGTTTCTGAGCTTTTACTTTAAGAAAACAACAGTATTCATTTTTGCTTATATTTCTTTTTTAGAAAAATCACATATATGGAAGTATATGTTTTTGGATTAAAATTTGGTGGAACATTCAAAAGATTTTTAAGAGAAAGATAAAGTTCTCCCCGCAATTGTTTTTATTGGGCATTGTTGTAGATTGTGATGTTAAAGAAACTAACTTGATGTTGAACATGATAACGGCAGCACGGTTACTGGTGGGACAATATTGGAAGAAGGATAGTTTGCCCACTGTAGAAGAATGGGTGTTTAAAGTTTCGAATCTTGCAGAAATGTCTGAGATTTCTGCTTATCTGAAGGATCATTCACAGGAAAGATATATTTCAGTTTGGAGGAGATGGATAAATTATATTCAAAACAAATATGGGACCAAAAAGTACCATTTAGCTTATGAGTAGATTTTAGTGGGATATTGTTATTGGTACGTTGTTTGTAGTTATGTTAAAAGAGAGTTAAAGCGCATTATGAATTTGGTTAATTGTATATTATGCATAATTTTTATTTAGAATATGATTATTGCAACTATAATCCTGTATTTAGCTCTGGGAAGTGGGGGGGGAAGTGGGGGGGTTTGGGGTGGGAGGGATTTGGGGATATATTGTAAAATTTTGTTTTTGTAAAACTCTTTAATTAAAAAAGAGGAAGTATATGTAAAAAAAATTTAGAGGAAAGCTACAAAGTTATCATTAGAAAAGCACCTGAATAACTTGCATGTGAACTGCAACCAGAAGTACAACAATATTTAAAATAATAAAAGAAAAAGTAACCCCAAAAGTAATATTGTTCACTGAAATTGCCTCCTTCTCAGAATTAAGTTATGCTATCAAAAAAGGTAGTTCTTTAAAATACAAAGAAAATTTTTCATGTACCTCACTGTCTATTTAATATGTAACTTGGAAGCAATTAGCATAGCACTGATGATTTGCAGAAGAATAAAGAGTTCAGCAATAATAAGTCATGCAAAAAAAAACCCTATGCATAGCTCCCTTTGTTCTTTCCAAAGACATGCCAAGTCTGTGTGTTGTCCGTTATCATGTAAGAAAAGACTTTTTACTCTTTTCTTCAAATATAAACCCCAGGAGTATTCTGATTATTAAAAGCTTAGACAGGGCAGGTTTTGGAGAGATCTTTTGACCATGTATGCCTTCTTTCATCCTGGTTTTCATGTTTGAAATTAAATAAAGATACCTGAATAACTCAACGCTCTTTCACTTTCTTTTCTCTTCCATCTGTTTCTTGAAGATTAGCCACTGATTTTGAGGAACAGAACAAATAGCACACATTACAATTACATCTGTATCCACTGGATACAAAACCCACTGATATGAGGCAATATGAGGAAAGCACAGATCTGTAATACCATTTTTTGATCTTATCCTGAGGTTGCCTTTCCTCAAAAAAACAAAAGCTAGAAGAAAGAGATCGGAAAGAACATTCAGAGGCTTAAATAAAGCCTGAAGCCTAGGACTAGGCTTGAATGTTGAGAAAACTGCTGTAAATTCTTAAGGACAGAAATAGAGTATCACAATTATCTAAGTAGAAGATGACATGGGGATATAATCATTACCTCCAATCCTTTTTGTGAATTCTTATTTTTTTTTTCTTCAGCTTCCACTTGTTCTTAGAATTAAACTTACGGGTTCCAAGACTGGATAAGGTGGGAAAGGGTAGAACTCTATGGAGGTTCTCAGTCTTCCAGGTCATAGTTGTCACAAAGATGCTTTTTCATGAGGCAACCAGACTTTCTTGTTTTTCCTTGAAGACATTTCACTTCTCATCCAGTCAGAGCAGAGCTTCTTGGATGAGAAACAAAATATTTTCAAAGAAAATCAAGAAAGTCTGGTTGCCTCGTGAAAAAGCATCTTTGGAAAAGGATAGAAGATTGGAAAGAAAAAAATGTGGCTGTTTAGGGGTCAATATCTATGGCTCATTCTAACAGGGATGTTGTATAAATTAGAGTGCATAGATAAAAGATTGGGATATGAGTGCTGTCGTCTAATGTAATTAGCAATAGCAATAGCACTTAGACTTATGGTATATACCACTTCACAGTGCTTTACAGCCCTCTCTAAGTGGTTTGCAGAGTCAGCATATTGCCCTCCAAAATCTGGGTCCTCAGTTTACTGACCTCAGAAGGCTGAAAGGCCGAGTCAACCTTGAGCCAGTGAGACTCGAACTCCTGGAGTGAACAGTGAGTTGGCCTGCAATACTGCATTCTAACTACAGCACCATCACAGCACTATTAGTCCCATTTGAGTTCATAATTAAAAGGAGATCAGAGCACAGCTTGTGCCATAGCTTTTATTTTTCTAATTATTTATGATCAATATAGAAGTGGTTTTATTAAGGTAACTGCTTCAGTTTTATATTTTTCCTTCCCCAAATATATTTGTCACTTTCCCCCATCAACCATTTTATCAGCACTTCGGGCCCTATGACAACCTCTTGTGATTTCCATCAGAATTCCTTCCTTAATTTAGCAAACCTACAATATGTTTGCTTTCTCCAACTTCTGAATCCAGGTTTTTTAATGAAGTCCCATAGCCATGTGCTAGAAATCAGGTACGTTATATGTGCATAAAATAAAATCTTGCAAACTTGCATGGTTAGTTGTACTCTTATGTTTTAGTCTTAGAAATATTTATTCCCCCGCCCTTGACTGAAATGCTGTACACCAGTCTGTTCTCTGCATCCTACCTTCTGGGAAGGAGTTCCTTGTTCCAAAATCTCCCTGCATGGAGTACATACGCAAGTTTGCACAAGCATGTGAATGCAGAATGCACAGTATCAGATGCTATGTTAAGCATGAGCCTTTGAGCTGCTCCTTGGCTTAGATGTTAATGAGGGTGCCTGTCCTTATCTTCATCAGGAAAGATTGAGTAGAATGCCTAAGCAGCAGCCTGCTGTGCAAACACAGACAAGCAGATGGCACAGAACACTTTATTCAATGATTGTGCAGAAGAGGCTGCTTGACAAGAATGGCTTCACTGAGTCCATGATCATTTCATTGCGCCATTTGTAAGCAGCTCACCAATATTTTATTGACTTTTAATTGTTTCCTTTATTTATTTGCTTCCTCACTTATATGGCTCTGCCCCTTTTAGTCCATTCATTCTGAATGAATTACACTCCCCTCCCCACCCGGATTAGGGATTTGCGTAATATTTCATTCATAGCTAATATACATCTATAAATATACCCAAGGAGGAAATTTATCTATTTACCTAAGCATTAATGACATCTGCTTGGAACAGAAAGGTTCATAAGTAGAGCAGCTTCTGTCTCAGGAATACGTGGGAAGATCCTAATAGTTGCCTGTAAAAAAGAATTATTGTTATTACTGTGTTCACAAAGTCAGGCAAAATTGTTTATAAATAGCTGGTTCTATGGAGTGTGATTGCATTAAATGATAGAAAGCTGTTGATGTTCTGATGCAACTGCTCATCTATGTACCATAAAGCTGAAACAGAAAAAAAATATGTGTGCAGTGAAGATGAGAAACTCTATAAACGGGTCAGTACATTTTCACTTAGGTTTCCTCCGTTTAACCGGGAGGCTTGCAAGACAGAAAAAACATGTAGAGCTAATTAAGATGCTGGCAGTTAGTGATGACCTATAAAGCCCTAAATGGCTTGGGTCCGGGATATTTGAGGGAGCACCTGCTGCCGGCATCAAGCTCCCTTCATCCTGTGCACTCCCACAGGGAGGGTCTTCTCAGGGTACCGCCAGTAAAAGATTGCTGGCGGACAATACCCAGGGGGAGGGCCTTCTCTGTGGGTGCGCCGGCCCTTTGGAACCAGCTGCCTGTAGAGCTTAGGATTGCCCCTGACCTCCGCTCATTCCGCCGGGACCTGAAGACCTGGCTCTTTGAGCTTTCTGGCCTGGACTGAGGGTATTAATTGGGGTTTTAATTGGTTTTTAATTAGGATTTTTATATTCAGGGTTTAATATAATTATTTTAATTGTTTTAATTTTTGTAATTGTGGTATTGTTTCTTTTAAAAAACCTTGTGAACCGCCCTGAGTCCTACGGGAGAAGGGCGGTATATAAGTCTAATAAACTAAACTAAACTAAACATAAAAATAACAATAAGTGTAACATATTGCTTTATGTTATGATAGCTTTGCAAAAGGTAAAAGATTACTGGGTTGTTGTTTTTTTAAGCGATCTTAAATTGGACATTATTTTAACCGGAAATAAATTAGAGAGAGTTTTCACTGTCTATTAAATAACTGTGTTTGAGTGATAGAGTGCTTACTGTGAAAATCATATGTAAATACATGCAACTCGTTGTTTGTTTGTTTTAAGCTTTGGTTAACTTAAAGCAAGGGGTTGGGGACCCAAACCAACAAATATTACTGTGCTGGAAGTTTTAGTTCATCATGTGGAGCGTCACTTGGTGATATCTTTGACTTTCTGATCTAAATGAATAAATTCCTAATGTCTGGAAATAAGTATATGAGAAATTATTCAAAATGTATGTTGTAAATCTCTTTTAGAGATTTCTGCTTCCTTCAGAATTCCTGTTATTTATCAATTTGCAAATATGGAGGAAAAATATTTGCAAGACTCAGCTGCTCTTTACTTTCCACTTCCTCTCTTTCTCATCTTCTTTATCTTTCAGATTAATCACAGTGCTTTTTTTGTAAAAGAAAAAGGTGCCGGAACTCACACATGTCATACAACCTGTCTTGCCTACCCTACAAGGTTCCATCCACAAAAGGTGCCGGAACTCCGTTCTGAGCATTCTATGAGAAAAAAAGCCCTGGATAATCATAAAGTAAAGGTAAAGGTAAAGGTTCCCCTGCACATGTGTGCTAGTCGTTTCCGACTCTAGGGGCCGGTGCTCATCTCCGTTTCAAAGCCGAAGAGCCAGCGCTTGTCCGAGGACGTCTCCGTGGTCATGTGGCCGGCATGACTAGACGCCAAAGGCACACGGAACGCTGTTACCTTCCCACCGTAGTGGTCCCTATTTTTCTACTTGCATTTTTATGTGCTTTCGAACTGCTAGGTGGGCAGAAGCTGGGACGAGTAACAGGCGCTCACTCTGTTACGCGGCACTCGGGATTCGACCCGCCAAACTGCCCACCTTCTGATCGACAAGCTCAGCGTCCTAACCCACTGAGCCACCGCGTCCCTTAATCATAAAGTAATGTAACCTAAATTCATCTCTGTTCATTGAAGCACCTTGGATAGAATGGACATGTCACTTATAATGGGGGCCTTTCTTTCTTAACACACACATACAGTACAATTTGTAACATCTTAATTTACAGATTGATGGTGTACCCTGTAGTTCCAGAGAAAGCTGTTATGCTATTTATTTACAGTGATGGAGTTTACAGAAAGTGCTTATTTTATATAAGGGTACGTGTTTCTTGGGTATGTGGATATGGGCATTCCGTCTTCAAATATTCACCTCTATTTTTGGATAGCCTCACTGAAGATTATAAAAGAAGTGAGGGAATAAATATTTCCACACTGATTGGTAATTTAAGAAAAGATTAGGAAAGAATTATCAGAGGCAGGTCTTTGGTAATTAGCATCATTCAAAATAATTTCTGTTACTCAGTAGTTCATAAGTTACCTTGGGTAACTTGTTTGTTGCCTAGAGTCACTGTTATGAGATGGGCAGCTATAAAAACTTATTTAAATACAGTAAATACATATAAATAACATCAAAATATATATACACCACAAAAGATAAAATGTGATTTGTGGTTTGCTACCTTTTACTTTGATTCAAATCATCATGACTAAATATTCACCTCCTCATCTTTATTAAAAACCAATATGTTTTATGTTGTAAGTTGCAAAGAAAACAGGAAAAACATAAAGGTATAGCAGACAAAACAATAAAAGAAACAAACTGGACTGTAATCTACAGTATTAAAATATGTCCAGTAATAAGTATTTTAATCTTTAAACTCTCGCAGATTTCTAGTTGTTTTGCTGAAAAAAGGCTTATAGCATTCCCCTCAGGAATATATTTTAATAAGATGGGGACAATTATATTATCAAACCAAGTACAAGTTTGACAGTTGCCTTAGCAGAGTTTAAAAATTGAAAAAAGAAGCAACTTAACTGAAGAAGCGCCCCTTCAATCATATTTCAACAACAGTTCTTCATTTTGTTGTTCAATTCTCATTTATAAATTCATCACTCTATTTTTTGATTATTGAACAATAATCTGACATTCAGTTTTAGTCATTTTTTAAAAAAAAATGATTATGTCCCTTAGAGTCAGTGTTGACTCTTAGAAACTTCGTAGATTGTGCCTCAAGTGAGAAATATAGATTGATTTGTTCAAGGATCTATTTGTGGCCTTTTCAGAAGCCTTTTCCAACACCACATTTCAAAAATGTCAATATTCCTTCTATCCTTCTTCAGATATGTCAATGAAGACTCAATTATCCAGGCCAAAAGTGTCTAAAAATTGAATCATGGCAACTGGACCAAATTTTGTTAATCTGAGACATTTCAATTTTCACTTCCATAAAGTGCCATGGAAGTTACCATTACTTTGTTCCTCGATGCTCTTCTTGCTCTCCCGAGGGCATAGGATTGCAGGACCCTGGGCTCAGGTTGGTTTATTTCAATGCCAGGTCAGTGGTGAACAAGGCTCCCCTCATACATGATCTTATTGAGAAGGAGAACGCGGACCTGGCTTGCATCACGGAGACCTGGTTGGGCCAAGAAGGGGGTGTCCCCCTCTCGGAACTATGCCCACTGGGCTTCCGGGTACTTCACCAGCTGCGGGCCCAGGGCAGGGCTGGGGGCGTGGCGGTTATTATTAGGGAGAGTCTTTGTCCGCGAGTGGCCACTGTCCGTCAGATAGGCGGGTGTGAGTCTCTCCTTTTGAAGTGGGGTCCTGGAGTTCAGTTGGGCCTATTGATTACGTACCTATCTCCCAGCTCCATGTCATCAGCCCTGCCCAAGCTCCTCGACGTCTTGCCCAGGTTGGCGATTGAGTTCCCCAGGCTTATAGTTCTGGGGGATTTCAATCTGCCTTCCGTGGGTGAGGCATCTGAGTTGGCCCAGGAGTTCATGGCTTCCATGACAGCCATGGACCTGACTCAAATAATTCAAAACCCAACCCATAATGGAGGGCACACCCTCGACCCGTTTTTTATCTCTGGGCAGTGGATTAATGATCTGGGTAGGGGGGATTTAACCATCCAACCCCTGTCATGGTCCGATCATTTTCTCCTGCAGCTAGACTTTCAGTACGCCACCCCCCCGCCACTGGGAGGTGGATCCGACCAGGTGGTTCTACCCCAGGCACCTGATGGACCCTGAGAGGTTCCAGACAGAGCTTGGAACATTTCCTGCTTCCCTTGCCCACGACTCTGCTGAGGCCATAGTAGCAGCCTGGGAGAGGGCTGCTGCTGGGGCCTTGGATCAAGTTGTGCCTTTGCGGCCTCTGACCCAGCGCAGATCCCGGGTGGCCCCCTGGTTCACTGAGGGTCTCCGAGAGATGAAGTGCCAGAAAAGACACCTAGAGAGCTTTTGGAGATCCAGCAGATCGGAATCTGACTGAACACAGCTAAGAACTTATCTTAAGTCTTACCTATTGGTGATGGAAAATGTGTTTACTTCTCCGCTCTCATTGCATCTGCAGATAACCGCCCAGCCGCCCTGTTTAGAGTGACCCACTCACTGCTTAACCAGCGACCGAGGGATGACCCCTTGCAGGGTAGGGCTGAGGAATTTGTACAGTATCTGCAGGACAAAATTGCTCAGATCCGGACTGGCTTGGATTCCGACTGGGTGGAATCCGGTGGAGTGGAGAGGGCAGGTCTTGGTTGTACCATTTGGGTGAGTTTGACCCTGTCTCTTTGGATGATGTGGACAGGATTATGCATAAACTGAGCACTACAACTTGTTTATTGGACCCATGTCCCTCCTGGATAGTTTCGGCCGCCGGGGAGGTGACAGGGGGCTGGCTCCAGGCAGTTGTCAATGCTTCATTGAGAGAGGGTGTCTTCCCCTCCACCTTAAAAGAGGTGGTGGTGAGGCCCCTTCTCAAGAAGTCTGCCCTGGACCTGGCCTCGTTGAATAATTATTGTCCTGTCCCCAACCTTTGCTTTGTAGCAAAGGTTGTTGAGAGTGTTGTGGCGCGTCAGCTCCTGCAATTCCTGGATGAAGCAGACTATCTGGACCCATACCAGTCCAGTTTCAGGCCTGGTTACAGCATGGAAACAACATTGGTCGCACTGGTAGATGATCTCTGGCAGGCCTGGGACAGGGGTTGCTCCTCTGTCCTGGATCTACTTGACCTCTCAGCGGCTTTTGATACCATCGACCATGGTATCCTGCTGTGACGGCTCAAGGGGTTGGGAGTGGGAGGAACTGTTTTACGGTGGTTCTCCTCCTACCTCTTCGGCTGTTCACAGTTCATATTGGCAGGGGGGCAGAGATCTACCCTGAGGCCCCTTTCTTGTAGGGAACCTCAGGGGTCAGTTCTCTCCCCTCCTGTTTAACATCTATATGATGCCACTGGGTGAAATCATCCGTGGCTTTGGGGTGAGGTATCAACAATATGTGGATGATACCCAGTTGTTCATCTCCACCCCGAGCCAACCCAGTGATGCCCAGTGATGCCCAGTGACATGATGTCCCAGTGCCTGGAGGCGGTGTGGGTCTGGATGGGAAGGAACAGGCTCAGGCTGAGCCCCTCCAAAACCGAGTGGCTGTGGATGCTGGCATCTCGTATTGTCCAACATGTTCCATCTCTTTTGATGGGGGGAGGTACTGCCCCCCTCAGAAAGGGCCCACAACTTGGTGTCCTCCTGGATTCACGGCTTAACTTGGAAGACCATCTAACTGCTGTGACCAGGGGGTCTTTGCTCAGGTTCACCTGGTGTGCCAGTTGCACCCCTTTTTGGACCGAGATGCCCTATGCACGGTCACTCATGCCCTTGTCACTTCTCGCCTGGATTACTGTAATGCTCTCTACATGGGGCTGCCCTTGAAGTGCACCCGGAGGCTTCAGGTGGTGCAAAATGCGGCTGCGCGGGTGCTTATGGGAGGATCTCAATACTCCCATGTTACACCACTCCTGCGCAAGCTGCATTGGTTTCCAGTTGCCCTCCGGGTGTGATTCAAGGTGCTGGTAATTACCTTTAAAGCCCTACATGGCTTAGGCCTGGGGTACTTGCGAGACCACCTGCTGCCATTGTCAACCTCCCTTCACCCGGTTCATTCCCACAGTGTCGGCCTCCTCAGGGTTCTGTCGGCTAGGCAATGCCAGCTGGCGACCCCCAGGGGGAGAGCCTTCTCTGTGGGTGCACCAACCCTCTGGAATGAACTGCCTCCAGAGCTGCAGACAGCCCCTGACCTTCCTTCGGTCCTTCCACCGTGACCTGAAGACATGCATGTTCCAACAAGCGGGCCTGGACTGACTATGGTTTTAAATTTGGCTTTTATTGGGTTAAATTGTCATTTATTTATTACATCCATTGTTTAATTCTTTTTAAAATTTTGAACTTTATGTTTTTTAATTTTTTATTGTTGTGAGCCGCCCTGAGTCCTTGGGGAGAAGGGCGGCATATAAATCTCAAATAATAAATCTCAAATCTCTCTCAATCTCTTTATATATAATCTTGATGTCATTTTTTCACTGTGCTTCTTGACTTTCATTACTAGCTCTGGCAGACCATTTGCATTTTCAGCTATCAGAGCATAACACAGGTTACAGATGTTTCTTCCTTCAACTTTGAAACATTGTTCATCATCTTGCAATTCAACTTTTCCACAGTATATATATTCTGCATATAATTTGAATATATAAGGGCAGAGATTGTAGCCTTTTCTCACATCTCTACCAACCAGACGCCAGTCTGTTTTACCATATTCCATCCAGATTTTTTAGTCATTTAGCTATGGCCTTAAGGCCCATTTGATTCTGCCCAAGTTCAGAGAAAATAAAGAAAAATTCTGATTTGAGAAGGACAATCTGACTTTGAAAAAAAACACATTTCTGTCCCTTTATTATGTCAAAATAATTTTAATTCCCATAGCTTGCTTTTTAAAAAGCATCTAAGAAATAGCAAAAACCTAGCACAAGTATTTTTTTTTAATATTACAGTACCATTGAACAATCTTTGGTACACAACCTTAGTTCCTTTTTCCATTCTTTCACAAGACCCCCCCCCTCCAATTACCTTGCAAGTTGGCACTGAATAACAGAATAAAAGTATAATTATGTAGAGTTATTACACTTACTTTGACTAACAGAATGGTGGCTTAGAGGTTCGATCCTAGTTAGTGGGAAACATTTCTCTTTGGGCACAGAGAAAATATCTGCTGTGAACTCTGTGTAGGCATCAGAAAGGGCATCCAGCCAATAAATGCTCAGCTTCATTCAGTTGCCTCAGTTCCATCCCAACACTTTTGCTCATGAAACAAATGACATCACTAGATAATTAGAATTATAAATAGGATTACTTACTAGAGAACAAACATGTGCCACATATATTCACAGATATGCCAATTCTCTCTTTTTTCCCCCACCAAAATATCATGAAATATCATGTGTGGGGAAAATCAACCCTCAAAATGTTCATGTTTTAATTTTTACAATTGGCTTATTCATGGATGGCAAATTTTTCATGGTGCTTTGGTTAAAAATTCAAGGGTCTGCTTGTCTATGGAATGGACTTGTCCATGAGTAAATACAGGATGTATGGGTAATTTTTTAACAATGTATTACCATATAGACTTGCAGATAAAGCCAATGTTGGATAAACCAATTTGTGGGTGTACTTTCCCCTAAATTTCTTGGCTTATCTCTAAGTATATATAGTATATAAATGGCAGAGCACTGTTAGTCAGTCTGTGTTGGAACTAGTTTGTCCCCTGAACTAAACAAACTAGCAATCTTAGGCAGCCAAACTAATCTGTAATAACATTGTAGACTCCCTGGCTTTCAATGTATAATTAGTAAAGGTAAAGGTTCCCCTGCACAATCATGCTAGTCGTTTCCGACTCTAGGGGCCGGTGCTCATCTCCGTTTCAAAGCCGAAGAGCCAGCGCTTGTCCGAGGACATCTCCGTGGTCATGTGGCCGGCATGACTAGACGCCAAAGGCGCACGGAGCGCTGTTACCTTCCCACTAGAGTGGTCCCTATTTTTCTACTTGCATTTTACGTGCTTTCGAACTGCTAGGTGGGCAGAAGCTGGGACGAGTAACAGGCGCTCACTCTGTTACGCGGCACTCGGGATTCGACCCGCCAAACTGCCGACCTTCTGATCGACAAGCTCAGCATCCTAACCCACTGAGCCACCGCGTCCCTTTTCAATGTATAATTGCCATATGTTAAATAATTAAATCTGCCACTAACATGGGATCCATTACCAGAATTAATCAGGTCATTTGGTCATAATCTTGAAATCCATTGATAGGGTGCTGTGATTAAAAATTTTGTTTTCAATAGCTGTTGGTTTACTTGGTGATAAGACTGAGTGCAGAGGCTCAATCTATTAAGAATCATACTAAGGCATACTTAGTTAATGTACAATCCTGTGCATGTCAGTCAACAAATTATCCAACAATCTCCATCTTCCTTGAAATTCTCCTTATACAGGGACAGCGCATTATTTCTATCTGTGTGTTTCTGAAACCCTCAATTATCTTTTTTTGTTGGTTTCTTTTCGCTTTAGGATAACCCAGGTATCTTTTGCGGAAATGTGGACATGACTTACCTCATGTTGTATGAAAAATCTGACTAAAATTTTTATTAAAATTTATTTTTAATTATTTTTAATTATTTTATTAAATTTTATTAAAAGGTATTTTAATTTCACCTCTTTATGTCATTCTGATTAAATCTAGGATTTGCAGCTCATTGAAATACTTTTATAATTCTAAGAATTCAGTAAACTCTATTTAAAAACAGTCAAGGTGGGAAACACATTGCTGTATGATGATTGCTATATTTTATAAAGGTGGGGAGCCCTAAGCCAAGAGATCTACTAGCCAATGTCTGAACAGGACTTACTTGAACAATGTTAAGATCTGGCACATTCCAACAAATGTAGAGTGATCTGGTTCCAAGATATTTAAAATAGAATAGAATTATTTATTGGCTAAGTATGATTGGATACACAAGGAATTTGTCTCCAATGCATAAGCTCACAGTGTATGTATTTAGGTTTCCAAGTTGATCATCAGTGCTTTAAATAGCAGACAAAAAGGAAATTAGTGTGATAAGGACATATTTATTTTAACTATCTTCTAGATAAAGTGCGTTAAGAGTCAAAAAGATAAGCATTTTTCATAATGTTTGTCACTCCCCCCAAAAAGGAGGAGGAGGAGGAGGAGGAAGAGGAGGAGGAGGTGGAGGAGGAAGAGAGGAGGATGAAGAGACAATCAAGTAAAAATCCAAGCCCATATACGGAATATCAGCTGTCCAATTTGCCTGCAAGTATATTTATTTTTGGCATCTGTAACCTTGAATGACATGCAGTAAGGATTTCAAGCTCCACTGGCATTTACATTTTAAATTTTGCCTGCTAGTGTTTGTTAAAAAAGAATAAATTAGTTTCCAACTGTGGAGAGTCCATAATTAGGTACAAACTTTATATGGGTGCCTCCTTCTCATTGAATAACACCTACTAAATTCCTTCACTCAGTTGCAAGAAATCCAGAGAGTCACTTCAACTTCAGGGGAATCTCCCCCCCCCCTCTTTTAGATGTCAAAACTTTATTTGCTTTTCTTTTCCAAAGAAAGGTTAACTAGTTGAGCTGCTCATAAATATTGTCAGTTCAAGTGGGGATGTGCTGCTTATTCTTATTGCAGTGTTATGTTGAACAGTTCCAGTTTCATCTGACTTTGTTAGTTTGCATTGTGTTAGCCCACCTTGGAAATAATTTTAATGTAAGTACTTTTTAAATTAAAATAAATTATATATCTTACTGGCTGTGTAATTTGTTGCCATCCTTCTTATTCATTTTTTTTGCTTCAAAGTGGCATCAACAACTATATAAAAGGCAAAAAAATATATGGACTTTCAGATGATGTGGAACCATAATTCCCATTATTCCCAACTCTTCATAATTAGCTTTTGTGTCTGATATAATCTCTGAGTATCTGAGGGTACCAATCTATCTTTCTGTATATGGCTTTTAAGACATTGAGATATATATACATATATACATATATACATACTGTATATACATATATACATATATACATATATACATATATACATATATACATATATACATATATACATATATACATATATACATATATACATATATACATATATACATATATACATATATATATTGGATTGCTAACAAAGAATTAAAGGGAGACTAATATGGCCATTTCAAACTCATTTGTTCTCATCAGTCAGCCATACCCTTCTGAGATTCGAACCTGGGCCAATTGCACATTAGGCAATTGTTCTAACCTGAAACAGGCAATAAGATTTGTCCCGTGTTTGGGACCTAGCAAGGTATTCTAAAATACTTAACGAACATTTAACATATATATATATATATATATATATATATATATATATATATATATATATATATATATATATATATATATATATATATATAAAATGTTCGTTAGATATATATATGTTATTGCCTGTTTCAGCCTAACCCAAGGCCATCTACAGGCAGTAGCCACAGCAGTGGCAGCTCATATTTGTGTAAATTTTTTGGCTTGCTAACAAAGAATAAAGGGAGACAGATATGATCATTTCAAACTTATTTGTTCTCATCAGTCAGCCATACCCTTCTGAGATTCGAACCTGGGCTGACTGCATCTTAAGCAGTTGTTTTAACCCCTAGGCCACAGGCTCTCTCTCTCTCTTTGTTAGCTGAGAAGCAAGGGAGATATGTGTTAAATGTTTGTTAACTATTTAGAATGCACTTGCTTAAGTCCAAACATGGGACAAATCTTATTTCCAGTTTCAGCCTAACCCAAGGCCATCTGCCTGTAGATGAGTCGCACAAGAGGCGGGGAGAATGTGGGGCTTATGGTGTCTGCAGTGTGCCAGTCCCTTGGTGCAGCAAAGGTAAGTCTGAGTGTGGAGGAGAGGCGGGGTGGAGGCAGGCAATCCGTACATGCTACATAGTTGCCTGGCTCATAGGAGGCTCGCGGGAGGCTTACACAGTGGTACCAGCAGCAGGCAAAGGCAGAGGCATGGGGGGGGGGGGAAGCAGGTGAGTCTGACACATTGTGTGGGCACCTGCCCCAGCACAGCTGTGGGCAAGCTGAGAGATGGTGGAATGGAATGAGTGGTGTGTCGGGATCAGCTGCCTCCCCCCCATGCCTCTGCCTATTCCTGCTGCTGGTGCCACCACACATGCCTCCTGTGAGCCAGGTGGCCACACAGCATATCTGGATCACCTGCATCCCTCCCCATGCCTTTGCCTCTGCCTGGCTCCACTTTTCACCCAGACGAAGACTGGAAGCTTCATCTGCTTACAAATGGGGTGCTTTGAAATGGAGCTAATCACTCCATTTCAAGGTGCCTCATTTGCAAGTAGACAAAGCTTCCAGTCTCCATCATTTGTCCATCCATGTGAAAAGTGTGCCTGCCCTGGGAAGCCCTGTAAGCCATTGCAGCCATGGGCAAGCAGATGGTGGGAGACAGTGGATGGGCAGCTGCAAAATAAGGCATCCCCTGAAAATATATATATATATATATATATATATATATATATATATATATATATATGTATGTATGTATGTATGTATGTATGTATGTATGTATGTATGTATGTACGTACGTATGTATATGTATATGTATATGTATATGTATATGTATATGTATATGTATATTGGGACCAAAAGGTATAAATATATATAAAAGACCCAGTCTTATTTTCAGGGAAACATGGTATAATATCTGAAAAACTGAAATTGCCTGAAATGGTCCAGAAGGGCTTTCATGGCATATTTTACTGGCCTGATACACTGGGTAGAATTGTCTGAGCTTGGAAGTAATGAAATGGCCCACATTCTCCTTGTTAGAACATTTCACAGTGAGATCTAACCCCATGGCTTCAGTGCTCTCTATAGGAATGGCAGAAATGTTAGAATACTCTATCATCAGGACTTAAAGAATCTGAGGGGTGCTCTGGCAGAATTTCCCCAAAGCTGTAGTGGAATTTCAAGCTGTTGGTTCTAACAAACCTGTTGAGATCTTTTCCTTCCCTTTGAAATAGTGAGAGAAAGTATGTCCATAATTACCACATGTGTCTTTGCTATAGAGAACAGAAGTCTCTTGTTTTCTATGGAAGTCTGGAATATGGAATAAATGGTAGTTGAAGTATATCTGCTGAGCACCACGTACTAAAAGGCATGGTTATACATCTTGCACACTGACAACAACAAAATAATTTACTTGAGCCTATCACCTCTTCAAAAACATCAGATCTTTTCAGTGATGCCAGTGTCATCACCCCTACAACATTGTACACTGTCATCAGCCCCAGAAAATAACATGTTGCAACCCTCAAAAAACCCCACTGTAATAAATTTCCAGGATCTTGCAAACAAAATTGCTCATCTCTGCAGTGATCTAAACATCAGCGTGGATGCAAATTGGCATTGTCAACATTCTGTTTTATTCAATTTTGTGGGGTCAGATTCTGCTTGTGCAGCCTGGCAATGTTGACAGTACAGCTGAAGAGATGTGGCCAATTACAAGTCCCATTGACCCTCACCCATCCTAACTTATTACATTTAGCCTATGTGGGACTGGCTGGATAGATCCAGGGATTGATTAATGTGTCACTATGTGACAAAATGATCCTAGCTGCCTTTAAATAAGATGTTGTATGATTGCTCCTGAAAAAAACAAGTCTTCCATAGACAAAGAGGATCTTGGCAAGTTGTGCATTGTTATGAGTACACTCTTTGGGGACAAGGTGAAATAGTGGCAGCATAAGAGGGAGTGCCCCCTGCCCCCATTTCAATCTCATGACTTATTTGGGGGTAGATTTTGGCTTAATCAGGGGATTTTTATCCAGAAAGTATAAGCATTCCTAGAATATTGTTAGATTCAAGGTGCTGGTGATGACCTATAAAGCCCTAAATGTCATGGGTCCGGATTACTTACGGGAGCACCTGCTGCCGGCATCAACTTCCCTTCGTCCTGTGCGCTCCCACAGAGAGGGCCTCCTCAGGGTGCCGTCGGTCAGGGACTGCCGGCTGGCGGCACCCAGGGGGAGAGCATTCTCTGTGGGCGTGTCAGCCCTTTGGAATCAATTGCCTGTTAAGCTCCAGATGGCTCACAACCTTCGCTCTTTCCGCCGTGATCTGAAGACCTGGTTTATTTGAACAGGCCGGCCTGGACTAAGGGTTTGGGTTTTTAACTATTTATTGTTAGGGCTAAATTAATTTAATTTTACTTTTAACTTTTGTATGTTGTATTTTATTGCCCTGTACACCGCCCTGAGTCCTTTGGGAGAAGGGCGGTATAGAAATTCTAATAATTAATAATAATAATAATAATAATAATAATAATAATAATAATAATAATAATAATAATATAGAATTATTCTTCAGAAATAGCCATGATGGGGATCCACTTGTAAAATCACCCTTTTTCAAATACAGAGATTCACAAGCAAGGCCAACACCCACATCAAGCATTTCCAAAGTCTTGCTATGTGCAAACACAAATGTGTGTGTGTGTGTGTGTATGAACTTTAGATTTCTCTTAGTGTGGCGCTATAGGCATTCAATTTTATTCAACATACATATCTAAACATCCATTAAAATATGCTGATTCTTGTCTTATGAAATCTCATATAGCCTGTTCCTTACTGAGTATATGAAAACAGAGGATGCTTCTCCTGACAGTGATGCTCCTATTAATGTTTCTTATACTTTCCCACTTTCCAAGAAATGTCTTGGAAAGGAAAAAAAAAGATGATCTGCAAAAAGGCAAGAGAAAGATGGAAACTGCATTATAGAATTGATTACCAATCTGAGTTATGGGAAGTGCTGTTTTAGGTAAGTCCTGCATAGAATATATATTGCCAATCAAATAATTTTTGCAATTTTTTAAAAAGTATGATTAATACAAGTGTACTTTGTTTCTACCAATAACATGGTAATCTTGTATATATATGAATGAGGGCTTCTCTTGCTTTCTGTCTTTCTACACCCTTGCTTTTTCTTCTACTTCTTGGTTGGTTTTGCAGAGCCTACATGCTTTGTTCTGTAACAGAGAACCAGAGGCAGAAAGACCAGAAAAAATAGAAATAAAGAATTATTTATGTGATTAAATGAATGTGGTATATTAGGTCTCTGGACTTTTTTACATCTGGGTTTTAGAAGCTTCTTAGTTTATTTACTGTATTCACCTTATCTTTCAGTGTCTTGTCCAAATATGCAGATAAGATAGATAGAGATAAGAAGTAATAGCCATTGGGATAGACAGTTTTTAAAGGAGGTTGTATAAATTCATGAAATATTAGGTTCTTAATGGCTACAGGTCTGGATGGTTAGATACTTGGTAGTAAATACCATTGCTAAGAAGGGCACTGATTTAAAACTCTGAAAGAGAGCCATGGTTTGCCAAATTAGTTGATTGGCTGAAGCAGTAGGGGTCCAGGGAATGAGCACAGCATCATGTATAGAATAGAAGCTTTGTTCAACTCTAAGCATAGTAGATTTAAATAGAGATACGTCATTGTGTTTAAGCCACTGAGAAATTTTATTTTGACCACTTGCAGATCTCTCTCTTGAGTTTTCTTTTCTCTGGGAGGGGTAATTATCACCTTCATTTGATTTTGCTTGGAAACAGAGCTTTGTGTTCTGAGGGAGAAGCGTAATGGGATTTGCCTCAAGAGATGACTTTGCAACCTCCTTTGATACACAACATTACCTGACTCTATAGTTTGGAAGACATTTCTGCTTGCTTCTCCCATCCCCTCAGATGCCATTTTTTACATCAATTTCCAGTACAGTGCAAATAAAATGGCTCAAAGTTACATTCAGATAATGCATGCTTTTATATACACCATGCGCACAAAAGTTGCAAAAGAGAATAACAGAAGGCTCCTTACCACTGGTCAGTTGTGCCTTTTGGATGGGTGGTGAATGAGAGAGAGGTTGAGATTTATGGTTTGTAATGTCACAACTTTCCATTTTTGGGCTCTCCTATTGGCCAGTGTTCTCTCCTACAAACCATCAGCTGCCTTGAAAGTGGCACTCCTACCCATATATATGCCATCTCATGATAGCCACATTGATAGGGCTTGTGTGTGCCTGGTGAGGTTTATTAATATATTAAGCAAACTTGCTGGAAAATTTGAAGATGAGAGCAGGGTTTTGACCACAACACTATGAAAGGCATACTGAAACATTTGGAAAAGTTGCCAGGGTTATCTGAGCACATGGATGATATGAAATTTGACATGTTTCATCCTCCAGACTTAAAAAAGTCACCTCTGATTTTCTTCAGAGCTGAGGTTTGGCTACAAAACAGGTTGGTCAGTCTCTGCGCATCCTTAACAAAAATGTTAATATTAAAAGAACATATTTAAATTTAATAATTTAAATAAATTTATTTTTTATCTGGGAATAAAATGAAAGGGAAAAAACTAACCCAAGCCTACAGCTATAAAAAGTTGATAAATAATATTTCTGTGTTCTATTGGAATTTAATCAGGTTATATTAACTATTGTATATAGCTATATAGTATGTATTTTTCTCCCCAAGAACCTTTAAAATATTCTGGGAAAATGTGACACAAGCATTTCCAGTCAAACATAATATTTCTTACCATCTCTCACTGACGGAAATGGTGAATTAATCAGCCTAGTTCCGGTTTATGTCAACTCATATTTGGAGATGAAAATGAAACCTGTCATGGAAATTTTTTTAGAGTGAAATGATTTTACCTGCATCTTTACATTGTAAACAGCATTTACTTATAGACCCTACTTTCATCTGTCATTCTTAGCTCAACATTTTTCCACGAAACAATATAATTGTGGGAAATGTATATTTTAAAAAGGAATATATTTGGGGAAACTCCAACTTGTACGTGCAGTGTGGCAGAAGCACATTTTATGGAAATTTATGTACAAAAAGTGCATAGCACTAGCAGTTTTTCACAGTATATATATCATGGAAAGTTATATCTGATACAGTATTTATGAAGAAAAATTGCACACAACAAATGCTAGCAGATTTTCTTTAGGGTTTCTTTAAATATAAACATGAAAATGGAAGGAGTAGAAGAATAAATGAATACATCTGACATAACTTGTCACATGTACTGAAGCTTATATCCATCCTGACCAATTTTTGCAACAATTTGGATGAATGTCAATACCCTATTTTTTCATATAGTGTTTATCTTAATACACATGCTTGTATATAATCTCTGAATCAAAATCATATCACATATGTTGGAAATGTGGGCAATCTAAACAAAAATTCTATTCCAGTCTGTATCTTCATCAATTAGGTCACTTGGCTTAAAATGTAGAAAAATCCTGGGGAATAGGCTAGATGAAAATATGTTGCAGCCTTTAGGAAAACATTAGTTCAGCTTGGGAAGGCAGAAGGGGGGTAAGAAAGAAACTCAAGATTGCCTTTCCTTGAATGTCTTTGGCATAAGATGGATGGAGGGACAAACTGTCAGGCTTTCAAAGTTTTCAATATTCTGTTATTATAGCGTACAATGATAGAGTTCCAGTAATTTTGCTGATATTCTTCAAAGGCTTTAAGTTTCCTTAAAGAAACTTCCTATATCATGATGAAAGATTGATTCCATCCAATAGCAACATTTTCCCCATGTCTGAAAGCAGCACTTTCTCATTCCTGGCATAGTATTTTGGTTTACCTTCTCCTGTTTGAGGTTTCTAGATGTCCACCAACACTGGGAGGCTACAGGTTCTCCATCACACATTGTAACTTGGGAGGATGTCTTCCTAACTCTCATCCTAGTATGCTTTGTCTAGATTGTAAGCATCTGCTTATAAAGGTGCTTACAATCTAGACAAAGCATACTACGATGAGAGTTAGGAAGACATCCTCCCAAGTTACAATGTGTGATGGAGAACCTGTAGCCTCCCTCCTATCTTGCAATAGATATTGACCTTAAAACACTCCTAACCATTTCTCTCTACATTTATATCTGAGTGAAAGAGGCAATAAAAATACATTGGTCAACTTATCCTAATGGCAATGATATGTAAAGGTAAGGTTCTGAAGTAGGACAGAGACGAAGCCTTGAGAACATTTATGGGGATATATTATTTCATTCAGACCAGAAAGCATGAAAGAAAGCTTGAGGTTGTCTAACATCAGAGCCACCTACCTGAAGAAAGTGGAGTTTAATATCCAATTAGTCTAAAAATGCCCACTAGATAAAAGCACCAAGAAACTAATGAGGACCACAGAGTGCTCCCATTGGATTTTTTCCTCATATATGAGGTGTATAGCTCTGAGCAGGTGTTTTGTTAATTGCAAGCCATTCAGGAAAATACGCAGTATTATAAATGACTTTAAAAGCCCTGTTTCACCTGCAAAATAGGTTTGTTGTTAAATTATCCTGGGCAGTTAAATTAAGCAGCTGTCCCTATTTCTCTATGTTTTGAGCCTCTTTAAGTGTTCTATTGTATAGCATTAAGGAACAATTCTCCTTATGACTATCTAATCATGATTCTTCATAGATCTTTTCAGGCAGGTTCCTAACCAGGTACCACTCAAATATTTGGCCATAGCAATTAGGAATTTGAAGTCCAATGCATTTGGAGAGGATCAGGTTAGGGAAGCATATTTTACTAGCATTTCCTCAGTTCAACCCAGCTTCTCTCAATATAAATTCTGCATATTGGTTGAGTAAACAAGAGGAGAATATATGGCCTTGTCTTCCTCATTTGCTAATTTAGACCCATAGTGTTTTGCTATATTCTGTATATACTGTGGCTTCCAGACTTGTAAATAGGTTTTGCATGGGGGAAATTAGATTTTCTGGGATTCTCCATTTTATATGATCAATCTATAATCAATAAAATATATACTGAAATGATTTTTTTTTGTTTTTCTTAATTATCCAGCATTCATCAGCAATAATAGCCTGTGTTCATTGGACTTTCCCAAAGATAGTTTGAACATTTGGCATGTGCAGCTCTAATCTGTGTTAAATGATTCTAAGCATTATTTTGTTTGTGTGTGAAATTAAGGACTATAATATAATATAAAAACAAGCAAATTATAGTCCTTCCACCTTTGTTTGATTTTTTTGGAATTGGTTACTACCAGTCTATTGACATATTCTAGCATACCAGTTCAAGGCTGGTAGCTCCTTCTGAGTTCAGAGGTCTTTTAGAAGATTTCCTTTGATTTTCTGTTTCCTTTCACTTCTGGGAAACTTTTACAAATATTGCTGTAGTACTAGTTTTGTCTTTCCTAACAGATCTCTGAAATTCTTTGTAATTTACTGAGATTGATTGATTGATTGATTTTGGCTTTGGCTTCTTATTTTTTCTTCTTGACAATTTCCATGGTCTGTGCTAATATCCATGTTGATTTCTTCCATTTCTTGACCTTTTCCAGTTTCGTTTAGATCAGTCCTTAAGCAATGTTTTAAAGTTCATTCCTCTGGTTCTCTACAAGTGAAATTCAGACTTTCAAGCAATTCCTAAGGTTCTCCTTGAAAATAGGAGATGTAGATCAATATCATTTCATGAAAACCTGCTGGTTTTCCTCTTCTGTTTTACATGTAATATCAATTTGATTTTTGTGTGCTCTATCTGATGGTGACCAGAGGGGGGGAGGGGGGAGGGAGGGAGGGAGTAATTTAGTCATTGATTAAGTAAGCATGACATCTTAACTCAATATAGGTATAATCTCACAGAGTCAGTTTCCTGATCTGAGTAACTTCAAAGGACTGGCAGTATTCAAAGAATGGGATTAAAGTTATTTTTATCAGCCTCGGGAAGGGAACAACAAGTAGAAGATTCTGGCTTAGATCTGATAATGTAAGATGAATGCTGTAAAATATAGCTCAACATGGAAATTTGGTTCTGTTCCCTAGCAAATACTGTAAGAGTAGAAATATTATTTTTTAAATTGAATTAATGCCAAAACTCATTGGGGTTCTTTATAGATGTGCTCTCCAGTCTTTGGGATAAGGACAACTTCATATCATATTCCAGGATTAAATTATTTGCAAATTATTGAACATTTCAATTTAGATATTAACACTAAATATTTGACATTTCAATATTAGTTTATTTATGAGTAGCATTTAATGTTTTGGTCTACATATTATATTCAGTATTTGATTCTCACTGTGTGGTATTTGATAATCTATTTTAATATGCGTTTTTGTAATCAAATTGAAATTTAATGGCTTGTATTAAATAGTGAACATGACATATACTAAATTCATCTTAGTGTTATTGTCAGGAATATTCTTGATTAAACATGTGGAACATAAATCTAAATCATACTTTTATTTCAGGATAAATGCAATTCACTCTACACAAGGCTAGAATGCAGATAACATATCTGAAAAGAAAAACCCAAATATTCAGAAGTACTTGTTTCTCCTCATTTAAGAAAGAAATTGAGAGTTTAGTTACCTTTATGTGTATGTGTGTGTATTCATGTGTAAGCTACCACATACCACACCCAAGAATGATGCTAGATCCAAGATATGGTAGATGACACAAACTAATGGAAAAGGTGCACAGTACACTGAAGCCCCAAAGAGTATTTGCGCTATCTTGTACTCATTCAACCATATCCAGTGTGATTTGATACATTGGATCAATTTGATAACTAAATTTGAAGATTCAATTTAAAGGAGTGATTCAACTGAACTATGTCCCAATGCAATCATTGAATTAAAGGTTTGTGCAGCTCTATTCTTCTTCTTCTTCTTCTTCTTCTTCTTCTTCTTCTTCTTCTTCTTCTTCTTCTTCTTCTTCTTCTTCTTCTTCTTCTTCTTCTTCTTCTTCTTCTTCACCATTGCCTTTGCCTTTGCCTTCGCCTTCACCTTCACCTTCCTTCTTTCTAAAGTTGGATTTCATTATTTCAGGGAGAAGTGATTCTTCTTCCTTTTTTTTTGTTATGGGCTGCACAGTTCCATGATGCCAACTAAAGAATAAGTTCCTTTCATCCAGATTCTTCTTTTGTCTTTTATATGATAATGAATAATAGATAGCCTGCAGTTCACAAGATGTAGAAAAGTAAGGAAGATAACCTTGATACAGATAGACCAAATCTGTTACCAAAGCAACACAGAGGAAAAAAAAACAATGTTAGGATATAATAGAATCTTGTCTTTAAAAAAGGGGCCAAGCTTCTACCATGAGAACAAAAGAATTGCATAATAATTTTATAATTCTGCATAGAATGATTTTGGAATTGATGACCTGGACTTCATTAAGAAACAAAAGTCAAATTCTGTGCCCAGTGTTAAAAGTAGAAGTAAGGAAAAATAAAATCTCCATCTTCTTATGAAAATTGTACTTTAATGTTTTTTTTTTAAAAAAACAAACCCTAAGGGTTTGTTCTTCCCATAAAACTAAATGACCTACTGGTATGTTTGAAATATCTTAAACACATTAACATAGGAATTACTCTAAGACTATGTGTATACATTTGTAGATGTAGACATACATACATGTGTTTAGATATACAGTATATATATCTTGAACTAATATTAACTTTTTACATTTTTCCCCATGAACTCACTGATTTCAAATATCATTTTTTACACCTATAAAATACAAGTATTTACATTTCCAAACAAATATTCACATCTATAAACAAATCCAAGTTTTTCTTTATATAATTATTCAAGCATATTGAATTGCAGCAAAGTGGTACAATTTTACACATTTCCATAGATACACTACAGTCTATATAGGAGAGGCATTCCAATGTATGGAATAATGTGATAGTTTTCCAAATTTGTGCTGCATAAATAATCTTTGTTATAGGATGTACTTAATTATCAATAATACATAAGATATCAGTTTATAAGTATTTTGTTTAGTTCTTGCTATTTTTATGCTCAGAATATATTTATGTTGTCAATAAGAAAATATTTCAAATAGTTTCAATATCACACTAAACATCAGAGGTATAGGGCACATTGATGAAATCCAGGAGGCATACTGATATGTGAGTTGAATTCATTTAGTCTGTATAAAGTGAGTCTGAAATTCTAGAATTTTAGAACTGGTTGGATCCTCCTGGAGAAAAGCCAAACCACATTATCTATCTTACTTTGACTTTCTGATTTCATCAGAGTAGGAATTACTATAGTTCACTTACTGGAAGTAATTTATGGGAATCATAAAACAGATTAAATGAAGTGGCTTAGATAACTACAACTCATAAGCTTTGACACCTTAGTTAATCTCATCCTACCACAGATTTTCATGCCAGATGAGGTGGAAATCTATGGCTTCATAGGGCACATATGTCCCACCCATACAGCCATTTTGCCATTGAGTGTGTGTGTGTGTGTGTTGTTGTTGCTGTTATGTTGTTTCAGGGAACTTTAAAGATAAACTGTTCTCATTTCGGTCCTTCATACCTGAATACTCTGAAACATCAATGTTCTGCCAGTGAGGTTAGCTACTTTGCTCTATGTTTGGGGAAATTACTTACAGCAACTGCCCCCTTCAATTCGTTTTTAAAGCCATCCAAGTTAAAGGCTATTACTTTACCCTGTGGTAATGAGTTTCACTGGTTAATTCTACATTGCCCCAGCTTTATTGAATGATCCTTGGTCCCAGTCTTCCCAAAAAAGAAGAAAAACATCTCTCTTTCTACATTGTTCATGCCATTCATAATTTTATGCATCTCAGTCATGTTCCCCATAAATCACCTTTTTTTCTAAGCTAAAAAATCCCAAGTGTTCTAGTCTTTCCCCAAAAGGAAGGTGTTTGGATTCTCTCATCATTTCGGTTGGCCTCTTTTTCACTTTTTCCAGCTCAATCGGGTTGTTTTTTTTCAATTGTGACATCCAAAACTCTCTATGGTAAATCAGATGTGGTCACACTGTAGATTTTATGAAGGTGTAGTAATGTTGACGGTGTTTCTTTTCAGCCCCATTCCTAGTAATCTGTAGTTGCCACATAGCGAGTCACATATTGTCCCTAAGCTATTAGGTAAAACCCCAAGACTATTCATTTGATAATGAATAAATGTTATAATTTTGTAACTTTTGTACCTATCTACATTCTAAATGCCCTCTTCCTTTTACAGCCACAATTTTCTCATTTAACTTATTTATCAATTTGTTTTCAAACATTAGAATTGTCTAGCTGTTGTTACTGATGATTACATAAATAAAATACCACTTTGCTGATAGGGGAAAGTTTATAGATGCTGCATGGTTATGAAGGCAAGTCAAATGAAAATTGAGTAAAGAATGCAGGATATATAGGTAACAAAACATTTCACAGTCCAACAATTCTTCACTAAATATGAAAAAATAAAAAATTCATATTATACTTTCATCTTTCAAACAGTTAGGAGTATTTCTCAATGCAGTGAGATGGACTTGCTTTCTAAACCAGGTACAGGTAGCCCTCAACTTACAAGAGTTGATTTAGTGACCATTTGAGATTACAACAGCACTGAAAAAAGTAACTTATAACCATTTTTCACACTTACAGCCATTACAGCATCCTCAAGGTCACATGATATTTATTTATTTATTTTATTTTATTTTGTTGTATTTATATACCGCCCTTTCTCGAAGGACTCAGGGAGGTTTACAGGGTAATTAAAACAAAGATCGATACAAAAGTTAAAAACAATTTTAAAAAGATTAAATCAAAACCCTAAAAAATAAAAACCCCAATTAAAATTCTCAGCCTGGGCCAGAAAGCTCAAAGAGCCAAGTCTTCAGGTCCCGGCGAAATGAACGAAGGTCGGGGGCAGTCCTAAGCTCCACGGGCAGCTGGTTCCAGAGGGCAGGTGCACCCACAGAGAAGGCCCTCCCCCTGGGTGTTATCCGCCGGCAATCTTTTACCGGCGGCACCCTGAGAAGACCCTCCCTGTGGGAGCGCACTGGATGAAGGGAACTTGATGCTGGCAGCAGGTGTTCCCTCAGATATTCCAGACCCAAGCCATTTAGGGCTTTATAGGTCATCACCAGCACCTTAAATCTCACCCAGAGGGCAACCGGAAGCCAATGTAGCTCGCGGAGTAGAGGTGTTACATGGGAGTGTCGGGAAACTCCCATCACAACTCACGGGGCCGCATTCTGCACCAGCTGAAGCCTCCGAGTGGTCCTCAAGGGCAGCCCCATGTAGAGAGCATTGCAGTAGTCTAAATGGGAGGTCACAAGTGCATGAGTGACTGTGTGTAGGGCATCTTGGTACAGATAGGGTCGCAACTGGCGCACCAGGCAAACCTGGGCAAAAGCCCCCCTGGTCATGGCTCCTATATGGTCTTCAAAATTGAGCCATGAATCCAGGAGGACTCCCAGGTTGTGAGCCCTATCAACAGGGGGTAACACCTCACCCCCCATCGTTAAAGGTGGAATAGTCTGGTTAACCCGAGATGCCAATATGCACAGCCACTCAGTCTTGGCAGGATTGAGACGAAGCCTGTTTCTCCCCATCCAGACCTGGACCACCTCCAGGCAATGGGACATCATGACGAGGGCATTGCTGGGTTGGTTCGGGGTGGAGAAAAAAAGTTGGGTATCATCAGTGTACTGATGATGCCCCACCCTGAAACCATGAATGATCTCACCCAGCGGCTTCATATAGTTGTTGAACAGGAGGGGCGAGAGAACTGACCCCTGAGGAACTCCACAAATGAGAGGCCTCGGGGTGGATCTCTGCCCTCCCATTAACACCGACTGTGAGTGGCCCAGGAGATAGGAGAACCACCATAAAATGGTGCCTCCCACTCCCAACCCCCTGAGATGCCACAGTAGGATACCATGGTCGATGGTATCAAAAGCCGCTGAAAGATCTAATAGGACTAGGACAGAGGAACAACCCCTGTCCCGAGCCCACCAGAGATCATTCACCAGCGTGACCAATGCCGTCTCCGTGCTGTGTCCGGACCTGAAACCCGATTGGTATGGGTCCAGATAATCAGTTTCCTCCAGGAACAGAGGAAGCTGGTGCACCACCACACTCTCAACAACCTTCGCCAAAAAGCGAAGGTTGGAGACTGGACAATAGTTATTTAAAACAGCTGGGTCAAGGACAGGCTTTTTGAGGAGGGGTCTCACCACCACCTCCTTCAAGGAGGCGGGAAGACACCCTCCTTCAAAGAAGCAGTTATTACTGCCTGGAACCAGCCTTGTGTCTCCTCCCGGGCTGCATAAACCAGCCAGGAGGGGCACAGATCCAACAAACAGGTGGTGGAGCTCAGCCTCCCCATGACCCTGTCCACATCATCAGGGGAAACAGGATCGAACTCAGTCCATATAACATGCTCAAGACCGTCTGATTCCTCCACGTCAGACTCCTCAGCTCCGCTGGCAGCTGGTTCCAAAGAGCAGGCGCCCCCACTGAGAAGGCCCTATCCCTGGGTGTTACCCGCCGGCAATCTCTTACCAGTGGCATCCTGAGAAGACCCTCCCTGTGGGAGCGCAGTGGACGAAGGGAACTTGATGCCAGCAGCAGGTGTTCCCTCAGATATCCCGGACCCAAGCCATTTAGGGCTTTATAGGTCATCACCAGCACCTTGAATTTCACCCGGAGGGCAACCGGAAGCCAATGCAGCTCGTGGAGTAGAGGTGTTACAAGGGAGTATCGGGAGACCCCCATCACAACTCGTGCGGCAGCATTCTGCACCAGTTGAAGCCTCCGAGTGGTCCTCAAGGGCAGCCCCATGTAGAGAGCGTTGCAGTAGTCCAAACGGGAGGTCACAAGTGCATGAGTGACTGTGCGTAGGGCATCTCGGTCCAGATAGGGTCACAACTGGCACACCAGGCGAACCTGGGCAAAAGCCCCCCTGGTCACGGCTCCTATATGGTCTTCAAAATTGAGTCGTGAATCCAGGAGGATGCCCAAGTTGCGAGCCCTATCAACGTGGAGTAACACCTCACCCCCCATCGTTAGAGATGGAATAGTCTGGTTGACCCGAGATGCCGATATACACAGCCACTCAGTCTTGGCGGGATTGAGACAAAGCCTGTTTCTCCCCATCCAGACCTGGACCGCCTCCAGGCACCGGGACATCACGGCAAGGGCATCGCTGGGTTGGTTCGGGGTGGAAAGAAAAAGTTGGGTATCATCAGTGTACTGATGATACCCCACCCCGAAACCACGAATGATCTCACCCAGCAGCTTCATATAGATGTTGAACAGGAGGGGCAAGAGAACCGACCCCTGAGGAACTCCACAAATGAGAGGCCTTGGGGCAGATCTCTGCCCTCCCGTCAACACCGACTGCGAGTGGCCCAGGAGATAGGAGGAGAACCACCGTAAAATGGTGCCTCCCACTCCCAACCCCCTGAGACACCGCAGCAGGATACCATGGTCGATGGTATCAAAAGCCGCTGAGAGATCTAATAGGACCAGGACAGAGGACAGATTTTGTCCGTCAGATGATGACTAAACTCCTCGGCCCGTCCCTGCAAGGGATCCTCCCTCACCTCCTTGTTAAGAAGGGAGCGAGTAACTCTAAACAGGGCGGCCAGGCGATTATATGCAGACGTGATGAGGGCAGCGAAGTAATTAGCCCTCGCCGTCCTCATCGCAGCAAGATAAGACCTTATAAAGGTTCTTAGCTGCAATCGGTCAGATTTGGAACGGCTGGACCTCCAACGCTCTCTAGACCCTGTCTCTGATGCTTCATCTCCCGGAGCTCTGTAGAAAACCATGGAGCCCAACGGGATCTGCGCCGGGTCAGAGGTCGCAAGGGTACAACACAGTTGAGTGCCTCAGTGGCTGCCTTTTCCCAGGCATCAACCAAGGCATCAACTGGGCTGTGAGTGAGGGCGATGGGTATAGACCCAAGCACCATCTGGAACCGTTCAGGGTCCATCAGGCGCCTGGGGTGGAACCATCTGGTCAGTGGTTATGAAGGTTGCAGCATCCTGGGGTCATGTGATCACCTTTTGCAACCTTCTGGGAAGCAAAGGCAATAGGGAAGCCAGATTCACTTCACAGTCATGTTACCAATATTACAATTGCAATGATTCACTTAACAAGTCTGGCAAGGAAGATCATAAAATGGAGCAAAACTCACTTAACAAATATCTCACTTGGCAAGAGAAATTTTGGGCTGAATTGTGGCCGTACATTGAGGACTGCCTGCATTCTGAGACAGAGAAAGAGAAGACATGAACTTAGAAAAGGCTTTCCACAAAGCAGCATCCTACGCTGCTCATTAAACAGAAGCTTCAATAGCACCTTGGGACATCAAAGGTGAACTATGCCTCTGATTTAGCTATTTGTATGAAGTGAAAAAAGTACACAGCTTGCCAAGAATTGCAATATTATCTCAAAATTGCATATAAAGATACACAAATACAATATGTACACATTTTTTACAGAGAATTGGAGGGAATAATTTAATTTTCTTGGGATTACAGAGTAACACAAATGAAACAGGTTCAAATGAAATTGATATGGACCAGATATAGACTATATCTCTATTTCTTTATCTGTTATAAAGATAATGCCAATACAAAACAAGAAAATTTCATTGATTAAATAATAAAATAATATCTAGGGAAGAAAAAGCTATTCTTAAAAAAAGCCTTTTAACTTATTATAACCCCATAGCTTCACGGCATTGTAATTTTGCATGTATCTCAGTAGTTAAAGTTATTAGTTTTGCTATCTGGAAAGCTGCATAACTGAATTGGAATAGGTAGGAAGATGGACAAATGATAGACCACATATTTTGGTTCCTTTCCTTTCTTGACATGTATAAATGGCCTGAAACTTTTCCATTAAGTTATCTTTACCTTGTGGTGTTTTCATCCAGGAAGAATATGAAGAACTTATTAGAGCATCAGAAACAGGAATGACAATAAAGCCATCAGCTAGTAAATCTCCTCTCTATCCTTGACTTTCATTAAATTTAGTAGAATGACAGTTTCCACTCTGCAAACCATTACACTTTCTTCAGAAGATATAATATATCTTGGAGCTTATATAATATAATATATAATATATAATATATAATATATAATATATAATATATAATATATAATATATAATATATAATATATAATATATAATATATAATATATAATATATAATATATAATATATAATATATAATATATAATATATAATATATAATATATAATATATAATATATAATATATAATATATAATATATAATATATCCTGGAGCTTATGGAGTGAAGGAACTGGATGAGGCTGTCGGCAGGCCCAGAGGAAGAGAGAGAGGCTTTTGGAGGAGTTGGTGGCGGCGGCAGCAGCGTGCTCCAGAGGCGAAAAGAAGCAAGGCCTCTTTAAGGAAAGGGTGGAAGAGTCAGGATCAGAAAAAGGAAAGAGGGTGAGGTTGTCAGAATACAAGCGAATTTGAGGGCTAATCCACATGGAGCCCCATTTCCATCTGTCCTGTTTGCCATCGTTCACTCCCTAGAGACTAAAATGGACAATGTGAAATTTGAGCGGGCCCCGAACAAGGAGTATATATCGGAGGTGGTGACCCTTTGAGAGCTGTATGCAATGAAATTTCATTTTGATGTATGCTGATTGGTGTACATTCAAAGTGACAATAAAGTTATCATCATCATATACCAAACTCAAGCATGTGTATTGTGGATAGTGGATCAGCTGTCAGACTAAAACTTAAGTGAGGATTGATAGGGATTGTTGGTAATCATCTGTCTTCTAAAACCCTGAGCAACTCTCCCCTTGATACTTGGATACTGCTGCTTGTTAGAAATATCTGTCACAATCATCATGCCAGTGATTTTTGAGCTCAATATGTGAGATCTGTTTTTTCACATATCTTCTCTGAGTATGAGCCCTTTTTGGCCAATTCTCACTGCCAGTTTCCTGTCAGTGTGAAATGTTTGCACAGCCAGTATATCTGGGTGACCACAATATTTAATTCATTACTAGAACTGATCTCCTTACAAAACAAGTGTCTCTGACAATTCAGAAACTACAAATTCTATGCCAAATCATTTGTGTCTCTTCATTCAGTTGCTCTAATACGTTAGAGACATAACTAGGTGAAGATTTAATTGTTATTCCTTCTCACTGTACTGAGAGTGGTGCAGTGGCTCAGTGGTTAAGATATTGGATTTATCAGCTGGAAAGCTGGCAGCCCAACTTCGAGACCCAAGTGTCACATGATGGAGTGAACTCCTTTTTCCTGCCACAGATCCTGCCAACCTAGCAGTTCGAAAGCATGCAAATGTGAATAGATAAAGAGGTACCACTTTGGTGTGCAGGTAATAGCACTCCATGACGTCATGCTGGCCACATGACTGTGGAAATATCTTTGGACAACTCTGGCTTAATGGTCTTGAAATGGAGATGAAGCTATAGTTGGCAATGACTAGCAGAGTAAAATTCACAGGGACTTCGTTATCCTTACCTTACCTCACAACACAGACAAAAATTTGAGCACCATTTAAAATAAAAAGTATATTCAATTGTTTCTCTTCTGGTGAAGGAAGTTTCTTTAATCCAATTAATGTACAGTTGGTGTCCTTGGAGTTGAGAGGCTCTTAAATGTTTACTCCCAATCATCAGCATCTTCAGGAGGTGTCAAAATCTGCAAAGCATTGCTTTAAACCATACCAGGAGTCTTCACTGAAGATAGTCTGTATGGACATAGCTACCAAAGTAACAATCCTATTCCAGTTCCTCTTTTTCTTGATACTACTAGATACTACTCACTGAAATACTAACTAAAAAGGACCTCAGGGTCAAGTTCATCTTAGAAAAACAATCTGAAATGTAAAAGTAAACTTCAAAATACATCTATTTAAAACAGAAATTGGTATACTTCTAGTGGCTTTACCAGTGATCTGAAAGGATGAGTTTCATTTCCTTTACCTGTCAAAATTGGCTTACTGTTTCTGTAGCTCACTCTTCACAAAAATTCAGAGCTGTTTGTATTTAAAGAACATCAGTTTCCCAAGCCTTATTGAGATGAAAACATAGACTAAATAAAAGGAGAAAAATCTGCAGATTAGCAGTGTGCATTCTTAATCGTCAAGGTGATGCCAAATATAGACATGCTTAATTGCAATCTTTGCACCGTGCTGAATCAATGTCTCTTTGTGTTGCCTGCAATTTGCCTTCTACTACATTTTATGAAACTTGTATTACCACTATTAGGGTGAATCCCTCTGAAACTGCATCTGCTTTGCGATTCCCTCTCTTCAAATTAGATTGATGTAGTATTATGTATTTATTTGAATCTAAATGACTTCTCCAACACCCAGAGTAAACAAAATGGGTTTCATTAATTTCCCTAATAGCACCACTAAAAGACATGAAGTGCACAAAGCTAAAAAGTTCTTCTATTTTTAATCTCTTAATGTTCTTTTTTTTTCTTTCTACTTCCTTTAGCTTGCAAAGTACCATGCAATCTCAATGTTTTAGTAGATTTGTTGCAAAGCAAGATTTCAGCCATTCTGGTGGAAATTTGTCACACTATCTTTATGCTCCTTAGGGACATTTCTGCTACTATTTTAGCCACATGCTAAAAAAAAAATGAAAGCCACATGCATTTTCTTATTACTACTCTTTCCCTTGCCAATCAAAATGGGAACCAAACTGAAATAATATCAATAATGTTACAGTAAAGAGACATTGGATAAAATCTACAGTATCAAAAATGTACAGTAAAAAGACATGCCATAAAAAGCTATGTGTAGAGGATTGCTGGAATCCTAGTAGGAGGACTAGGAGGGACATGATAGCAGTATTCCATTATTTGAAAGTCTGCCAAATATTCCAGTATTTGAAAGGCTTTCCAAAGCATCAGAAGGCAAGGCAAGAAATAACAGATGGAAACTAATCAAGGAGAGAAGCAACCTGGAATTAAGGAGAAACTTCCTAACAGTGAGGACAATTAACCAGTGGAACAGCTTGTGTTCAGACATTGTAGGTCAGACATGTCAAACACAAGGCCCGGGGGCTGGATCCGGCATGCAAAGTGGTTTCATGTGGCCCGTGAAGCCATCCTGGAAACAGTGAGGGAATGGCCCCCGCAATGGTCCCCGCTGCCTTGGCCCTGGCCCAGAGACCGTCCTTCTGCCAGAGACCCTCAGATCTGTCCCACTCCTGCCCAGACCCCCATAGGCACCCTTGATGCGAATGATGTAGAGCTGGCCACGCCCATCCAGTAGGCCATACGCGCTCTAGCCACGCCCACCCAGTAGGCCACACCCACCCTGGCCACACCCACCCAGCCCCCTGAGGGCAACCGCAATGCTGATGCGGCCCTCAATGAAATTGAGTTTGAGACCCCTGTTGTAGGTGCTTCATCATTCGAGGTTTTTAAGAAGAGACTGGACAACTATTTGTCTGAAATGATATAGGGACTCCTGCTTGAGCAGGGGCTGGACTAGAAAACCTCCAAGGTCCCTTCCAGCTCTATTCTGATTCTGAAATGGAGTGAGTTGCTTTCCAGGCTGACAATTAGAGATACTTTTAAAAAGTTAGCTGTTGGATCAATTCCTAAACCTGATTATAAGTTGTACACTGAATCTTTCAAAGAGTAATAAAGCTTGAAGTTCCAGGCCTACAAATGCTTAATTCTCTAGAGGGTAATGATGACTTTCCATTCCACTTCTTTCTTTGGCCCTCCCTCCCTAATTTTCTTATAGCCTTCAGCCAGCATGCAGCTCAGCAGAATTCTTTGCTCTGGTGGAAAAGAACTACAGTGTTTGGGCAGAAACACCTTGAGCAATGCAGACCATCTGATCGTGAAATAAATGCTGGTGGGGATCACTTTCCATGCAACTTAGCTGAACTTTGGTGTCCTTTTGAAGCTCTGCAGAGCTATAGTAACCATTGGCCATGCAGCAGGTCCATGTGTCTGATCTCTTCATAAATAATGCTTAATTAACTTGAGATAGAGGCAAAAATAGATGCAGAATATCTGCATTTTAGAAAACTAGCACTTCTGCTTGCTTATATATGTAGTTGAAAGTATGATTGTGTGGATCAGTAGAAATCCAATGTTTTATATCCTTCTCAGTATGCTCACAATTTAGACAGTTTCCACCTTTGATTTGTTTGGATGCAGGAGAATTAAACCTAGTTAGCATGCCAGTTTCATTTTTTCAGCAATATTGATTCCTCCAAGTTGTTGTGCTAACACAAAAGGATACAGATAATTATTTAGGAACTCAGTTTCTTAGACACGGTGTTTTAATCTCTACCTGGCAATAGTTAGGTTTAAGAGGAGATTACTTCAATGAATAAAAACTGAAAGGATTAAAATAGAGACAATATAAATGATTGCAATATATTATAGAATAATACTATCTTCTTTTTTCCCCCCAATAACCTTCCAGGAAAGAAAAACCCACGGGTGTCTCCAAGCAATGAATGTATTGTGCTGATAGAAGAGATTTCAGTAAGTCTAGTCATTTACAAAAGTATTTAGACATTTATAACTAGAAGAAATGTTCCCTGTCAGAATAAGCAACAATATGTTTACTTGGATATACAATATCTGGAAAGGCTGCTGTAAAATGGTCAGTAAATGGTGGTGAATAACTATCTTATTGCCAGCAAGAGAAAAAATGGAATGTGCTCATATTAACGTTGAACTTGAAACCTTTTCAGTCTGTGATACAATAAGAAAAGGGAACAGTTCTGCTTTTGCACTTGCATTTTCTAGATCAATCTGTCTCCTTTTCATCTATCTGCTGTTCCAGGGAATTTAACTTTCACAATCACTGCTATAAGTCCTATAACTACTATAACTATGCAAAGTCCCATAAACTGTTAGAACCTATGGAAGTGGTTGTCAGTGATACAAGTTGAAAATAAGAATAATTGTCAAAGGGCAAATCCACTGAAAGAAGGCTTGGATTTATTTCTCCTTTGGATATCCAAAAGATTATTCTACTGGTGTTCATGCCCTTTGTGTTATTATTATTATTATTATTATTATTATTATTATTATTATTATTATTATTATTATTATTATTATTCCCATTTATATCCCGCCCTTCTCCGAAGACTCTTGAGTTCTTTCTCATCTTGTCAGCTGTCTCCAGGCACTGCCAAGTCCACTACCCAGACTTTCTTGTCTGATTTACAATTGTTAAGTCCGGGGTGTTATGTTGCAGCTGCTTGTCTGTTTGAATTCTGAAGTCCCAGAGCAGTTTAACTTTAACTTTATTATTATTGTTGTTATTTTGTGTTGTTGTAAATAATAATAATAATAATAATAATAATAATAATAATAATAATAATAATAATAATAATAAATAATAATAATAATAAATAATAATAATAATAATACAATTAGGGCCTTTAAAAAGGATATCCCCAGCATTGCAAAGAGTGCATCTCTTCAGGACTCCAGCCACCTTGCTAGCAGGAAAAGGATCCTGTTATTCTCATAGCATGCATTTTTGTCTATGCAAGTGTAAAACTTGGGAATAAAAAAAGTTCAAGGATACAAGGATGAATGATTTTGGCAGTCAATATACTACCAGTCAGATCCAGATTTTTATTGTACTGGGTTTTGAGAGGTTCATAATCTTATTTGATGCTATCACATGTTATAAGATGAAAACCTCCTTATTCTCGTAGTGCTGTCATCCCTAGAGGTAGCAACCATGAACAATCACTCTATAATCACATTTGATTGTAAAAGAGAGAGAGAATAGAATAGAATAGAATAGAATAGAATAGAATAGAATAGAATAGAATAGAATAGAATAGAATAGAATAGAATAGAATAGAATAGAATAGTAACTTTATTGTCACTTTGAATGTACACTAATTGGCATACATTAAAATGAAATTTCATTGCATTCAGCTCTCAAAGGGTCACCACCTCCAATATGCACTACAATATAAATATGACAAAATAAATAAATAAATAAATACAGAATTATGCATATACCCACATATATTATATGACACAGAGAAACAATACAGTCTAGTTTGGATTATGTATACATGTGCATGGCGAGAAAAACAAATCTTGCGGGTTTACCAGATGGATGACATAGGGAACAAAGCTATTACAGAATTGGGTAGTCCTGCTAGAAATACTTTGAAACCTCCTCCCAGAGGGGAGCAACAGAAACAGAACGTAAAGTGGAGGTGTAGGGTCTCTAACAATGCTTTGAGTTTAAGCACATAGTGCTTATAAGCAGCATCCCAAATACCAGGAAGCGAGCTTCCTATGATCTTCTCGGCTGTCTTTATCATTCTCTGTATGGACTTTCTATCTGAGGCACTGCTGCCACCAAACCAGACAGTGATGCAGTTTGTTAAAATGCTTTCAATCTGTAAAAAGTGGCCAGGACAGAAGGAGAAAGATGTGCTCTCCTCCTCCGATGCAGGAAATGCAGACGCTGGTTTGCATGCTTCACTAAGGATGCAAGGACTGAGGGGAGTTTTAGTTTTAAATTTTAACATTGTTTTATTGTTGGGCTATTATTAATTTAATTCTTTTTAATTCTATTTTTATCTTAATTTATACTGTCTTTTAAATATTGCCCTGTAAACCGCCCTGAGTCCTTCAGGAATAGGGTGGTATAGAAAACTATTTAAATAAATAAATAAAATAAATATGGAGAGCTCTCATTCACTGCACTGGGTTTATTAATAAAATGCACTCCACATGTTCTGTTTAGACTTTTTTTGTTAGATTCACCAATGAAAGCTTTGTTGCAGCTGTGCTATTGGCCATTTTCTTTTATTATATTGCAGTCTTCTTTCTGTTGCTGTATCTTGCACTTATTTGCTGTAGCCAGCAATGGCTGGGCCCACAACCTGTTAGAAATTTTGTATATATAGACCTACAGAACAAACAAAATGTTAAACAGTAAAGCACATGGTGACTGTGCATTTTGTTTGTTCTTTTTAAATATATATATATTTATATTATTGATTTTTACAATAACAATCTTTAGTGCTTCGTAAACAGCGTATTGTCTGGGTTCATATATTTAAAAAAACAGTCAATAATAATTAAATTCTATAATTCCATAGTCAATATATTGCTTAAATATATACTGCTTTGATCTTCTCTTCTTCCAGTAGTATTCTCCATTTGTCAACATTAAACAAATATAATTCTTTATATTTTTGATACATACAAAATTGGATATAAACATTTTCTTGTGTTTGTACAAATAACAGTAACATCAGCATATAACATCTTTTCTGATCAGCTTGTTTCAATTGTATTTATAAAAGTCATCTTGTTGAGTCACAATGTCCTTATTTAAGCTTAATTTCCCCTCTATATTTGAGCCATTCTTATCAGTCATAATTTTCTCAAAGTTAATTCCCTTTAAATATCTAAACTTTCCATTCACATACACCATCCCAATATTTTTACATTTCATATATTATAAAAAATACTATACTACTTGTATATCTTGTCCCTCTTACTGTAGGGCTCCTTTATGTTCATAATTTATCTATTCTTTTAACCATATTCAAACAAATGTTTAATTATATAGTATTCCATCTGGTAAGTCAAATTAAATCTCTTGAATTTAACTCTAACCTTCTTCTTTTGCCAAGTAACTTTCCAAGTCAGTTTGTTCAACTTGCCAGGGGATTCTTCCTGTATTTTTGTAAATGTTGTTGAAAATAGAAGAGACAAGATAAATAAGAAATGCATTTTTTGTCTTGCAAACTTTAATGATTCTCCTGGCTTCTCTATAATCTATTTTGTGAGATCTTATTTCCTATCTTCAAGTTTGTTTTGAAGCCCTAAAAAATTAAATATCTTTTCCATTTCCAAAATCTTGCAAGTTTTCTTTTGTTTATATTAAGCTATGGTTCTCTTCATCCATAGCTTTGCTTATTTGTTCACTGTCCTCTGGTTTGTGTTCTATTATCTGGTTTGTTTGTTCATTTTTTGTCATCATTTTCTGAGAGTTTTTTAAATTGTATGTTTAGGTTAAAGATGTGCTCATGTATGTCATCAAAGTTGTTTTTAATGTCATCATGATTTGATACCATTGTCATTTGAATCTGTCACAGCATTGCATACATTTCCTCCTGGGAAATATTTGCCTTGTCTTGGAGTATTGCTCCTGCAGGTCTCTGATATTCCAGGCTGGGGCCTTCGGAAGGAGATATTAGGTGTGGTTTTCTGCCACTTTCGGAGAGGTATGCAACATCCATTTTATCTCCCCCCTCTAGATATTCTTTCACCAGTACCATAGTCTCTGTGATTAGCCTTGTTAAACAGCCAATCTTAAAATCTTATATAGTTCTTATCTTTATATATGGTTTTTATTATCCAATATGTTTCCAATTGTCAAAGCACTACTGATAGCAGTATTTTATAACAGTTCTTCTATTCAGGGGTCTTACAATTATCAGCCAGCCAAAACTGCAATCCAGAATGTTTAACCATCCAGTAAATTCCCCCCTAGAAGATTAGCCAAAAGTTGAAGTTTTTCTCTCTTCAGACAATTCTTGAGCTTAGAGATCACCGCTCAGTAAGTGTTTATAATCCTAGGTCAGCAGTTTTTAAAACAAATTTAGTTCTCAGTCTGTAATAGGTGGTCCAGTGTATTTTCTTTCCCCTGTTCCCAGCTGTTTTCTATTTGGCTGAAAGTCACTGAGGTTCAAAGGAACAAGTTGTTCTTTAATTCTAGGCATCTTGCCAATTTCTGAGTAAATGCAGCTGTTGTTCTATGCTCTAATCCTCCACTAGATGTCAGTAGCTATTCATTTTCCAACTTTTAAGATGAAGAATTATTTTTTAATAATCTCATCAATACTCTTTCAGATGTGAAATCTTAACAGTTTTCATAATTTTCAAATTTATCCATACTATAGTATTATTAACTTCATTTCAATATATTTCTGTCCCCCATAAAAATTAAATCACTGCTTCCATCTATGGAAGGGTGGGGGTGTGATTCCCTCCCGTCTCACTTTCAGAGGATTTTTGCTTCATGGGGATCTTTTCCAGGAAATCAGTTACAAGATAGAAGAGAGACGATCAATATACTCACCCAGTTCCGAGCATGCTGTTCACAGTTGTTCTGGTTAGTGCTTTTAGATTTTGGCTACTGGTAGCTTTGGCTAGTTACTGATGTGCATCTAGCCTTTTTCCTGTCGGGTTGGAGGGCTTCCCCCAGATCAAATGGATCAACCACAATTTTTCTGTGATCCATGGGGGGTCCTTCTTTGTCGCCTCTCTGGGTTGACTTAGACCCATTTAGGGTCCCCTGACAGAGCAAAACCAGCTGTGGGGTGCAGAGCTCCACAGTCCATGAGCCATGCACTACTGCACAAAACTGGAAGTCTCACATTTTGTTTGTTCTGTAGGACTATATATACAAAATTTCTAACAGTATTAGAACTGAGAAAGGCAAATTCTGATTTTATTTAAGAATACTAGAATTATTTGTCCTAAATTTGAATTAATCCTGGCAAGAAAATGCCATCCTTATTTGTCTGACAAAATCTTCCTGCTGTTCATTTTGAGATTTATAAAGAAAGATAGACTAATGTCTTAGAAACAATATGTTTCAGCAATACCACAAATTGCCTCGAAAATGAAGAGTGGATGAGATATCATGAACAGCATAAATAGGTATTCTTCAAATTTAACTAATTGATTAATATGCAAAAAGAGCAAGAATTATAGCCAGTAGTGTCTAGAGGAAATCATGATGATGACAAAATGATGATCCTTGAATAGTAATGTCATCATATAAACACCACAGTTATTTACTTGTTCCATGATATCTGATATAAATATGTAAGTCACAACATTTTCTTGATGACATCATGACTCAGGATGTCATTTGCCTGCATTGCAGATGCCCATAATTAAAAAATGAAAGATAAGGTATTCTGTATCCCATGTGACAAAATTGAATGTTACATGTTCATAAATTGAACCAGAGCTCAGCCTTTAATTTCAGACCATCATGACAAATTCCATGGAACACAACTACCATTAAAAGGAAATGCCTCTGTTGACTTAATGGAAAAGTTAGTCCTTCTGTGCTCATAGCTGTTTCTCTCTTATGATCTCCCTGAGTACAGCATATTTTTAAATTATCTTTGCAATGTAGAAAAAGACAGTGTCAACCACTGGAAATGGGGATCTGTTGTGTGTGAGTCTGAAATTAGTTTTTGGTGACCTGAGATTACCATTATGTTACAAGATACTCATTCTGACTACATTTGAATAAACCTACAGGGAAGCTGATATCTTCTCATCCAAGAATCATACTATCAATCCTTCAAGAATTGTATTATAAATCTAAAGTATGTGGGGTTTTTACCCTTACTGCATCTAATTGTAAATCATTTTCATGACATCATATTCATGTTTTAAATCAGTTTTAATATTAAATCAAAATAGGTAGTATGGCTTAATCAATCTCAGATAAAATCTTCAGATTTTCAGATTCACTTATATATTTGTATACAGTATGGTCACCACCTTCAGTTATTTGTAAAAATAATAAAGGCAGGACACAAATAAGTAAATGAAATAAATTTGGACCTACACAATTTGATTTCAAATGTCTTATCAGGAAATTACCACTTAACATATACAGTTTTTCTTACATTGCAATGGTTAACATTTTTACAAAAATAATCAGCATAAACAAAATTTCAGAACTGCAGAATAAAATGATACCTCAGAAATTTTGGATGTCATGTTGTTATTTAATCAATAAACATTAAGAACCACCCCATGTTTCTCCATTAGGAGAAAAAAAATGCAAAATCTAAGAAAACTTACTCTGTCCTCTCTTGCATTCTTAAAAGGTAAAGGTAAAGTTTCCACCACACATGCATGCTAGTCATTTCCAACTCTAGGGGCCGGTGCTCATCTCCGTTTCAAAGCTGAAGAGCCAGCGCTTGTCTGAGGACACCTCCATGGTCATGTGGCTGGCATGACTAGATGCCAAAGGCGCACTGTTACCTTCCCGCTGTAATGGTTCCTATTTTTCTACTTGCATTTTTACGTGCTTTCGAACTGCTAGGTTGGCAGAAGCTGGGATGAGTAACAGGCGCTCACTCTGTTACGCGGCACTCGGGATTCGACCCGCCAAACTGCCGATCTTCTGATCGACAAGCTCAGTGCCCTAACCCACTGAGCCAAAGAGAACTCAGTATGGGCTTAAAGCATTATTATCAACTGTTCAGAAAATACAATGTTGAAAGTCCCTAGCTCTGTTATAATATATTTGCAAAGATAATAAAATAATTCATCTTTCTTCTCAATGAACACAGATGATCCCAAGCAATCCTGGACAGAGCCATATTTAGTCAGTGAGGAAGGAGGAGATTCTGGAAAGCCACACAGAATAGAAGAGATAGGAATGCAATATAGCTAGATTAGTAGATATGTTAAAGATATGTTAGAGTTGATATAGATAGATTGAGAGAGATCCCATGATATATATTACTGTTACATTTTCAAAATATGTAAATTCAATTTCATTGCATGAAAATAGCACAGAAATAAAAAAAACCAGAACTCTTTAACTTATGTATTAATGTGCATATGGCAATGAATAAATGTATAAATAAAATGCATGTAGCCACACTACAAACAGCTTGATAAAATTGGGATATTATGTGAAAATGGTCTTCTTCCTTTTTTAAAAAAGATAATCAATTCAAATATTAACCACCAGCATTTATCAGCTATGAACAGAAAGGACTCTGCAGTCGTGAGCCACAATGCATGTGGCATGTTTCTATTCCCTCTTAACAACATCTTAGCATATATTTGCAATAGTTTGTAGCAGTACTTGAAGAAAAAAATATGAAGATTGGAGCAGCAAGTAGTCATGCTTTAATTCACAGGAAAGGATGAATATTTATCAGATCAAACAAAGGAAGTGTTACAAGAGGAATTTGAAGAGAATCAAGCACTGCTCTGGGCAAGAATAACAACTGGGAGCAAACAATGTATTACACACTACTGAACAGCTTTGAAGGCTTCACAGAAGAAACACATTCTAAGCCCTCAAGATGGACTGTGGTTTCCTGAAGCATAGGAAGGATGCAACATGCTCTACAGGAGGAAAGAAGATTATGGTACCTAGTAACTCAGTACTGTGCATAATTGAAACTTATGTCGGTCCTGTATCCATCAGTTTGGGAACTGCACCATCTGCCAGAAGAATAGCTTACGATCATTCTAATTTTTATATTAATGCTAAGAATATGGGAAATTAACGAGATGCACTTGAACTCTTAAACAGAGGAAAGCGGGTATGATTTAATGAGTATAATGGAGGCCTGGTGAGATGATTCTTATGATTGGGATATAGAAATCAATGGATATAATTTGTTCAAACGGAAGAGAAGCAACAGAACAGAATATGACAGCTACCAGTGTCCTTCAAAGGCCAAAGCAAATAAATTACCGATTTGAATGGATTGTCTCCTGGAACATATCTCTTGGCCATCCTATACTATTATTAATAAAGAAAATGATTGTCTTATGTTGTAAAAAAAAAATCTCAAACTAGGAACCCACAACAATATTTCATATTTATTTATTTTATTTATTTATTTAATTGATTTTATATTTTATAGTCCTATTCCCGAAGGACTCAGGGCAGTTTACAGGGCGAGTTAAAACAATACAAATAAGTACACTTTAAAATAGAATCAAATAAATATGTGTTAAAGAAATGTCCCACCATCAAAGGTAACATCAGCCAGGGCATAGAAAAACTCAATGTGCAAAATCAGAAGATGTGGAGAGAACTGGCCCATAAAATCACCAGGAGTCAGACACAACTGAATAGATATCATCATCATCATCATCATCATTATCATCACCATCATCATGGAAATGTCATACTAGTATGCTGAGTGCTATTTGGATGCATATGTTGGCCACTGAAAGTTGTCCAGCAAGAAGAGTAGTCTAGTGGTGGCAGCTTAATAACTTAACTTAATCAAATCTGTTGAGGCCTGTGTAACTGTGCTGTACTGTCAGTGTCAGTTGCAGATAGGATAGTAAGGCAGGCTGCCCAAGAGAAAGTGGGGCAGGTAAGACCAAGACCCCTCTGGCAAGGAAGGAGTGGGGAAGACAGCAAGCAAAATTTCTGTGCTAAACAAGGAAAGGAAAGAAAAACTTCTAGGTAAGGAGAGACATAAGGGACAGTGAAAGACCAAAGGGGGTGAAAGGAGATTGAAGAAAGGGGAAAGAGAAAGAGAAACTTGGGGGTGGTGTGGGGAGAAGATTGGGAATGGTCTCAGTAGGATATCCCTTAGATTTTATCATCCAAGCTGTGATTTTGAATAGCTAATTCATATCAATCCAATAAAAAAATTGGTCTTTTGCTTAATGAAAAACATTGAAAGTGAAATGGCTCTTTGGTCCCAGGTTTATTTTACAAATAGCACAGATTTGCAATCAGTTTTTTTTAAGGAGATGAAAGAAATGAAGAGTTTAATCATTTTTTTTAAAAAAGCAGCATACAATTATACTCTTCATTTCCTTCCCTTGCACTTACTAGAGACTTTTGCATCAATACGTGAAAAGGTTTCAGTGTTACAGACTTCAGGCTAATGAATTGGTCTTCATGTGACATTCATGATGATTGGAGTTTGAGACTCCTGGTGTAAAGGAAATAGTATGATCCTGGCATTATTTTATGTTTTGGGCAAATTTTTTCTCAGAGTTCAGCAAAATTAACCTCCTAATTTTGCCAATTCACAAACTGGGGAGTCAATATTCTTTCAGTTATAGGTTACTACTAAAAAAAACACCTTTAAGACAGGCATGTAACATCTTTTAAATGTTAATTCATGCTTTAAAAAATGAAAGAAATAACATAAGAAAAACATAAGATTGCACATTTTGTGCTGCCTCTGAAGACTTGGTTCATCCTCATCTACCATAAAGGCTTTATGAATCAGACTCCAGAAGCCCACAATTTACCTTGGTTTTCCCAGACACCAAACTGCTAATAAACACTGCAATAAAGTATAGCATTTTTCAAAATTCCATATAACATAGCAATTATGCAGGCACTAGTTCAACCATTTGTGGTTCATCCACAATTAGTCCCCTTTCTTTTCCTTATTAGACCATTTTAATTATTGTTTAACTGAAAAATAACATGTGGGACTCTGCAAAGGATACAATCACACTGTGTATGCAGTTGGTTTCAAATTAATTGAAAACTGAGTTTATTTAGTTTACTGATAAATTTTAGTTTATGGTCAGTTTGAAAGTTTCGTTCCATCAAAAGCTAAAGAATTAGTAGCAGCTCCCGAGGCTACTCCAAAATTCCATAATGTTGGAAGCTGGTGTTTTCATCCTTATCCTCCTCCTCCTCCTCCTCCTCCTCCTCCTCCTCCTCTTCTTCTTCTTCTTCTTCTTCTTCTTCTTCTTCTTCTTCTTCTTCTTCTTCTTCTTCTTCTTCTTCTTCTTCTTCTTCTTCTTCATCATCATTATTCATCATCAATCATCATCTTTTAATGTAAAAACACAAACGTAGTAGTGTGAGGAATAAAAATTCAACTCCAAGGGTGTTGGAAAACAAAACAAGTTTTATTAAAGCTTTTGCAAAAGCGGTGGAACTCTTGGTAATGGCAAATTCCAGTGTCCACACTTGAATCAATTTTTATACCCTGTCCCATACATCACGCCACATCCTTCCAAAGTGAGCCCAGTTGATAGGCCCACCTGGTCACATGCTTGCTGACTGCCTAGCAATCATTACAATTACCAGACCCTCCAATTATTACACCAAATGCCCCGTTTGTTCCTGTCTTATCTTAACTCCCTTTTCTATGGCATGATTTGTAACATCCTGCTGACTAAGGGTGTAGCTTTATCTTCAAGGTGAATTGTCACCCATACTGAATAATTGCAATTATAAAGGATTTATCTCTTCCCTTGTTTTTCTATTAGAATGTCTGCTTTGCATCTAGAAGCTATGTGTGTAACAGAGTTCATGCTTTGGTTAAACAGGGCTGCACTTTGGTTTATAGTTATACTTTAAAATACTAACTCTAAGCACTTTTTATAAAGAATAAGCCTTCTATAAATTGAATAACATGTTATTCATAAGCTATATGCTATTCTACAATAGTGTGCACTATTCTAAAAGTATACTTTAAGTCAGTATATATAGTTTCTCTCTATTCCTCCAGCTTACTACATCTCCTTTCCTAAATGTATCTTAGCTAAGTACCTCTATATGCCTATTCCTTTAGCAGAAATGGAAAAGTACAACATGTACATTTCTTGTGTATCTCACAGTAGGAATTTGATAGGCACTGAACAGAGTGCCTATTGGCATCCTTAGTCTTTTTCACGAAAAGCAGGCACCATTCTCTTCCTAATTAACGCCTTTGTTATTCAAAAGTCTGCATATGGTTGGTGGAGTGATAGACAAGAGTCCTTCCCCATACCATTCAGGCTCTTCTTCTTATGTAGTTTTTATTTGTTGTTAATTTTCATGTTTTATTTTTATGATTTTGTGGCATTGTAAGCCGAGTCTATCCAGTGTCATTTTGGTTACTGAGACGGGCAGCATAGAAATTTAATAAATAAAAGTTCAAACCAGAGGCATCTACTAAACTTCAGCACTGGCATCTAGCAGAATGGGGGGGAAAAAACAGCAACCATACAAGGTAACAAATTGAATTATTTGTAGGCAGACCAGAAGGTACACAAGGATAATAAAGCCTTGGTGGAGCAGTGGGCTAATGCCTCCTTAAGTAACACCAGCTGCCTGCAATTAGTGCAGGTTCGCATCCCACCAGGCTCAAGGTTGACTCAGCCTTCCATCCTTCTGAGGTAGGTAAAATGAGGACCCAGATTGTTGGGGGCAATTAAGCTGACTTTGTAATAATGCCGCTTGGGGTGTGTGTGAAAGCCCTAATAAGCAGGCATATGCATAGAATGAAGGCTACTGCTAAGCTTGTAAGTCGCCCTGAGTCTTCGGAGAAGGGCGAGATATAAATGGAATTAAAATAAATAAAATAAAAATAAATAAATATTGGTGCTGTGGGATTTTGTTTTGTTTTTTTGGTTTGTTTGTTTTTTGGATTAGAGAAATGCCAATTGTCCTAGCTTTTGGGGGGGGGGGAAATGCTCTGAAAGAAAGTATTGAGCTCTGGATCTTTATATATATGTTTTCTTTATTTTTCTTTCCTGCTCAGCCTGATCTCCACTGCTTGATTAAGATGTTAATCATTTGAGCTAAACATACAAATAAAGAACATACATTTACAAATACATTTCACAAGTATAAAATTCAAAGAGAGAAATGAAGTTCATGTTTATGATCTATAAGTGAAACCATAGCACTACATTCTCATTTACTTTTATGTCAAAGAATTCTTGCAAGCTGTCTCACCACCCAGGCCTGCCTCATGGATACAACAAATTGCCTTCAACTAATATTCACTGCCGTCACCTTCACGTCTTCCTTTCAATCTGATTTGCAGCAGCAAGTTCAAAATGAGAAGAAGAAGAAAAAAATCATTCCCCATTCTTCTTCTTTTTTTTAGAAATACCAGGGCACCTTAAGCCAAAATCTGACAGCAGTTCTGTATACAGAGTGACCAGATTTAGAAGAGTACAAACTAGGGCAAAACTATTTGTCCCAAGACTGCAATAATAATTTTTTTAAAAAATCACATTTTTTTCTAGGGGAGGAAGAAGAGTGTCAGAAGTAATGCAATTTCCTTTTTTCCCCTGATGTTCTTGCAATTTAAATCTGAAATACTGTACCTCCCGCTTTGGCAATTTGATCCCCATTTTGTATTCTTCACAAAATTTATTTTTTTCTTTCTTTATTGAATTTATAAGACTGACCTACTTTCAGTTTGTGACTCAGTGTGGATTACACCAGTAAGTACAGGCAGGGAGGAGGGCAATACAATGCAAAACCAATATAACAAAATATATCAACACATAGCCCAGAGTGGGTATAAGAAATACTCACTTTCCCATGAGAATAGCCATATCTATCATCTTGATCCACTGCACAGGAGAAAAGCCAGGTCTTCATGGCTCTGTGAAATGCTAATAGGATCCATACCATCAGAATCTTAGGAGAAACATCTTTCCAAAGGTCAGGCATGCCACTTCCTTTGTGGGATCACAGAGAAAGAGAAAATGATGTGAAAGGCTCAGAGAAATATTATCTCCTTGCATAATGGGGAAAGAGGATGGATGGCATAAAAATAATAAATAAAATCATAGAAATCTTGGCTTAATAGAAGAAGAAGAAGAAGAAGAAGAAGAAGAAGAAGAAGAAGAAGAAGAAGAAGAAGAAGAAGAAGAAGAAGAAGAAGAAGAAGAAGAAGAAGAAGAGGAAGCGGAAGAGGAAGAAGAAGAAGAAGAAGAAGAAGAAGAAGAAGAAGAAGAAGAAGAAGAAGAAGAAGAAGAAGAAGAAGAAGAAGAAGAAGAAGAAGAAGAAGACATAAATTTAGTAAGTAGAAAGAAAGGACTAAGGTACATAACATTCCCTTTAATAGGAAATGGGATGGTGTAATATAAGGAAATCACAGTATATCTTGAAAGCATGTAATTGCTGCATCTGAAAACCAATGAACTCCAAAATTTGGACTTCAACCATATTATAACAAGGCTCTGGTTTCATCCAACTACCCAAGCAACTGAAAGCAAGCAGGCCAGGCCAACTCCTTGCATAGAAACATTTGTTTCTTTAGCAACTCTTTTAAAGAACAACTTCTTTGAAAAATAAAGGAGTTTTAGATTTTTTAAAAAAAAATCCTGCCTTTATTATTTTTATAAATAACTCAAGGCAACAAACTTTGCCTAATATTCCTTCTCCTTCTGTTTTCCCCACATCAACAAACCTATGACTTGATCTGAGCTGAGAAAGAGAGACTGGCCAAAAGGTCACCCAGCCAGCTTTCATGCCTAAAATGAGACTAGAACTCATAGTCTCCTGATTTCTAGCCTGACACTTAACCACTAAACCAGGGATGTCAAACTGCTGGCCTGCAGGCCAGATGCATCATAGCGAAAGCAAGCCCACCCCATTGCCAGCAATGGCAAAAAAAGTTGTGATGCATCATGACACGTCATGTGATGTTGCAAGTTTGACACCCCTGCATTAAACCAAACTGGCTCTCTATTTCTATAGACTGAAAGCAAGCTGGCCAGAACACACCCCATTTCACTCTGTAGTGCTTATAAAGTAAATAAAATCATGACTTTGTGTTTATTATTTAATGCTGGTGGCCATCTCTTTTTGTTTGTTTGTTTGTTTACTATAAAGGTTTGGCTTTCAGTATAAGCTCCAGCTAAGCTTTTCTCACCCACTTTTATGTCTCAAATGAGAAAGGATGTTTTTTGAGTTCTTATTATTTTCTAATTGGTAAATAATGTTCCAAGAACTTGAACAATGATGCTTTTTTTCCACATTGGAAAGTGGCTGTTGCAACTCTAAGCTAAGATTGGGAATCAATTGCCCATAGAAAATGTCCCTATAACTAGGTGAGCAAAGGTACAATAACAGTTCAATAAAACTGCCTTGAACTTGCCCACTACAAATAATGTGCATTAAATGTTAGCTTCAAATCTGATTAAAATGTGCATTTTGGAAGACAGGGAGAGCTTTTCTTTTTTATTGCTTCTTGCTCTGGATTAGCCAGTGGGAGGAGGAGGAGGAGGCAAGAATAGGAAATTAAATCTTTTTTTTCTCACTCTGGACAAAGCAAGTTAGATGTATTTTACAGTAAGAAGAGGAAACCAATCTGTTGATAGAACGACCAAATTCCAATAGAGCAGGGGTGTCGAAATGGCGGACCATGGGCATCATACAGAGGCTGCACCCACCCCAGCTCCAGCAATGCAAAAAAGTCACGATACATCGAGACACGTCGTGTGACGTGGCGAGTTTGACACCCGTGCAATAGAGTCCCTGAGTTCCTTTCCAGATTCATGGTAAAGTGAAATAATCCCTTTCAAAAGGGAGCCCAATCTTCTATCCAGTTCAATGTTTCTCTTTTACAAGTACAAAACGATTTAGCATTGCATTTGTAGTCAAGAAGACTAAGATGAAAACCCTGAATCAACCAAAGTCTAGATCATTAACCTGATTTTTTAAACTGGCAGTAAATGTTGAAATTGTGACAGCTGAGGGACTTGGACTCTAAAGTAAAATAGGCAGAAACAGTGGAAAAACTGCACATATAGAAACTGCACATATTATAGCATGCCATGAAGTAGTGGCATGCTATAATATGTGCAGTTTCAGAATTCTAGCAACCTGAGGTTCCAAGATGCTAATTACAGCTTTTATAGCTTCTTCCAGTCCATGTTTTTTTTTAAAAAAAATTACCTCTGTGTCTTTTCCTGCAGCAAACCTTTGCTTATGAAATAAAAAAAACACCTGTAAATTATCTTAATAGTAGCATCTTTTAAATGTACTCTAATTGTTTTAGACGTTCTTGATTTATTTTTTTCCATTTTTCCTGCCTACTTTACTTTAGAGCCCAAGTCTCTCTCCTGTCATGATTTCAACAGTCACTGCTAGTTTAAAAAAATCACATTTACACTGTAGACATTGGTTGTTTAAGGGTTTTCATCCTAGTCTTCTTGACTACAAATGCCATGCTAAAACACATAACATCCTGTACTTGTGAAACAGAAATTTGAGCTGAATAGAAGATTGTGCTCTCTCTTGACAGGTGTAATAAATTTAGTTTTTCCTGGAGCAAAGATACTGAGACTACAAATTACATGCAAAAGTTAAGGCTAAAATGTTCAGGTATATCAGCTTCAGTGATAAGCTTTGTAAAACTTCCTTTATCCAAAGCTTCAGAAACGTCTTTTTCTCAGTTGCATTGGAGGTGTCTGATCAGATTAATGAGTCAGAAATAAAGCAATTAGTGGTCTGTAGTCTAATATAGAAAACTGAAGATTGCAATAGTATTTGTTTTTTAATAGGATGGGATACATTTTTCAGGCCAACTGGAGCTTTATGAGATGAAAATTGACATTTCACACCTTGAAATCTGGAGCTCAATCCTGTTCTGTAGGCAACACTGTTAAGTGAAGTTTTTCCTTACTTATTTCAGTCTATATTCAAATTTGGTTTTTGGTTTGAAACTTTCTTTCTGGCCCAGAGCCAACCTGAGTGCTCTAGAGTACATACTGTGCATAGAAGTGCTTATTCTACATTTTGCATCATCTTTCATGTATCATGTAAGTCAGGACTGGTATGTTAGTGGTGGTGGTAGGAGAGGTAAACAGGTAGTCCTCAACTCACAACCACAATTGAGCCCAAAATTTATGTTGCTAAGTGAAATATTTGTTAAGTGAGTTTTGCCCCATGTTATGACTTTTCTTGCCACAGTTGTTAAGTGAATCATTGCAATTGGTAAATTAAATAACACGGCTATTAAATGAATCTGGCTTCCGTATTGCCATTGTTTGTCAGAAGGTCACTCAAAAGGTGATCACATGACCCTGGAACACAGCAACCCTCATAAATATAAACCAGTTGCCAAGCATCTGAATTTTGATCACCTGACCGTGGGGATGCTGCAATGGTCATAAGTGTGAAAAATGGTCATAAGTCACTTTTTCCAGTAACTTTGAATGGTCACTAAATGAATTGTTGTAAGTCAAGGACTACCTGTATATTATTTCTAGGTGGACACACACACACATACACAGAGAGAGAGAGAGAGTACTGAAGCATTTTTTTTCTATGGTTATTTGATGGATACATGGACCCTCACAATGTGAAAGATTGTTGGAAGGAAACAAAGGAAGTGTGCAGTTCAGGTTAGAATAAGTAATGCAGTCTAGAGATGGGAACCATGCAAAGTAGAAGGTTGGGAAAAATTCTGCCTAAACTGACTCACTGTAACTCTGGCCTATAGCTTTAAACATGATGTTTTTATTCCATACTTGAATTAAATGTGACTTTCTGAATTCTATTTTTCACACAGCCTAGCTGTGTGAAAATATTATTTTGATGAATTCAGCTTGATTCAGTTTCATGTTGTTTTCCACATGAACATAGAAAATGAAATTGCTGTTAATAGAACTATCTACACATAAGTCATTCAATGAGATTTAGGAATACATAAAACATGCAATACAAGTATCTGTTAGTAAGGTGCTCATCAGGCTTAACTAGTCCTTACTCAACAGGAAGCAATAAAACAATTTGAACCTCTAAACAGATACAACTAATGCTCAAGGGTCTGACTGTTTTTTTTATTCATGCTTTTAAATATCACAGTCAGTTCTGAACACCATATAGGATTGCAATAGCAGTAATATTGGAACCTAGCTTGTCTGCAACTTAAGAGAAGTGTTCTATTTCAAGTTTCAGATAAAGCAGCCCACAAAGTTCAGTGATCCCATCACTTCTAAAACCAAAGTTAACAATAACGTTCAGAATCTTCCCATCTTTCTCCTACAGAGTCTTCTTTCCTGAGAGCTGCAAAGATACATGCGAAAGGCAATCTAGACTTATCCACTTAGTTGAGAGTTTTGTCTCCAGCAAGTGTCCACTCTCTCTCCTCTGAAGAGAAGATCTTCATGCTACAAGGTTATGGCGCATAACTGAGGACACCCCAGGACAAGCCTGGAAACAGGTTGACTGGACTGGAAAAGAAGGTTGTGAGAGAAGAATCATTGGCCTGAAGTAGTTTGAAGCTATCTGAATCAGTTGGCCAAGATAATATGGATGTCCATTTCAGTTAATCCAACCAATTCAGCTCCACGTCTTGAATTACTTTATCAAACAAAATCTTAGTTACTTCGCAAAGGCTTAGCTGCCTTTAAATATTTTTTAAACATATTATGAAAAGTCATTAGCAAAAAATTCAAGAAGAAAGACAGCCCATCAACCCAAATTAACATGGTAATTTTGAATTATGGGAGTTACAGTGTGACACATCATAAAATAATGGTTGTGAAAGGTTCGGAGCAGGTCAAAGCAACTGTAAATAAACTTTAGATGTCCATTGTAAAATAAAATACAGAGACTTGAATGCTTCCCCATTTCAACCCTTGAAGTTACTGTGCAGGGTTCAACATCAACATGGCTCATCAGACTGTTTCTTTCCATCCTTCAGCAGGATTTGAGTGACACTCACCAGTAGATGACACTTCCCAGGGGTTTATCTAGTCCCTGCACCACTTAGGTTGCAGCAGGATTCATCCACTATCTTTCCCAGGGCTCTCTATCCCATCTGCTATGAATTCTCAATCCTCTGCATAAGGGTGTTGCTGGGTCAAACTGAGTCTGTTGACTCTCAGGCTACATGCACTTACAGGAGACCTGCATGCAGTAGAACAAGAAGCCCAGGCAAAAAGAGACCATTCTTCCTCACTCAATAGCATTGCCTGGAAGGTAAGCTATTCCTGGATTTGGGGTTGGGGGGTGGGGAGTGGAGGCGTAAAAATTCCTGTGGAAAGTTGAACTTCATGTGAGTTAATGTGAGAGGTCTTCAAAAAATGCAGGTGAATTTAGAACTAATACCAAAGGAGTATTGTGGGGGGAGCATGTGCTGCCAGAACCACTGGTAAAGAGATCTGATTTGATAGGTGGAAATGTACTGTACTGTAATGAATTAAGCACAGTGGGAATTTGATCACTAAGATAACATTAAGATTATTATTAATAATTATTGTTGTTGTTGATGATGATCATCATCACACTGTCAGCCAGATGTTCAGATCGGATTTGGCATTTTTGTCTACCTATCGAGTCCTTACCAAGGACCTGGGATAAGCAGTTGTTGTTGTTGTTGTTGTTGTTGTTGTTGTTGTTGTTGTTGTTGTTGTTACCTTCTCCTCTGACTTTTCCAAAAAAAAATATGGAAAGGAACAAGGATATTCTTTGCCTGGAATCTTCCATACAGATGGCAGGATATGCACTCTCTCATGACATTGAGGTTACAACCAGATCCCCTTCTAAGTATTGTTTGCAGTGGAATGGAAGTGTAATTTCCATGAGGTCACAGAAAACACTGTAACATCTTTCAGCTGCATTTTTCAGTTTCATTCAGCAACTTGGCTTCTCAACACTAGAAAGAAGATTAAGGTCAGGAAGGATAGGACTGCAACGCATGGTGGCTTTCTTAGCCTCCAGAGATGAAAAATGTAAATGATTTAAGATTTTAATCTCTGTGATATTCAACTCCTCCAAGATTTCTACAGAGAGAAATGTGCTGACTTCTGTTTCTAAAAATTGTTTGCTACAGGAGACAATGGGTATGTTTACCCATCCTTCACTAGCTGATCTTGAGTTTTGTTTCCTTGTTCAAAAATGTAAATGCCATTTATGGGGAAAGTGCCTTCTTTTTTAAAACTGTATTTCCAAAGTCAAGGCCTGTGATAATGTTTCCAATTATCTGCTACATATGTGCATTTTCTGTTTTCCCCCCCTTCCTTCTTTCCATTCCATAAAATTCTGCTGTTGATATAATGTTAGTTGACACAAAAGAAATGAGAGCCATTTGTAGTCAGACCTTTTTGTCCTAAAAATCATGATTGTGATGGAGGCTGAAATCCCACTGCTCCTGCTTTCATATATTGTTTCCATTTGGGACCTAAGCTAATAAAATATTATTAACCAATATTTTCAAAATGGGACCACATCCTAGTCATGCTAACTATATATAGCTCTCATAAACAACACCATACAGTCCTCTTGGGGTGTTCCAAGAGATCCTTGGATAAAGCAGCGACTACAGGGAGAGACAGCAGAGTAAATTGAAGTCTACAGTAGCATGTTGGGAGGAAGAGAATGGGACTCTTTTGGTTGCCAGTTAATCCAAAGGATATGGAAGATGGTCCATAGGGGAGTCACACACACTTCAGTGAACATAAATATAGTCTTTTCATATATTGTGTATCTCCACTAATATCCTCTGATTGTAAAAGTAAAACTAAGGAGAATGCAAGAGTAGCCAGTGTATCGGTGATGCCCAAATCCTTACATTGGGAGCCATTGAGCCCACAGTAAAAAATGACAATAAAGATTATCTTATCTTATCTTATCTTATCTTATCTTATCTTATCTTATCTTATCTTATCTTATCTTATCTTATCTTATCTTATCTTATCTTATCTTATCTTATCTTATCTTATCTTATCTTATCATCTTATCTTATCATCTTATCTTATCTTATCTTATCTTGCTGATGCAAGTAATTCAGAGCCCGACTCATATGGGGGGCCACACGCTCAATTTGGTTTTTCTATCTGGATGGTGGTTAGATGATCTGGGTGGGGGTTCTCCAATTGTTATGCCCCTGTCATGGACCGATCATCATCTCCTGCGGTTGGTCTTCTGTTTTGCCACTCCCTGTCGTGGGGTTGTTGAACCAACGAGATGGTTCCGTCCTAGGCACTTAATGGATCCTGAGAGGTTCCAGGCAGCGCTTGGGTCCCCACCTGCCTCCTTTGCTCACAGCTCGGCCGATGCCTTTGTGGAAGCCTGGGAAAAGGCAGCCACGGAGGCACTCAACCGAGTTGTACCCATGTGGTCCCTGACCTGGTGCAGATCCCAGTGGGCTCCATGGTTTTCCGCGGAGCTTCAGGAAATGAAGCGTCGGAGACGGGGCCTAGAGAGCTGTTGGAGATCCAGCCAGTCTGAATCCGACCAATCGCGACTAAGGTCCTTTACAAGGTCTTATCTCACAGCGATGAGGATGGCAAGGTCTAATTACTTTGCTACCCTCATCGCGTCCGCAGATAACCACCCGGTCGCTCTGTTTTGTGACCCGCTCCCTCCTTAATCAGGAGGTGAGGGAGGAGCCCTTGCAGGGCTGTGCCGAGGAGTTTAGACAACATCTTTCGGACAAAATCACTCAGATCCGGACCATTTTGGACTCCGACTGGGCAGAGTCTGACAATGAGGACATGGGCGGTCTTGTTGATATTATCTGGAAGGAGTTTGATCCTTTGACTCTGGACGAAGTGGACAGGATCATGGGGAAGCTGAGCTCCACCACGTGTTTATTGGACCCGTGCCCCTCCTGGCTGGTTTATGCGGCTCGGGAGGGGACACGAGGCTGGATCCAGGCAGCGATAACTGCTTCCTTGAGTGAGGGTAGTTTTACTGCCACCTTGAAGGAGGCGGTGGTGAGACCTCTCCTCAAGAAGCCTGCCTTGGACCCAGCTGTATTAAACAACTTTCATCCAGTCTCCAACCTTTGCTTTCTTGCGAAGGTTGTTGAGAGCGTGGTGGCACATCAGCTCCCGTTGTTCCTGGAGGAAGCTGATTATCTGGACCCAAACCAATCAGGTTTCAGGCCCGGGCACAGCACGGAGACAGCATTGGTCGCTCTGGTGAATGATCTCTGGCGGGCTCGGGACAGGGGTTGCTCCTCTGTCCTAGTCCTATTAGACCTCTCAGCAGCTTTTGATACCATCGACCATGGTATCTTGCTGCGGCGTCTCAGGGGGTTGGGAGTGGGAGGTACTGTTCTTCAGTGGTTCTCCTCCTACCTTCTGGGACGCTCGCAATCGGTGTTGGCAGGGGGGCAGAGGTCGACCTCGAGGCCTCTCGTTTGTGGAGTTCCTCAGGGGTCGGTCCTCTCACCTCTCTTGTTCAACACCTATATGAAGCCACTGGGTGAGATCATTCGTGGTTTTGGGGTTGGGTATCATCAATATGCTGATGATACCCAGCTCTTCATCTCTACCCCAAACCACCCCAGTGATGCCCTCGATGTGATGTCCCATTGCCTGGAGGCGGTTTGGGTCTGGATGGGGAGGAACAGGCTTCAGCTCAACCCTGACAAGACTGACTGGCTGTGCATGCTGGCATCTCAGGAAATTCAGATTATTCCATCTCTAATCATGGGGGGTGAGATATTACCCCCCCCCCGTGGATAGGGCTTGCAACTTGGGTGTCCTCCTAGACTCACAGCTCTCTTTGGAAGATCATATAGGAGCTGTGACTAGGGGGGCCTTCGCCCAGGTTCGCCTGGTGCACCAGTTGCGGCCCTATCTGGACCGGGATGCCTTGCGCACAGTCACCCATGCGCTCGTGACCTCTCGTTTGGACTACTGCAATGCTCTCTACATGGGGCTGCCCTTGAGGACTACTTGGAGGCTTCAGCTGGTGCAGAATGCAGCCACGCGAGTTGTGGTGGGGGTTTCCCGATACTCCCATGTAACACCTCTACTCCACGAGCTGCATTGGCTTCCGGTTGCCCTCCGGGTAAGATTCAAGGTGCTGGTAATGACCTATAAAGCCCTAAATGGCATGGGTCCGGATTACTTACGGGAGCACCTGCTGCCGGCATCGACTTCCCTTCATCCAGTGCGCTCCCACAGAGAGGGCCTCCTTAGGGTGCCGTCGGTCAAAGAGTGTCGACTGGCTGCCCCCAGGGGGAGGGCGTTCTCTGTGGGTGCGTCAGACCTTTGGAACCGTTTACCGGTGGAGCTCCGGATGGCTCCCGACCTTCGCTCCTACCGATGTGACCTAAAAACATACTTATTTGAACAAGCCGGCCTGGTCTGAAGGGTTGGGGTATTTTAATATTAACTGTATTAATTTTATTGGAATTGGGCTGTATTATTTAATTCTTTTTTAACTTTTGTACATTGTATTTTTACTGTATTTGCCCTGTACACCGCCCTGAGTCCTTCAGGAGAAGGGCGGTATAGAAATTAAATTATTATTATTATTATTATTATTATTATTATTATTATTATTATTATTATTATTATTATTATTATTATTATTATCTTATTGTTATTTCTTAAATTGGAATCTGTCTGGCCTCTCCATTAGTCCTGCAACTGATGTACTTGAATGATCAGGTCTGTGTACAGAAACATCCACATCTATGCTTTCCCATATCTTATTTGAGACTGTACGAAAAAACCAAAGATTGCAGTGGCACAAGAGATATATTTTCTTCATTCTTCAATATAAAGACATATACTACTTCCAATATCACAGAAAGAGGCTTTGATGTGCCAGTTCCTTCCAGACACTCGATTTAATAACTCTTAATTAAATCAAAAGTTTTAAACCAGATGTTTCCTAAGCCTTTCTTATGACTCAGCTGATGCACTAATTGCCCCATTTCTTGTACTGGGAGACCCTATTCATACTTATTTATGCCTTGATCTCCTCATATATGGATTACTGCAATAAGATCTACATAGTGATGGATCACCCATTAAGAAGCAATGCAACCCCATCCTAGGAAGGAATAAAAATTTAGAATATAACTGTGCAATGTGTCAGTTAGAGATGAGGAAAATTTAACAACACATACTCAGAATTAGATAGGAAGTTACAAAATTGACAAGAAATCTTGTAAGAAGAAAATACCGTATTTTCCGGCGTATAAGACGACTGGGCATATATGACGACCCCCTACATTTCCTGTTAAATTATAGGGTTTGGGCTATACTTGCCGTATAAGACTACCCCTCTTCCAACGCACACCAAATAAAAATTTAAAAACATCAGATTTGATTTTAATATGGTAATTTTAATTCAAATGCTTATGACATGCAGGTGCTTAGTAGGAAAACTGTCACTTATAAACATAAGGCTGTTTGTCATCAAACATGTAAACATAAAACAGTGCAAGTGGATTAAACTATAATAATAATAATAATAATAATAATAATAAGAAGAAGAAGAAGAAGAAGAAGAAGAAGAAGAAGAAGAAGAAGAAGAAGAAGAAGAAGAAGAAGAAGAAGAAGAAGAAGAAGAAGAAGAAGAAGTTGGAGGGGACCTTGGAGGTCATCTAGTCCAACCCCCTTTCATGGGTTAAAAAGTAGTCTTATACGCAGGAAACTACGGTAAGTAGCAAAAACCACAAGTAGGGAATAAAGGACATGTAGAGCTTAATGAAGGCATAATTCTATAGGGGCAAAATGACACATATGCTTAAACAAGGTGCAACTCCATAGAAAAACAGATACATAGACTAAAAGCAAGGTAGAACTACAAAAAAAAAGGTAATAGCTTTGTGAAATGTTACTTCTCTATTTCTGGAAATTTATTGTATAAAAGTTGGTGCTTTGTTGTTGTTCAGGGTCTCAGCTCCCAATTGGACTGGGACCCTTTTGCTGAAGTTTTGCATAAGTCCATCTCTCGTGTCTGGCTCTGATTGGCTTCTGTGCAGGCTGAACCAATTTTTGGACAACAATAGGGCTATCACTTGGAAGCTACTGCTTGCTCAGAATGTGATGGTCTGCAGAATAATGGCATGTATTTTGGTATAACATAACACTTCTATTAATAAGAGTCACACTGCTTACCAGTTAACTTCCACATGCTGGTTATCATTTATGAAGGCCTACAAGGCATAAAGCCTGAATACTCATGGTCAAACATATCTACAATTGTATTTGCCTGTCTGATAACAGGATAGGCATGCTCTGAAGCCCTGTCCATTAAATACTGTCATCTTGTGTGTAATGTATTGGGCTCCACTGTTAAAATCACTTGCTTAATGTGTGACCTTAATTGCTGTATTTAAGTGTAGGATTGCTTAACAGTTTCTGTTACTGCAACCCAGACTGTCTATCTCCAAGCTGATAATTATGTTTGGGGTGGGAAACTGTTACTTTAAACCTATTGGTTGCTGCCTAGAGGCGAACTGTATATATAGCTGTTTAGCAGCCTCTAGGGCCGCTTCTGTTGTGAGTTAATAAACATGCTTGCTGTTTCAACACTCTGCCTCATCAATGCCTAACCAAACCAAGAACCTAACATTATGGGACCCAGAAGTTGTGCCTTCTGTGTCACAGCACCTGCCCCCTAGAACAACATTGCCTCCAAATCTAGAGAGTCCAACCCTGCCATCCTTCTTCATCCTGAAGATCTGGCTCTTTCACAGGAAATAAGTTATAAGCCCATTACTGAATCTGAGTGTTATTATGGCGTTTTCCCCCTGGCATGCCTGGAGCTGTCTTGTTTTAAAGCATTTATACTGTTGCTGTAATATTTGTAAGCTGTTAAGAATCACAGATCCACGGGCAGCCACAAAAATTGAACATATACGTATGAATAAAGAAATAATCATCTCTACTTGCTTGGGGTTCCTGGTCTCTCTATTAATACATAGATCCATTTCTCTCTTTTTGAATAAAACTAAAGCAAACTTAGAAGTTAGGAACTCAGTTTTTCCCCATCATATCACTCTCCTACCATGTTCTAGAAGCCAGTCCATTCTTTCCTATTTCTTTCTTTTTGCTACCGCCATTGCAAAAAGCTCCTTTGGTTGCTTTTAGCTTCACCTGCAAGCCTAAGTATCTTTTGAAAAAATGATCTTTTTTCATTTTTTTCTGCAGATACTAGCCAATTGCTAGTATATCTCCTTGATGATTAAACCCATCATCCATATTCTATATAGCCACAGCATTTAGTCTTGTATAGATCCCATAGCACTTTTTGGTGATGTCTGGGTGGTTTACAATGTAGAAGCATTCTTTGCCTATTGGTCCCGACATTCTGGGTCCTCATTTTATTGACCTCAGAAGGATGGAAGGCTGAGTCAACCTTCAGCCATGTCAGGATCGAACTCCCAGTAGTGGGTAGAGTTAGCCTGCAGTGTTGCACTTTAAACCACTGTGTCACCAGGGCTCTTCACATAGGTTCCTTTTAACTCTTAGTCCAGTGAAAAGCCCTCTATGAATCCACCACAGTTTCCTAAGTTGCCCACCCTCTTCTCTTATTGTGCAGTTGTAGTAATATAAAAGCTTATTTCATTAAGCCACCTTGTAGACTCACTACAAAAAATATTGTAATAAATAGTCATCCTTCTAGATGTCCAGTTCAGAGTTACTTGCGTGGGGAAAACGGAACTGGGCACAGAACATTCATGATTGAATGTCTCATTCCTACTGCTTAGGATAATATAATGCTATGACACATGCAGTGCAAGATATTGAAAATACTATGCAACTCCTGTGGCTAGTTGAAATGAATCAGGTTTAGGTTCCAAGTCACCTTTTATATATATATATATAATGAAGAGATGACATTTCCAGTGGGATAAGAAATAGAAAAGTTTTATAGGACTTGATCCAAGTTTTACACATTCAAACAAATTTTATCTTGACACCTTCATTAAAAAATGTGAAGAAAATTTTAGACACAAGAAGCTACAACAGCAAGCCAATTGCTATAATGATTTCAGCAATGGGGTATTAAAAAAATGGTAACCATTCAAGCTATTAAAATCCATTGCAGCATACTAAAGAAGTAAATATGCTGACTAACCTGTTTTCCATGGGGAGGAGAAATGCATCTGGTTTGGGTTACACCTTTGCTCCGCGAGCTGCATTGGTTGCCAGTTGTCTTCCGGGTGAGGTTCAAGGTGTTGGCTATGACCTACAAAGCCCTCCATGGCATGGGTCCAGAATACCTTGGGGAGCACCTGCAGCCGGCGTCAACTTCCCTCCGCCCAGTACGATCCCACAGAGAGGGCCTCCTCAGGGTGCCGCCGGTCAAAGAATGCCGACTGGTGGCCCCCAGGGGGAGAGCATTCTTTGTGGGTGCACCGGATTTATGGAACCATCTTCCGGTAGAGCTCCGGATGGCGCCCGATCTCCGCTCCTTCCGGCGCGATCTTAAAACCCATCTTTTTAAACAAGCGGGCCTGGCCTGATGGGACGGGGTGGGATTTTATTACTACTTCAATTTTAAATCTGTATTATTTATGGGCATTGTTTAATTATGTTTTAATAATTTTAATTTTTGTATCCTATTTTTATGTATTGCCCTGTTCACCGCCCTGAGTCTCTTGAGAGAAGGGCGGTATATAAATTAAATTAATAAATAAATAAATAAATAAGACAAGAACGGTGGCAAACTAAACTTTTATACACGCCAAGCACAATGAGCAAAGTGAGCCTAATGGGACCTCAGCATCCATAAAATACTTCAATGCATACAAATCCCTGCTTATATTTTCCATGCTAGCATGATTCACCTTTTGCCTCGACAACTTTGATAGAGTTTCTACTTGTACCCCAAACTTTTCAGTGCCCAAAGATAAAAGAGGATGACAGGAAATCCTACAAATTCTTTTTCAGGAAAAACAATAATTTGTAAATATACTTCATTGAATGGAATGGAAAAGGTACTAAAACAGGTGAGTAATTAAAACTTTCACATGCTCAAAATCAGGATCTGTTTCCAATTATTCAGGAACAAAGGGGAAAGCTGGTTTGTCAGATAATTTATTCACACTGTGTAATTCATCCTGATCCAGTTGTGAAGATTAATTAGAAAAGAGCTTTGAGGATGAAAAGCTTGGTAAAAGTGCTAAGTGATATTAATCATTGTGATTAGAATGTAATTGTTTTGTTTTTTAACTTTTCCATTGATTTGACATAGCACTCTAAGCTGAGGGGGGAAAGTCACTATTTAAATAACTTATTCAAAAATATATTTACCTACACTATGTGCAGGGCTTTTTTCTCATAGAACGCTCAGAACGGAGTTCGGGCACCTTTTTTGGATGGAACCTTGTAGGATAGGCAAGGTGGGTTGTATGACGTGTGAGTTCTGGCACCTTTTTCTTTTACAAAAAAAGCACTGACTATGTGAATAATGCTAAGAAATGTATCAGCTAAGCTCATTTAGAGACTAAGAATAGAATAAATCAGCTTGGTATCCTTAAGTCATTCATGTAGCTCCATGGGAAATGAACCTTTAGATTTTGCTTTTAAATACTGAAATGTTACTTATTTTATCAGAATTACATTTTCAAAATATTTTTTGAAGTGCTTCTTTCTTTCTTTCTTTCTTTCTTTCTTTCTTTCTTTCTTTCTTTCTTTCTTTCTTTCTTTCTTTCTTTCTTTCTTTCTTTCTTCTTTCTTTCATTCTCTTTCTTCTTTCTTTCGTTCTCAATATACATGGATAAAATAAAAGAGGAACTTGCATGAAAGAAGATTATTGAATGAATGAATGAATGAATGAACCTTTATTGTCAAAGTACAACCATGTATACATTGAGATTGGCTGAGCCTCCCTTCGTGCTCCCACCCCCAACTTACAGTGACACAAACCCTCCATCTTATTACACCATGTGAGCTAATTGCACAACACACCAGCCTCGCAAGTCAATCATGCATAAAGTTTATAAAATTATTTCCCGTTCAAAAGCCTAACAGCCCATGGTTAAAAGCTGTTCTTCAGACTGTTGGTACAGCTGGCTATACTCCTATATCTCCTACCCAATGGTAGGAGAGTAAAGAGATATTGTCCAGGGTGTGAGTCATCCCTGAGAATTTTCCTCATTCTTCCAAGGCAGCGAGCCCTGGCAATGTCATCTAGTGGTGTCAAGGGACAGCCCACAATGTCTTGTGCTGTGCTCACCACCCTCTGTAATGCTTTCCTATCCGTGGCTGTCAGACCAGCATACCAAACCACAATACAGTACGAGAGGACGCTCTCTATAGTAGACCAGTAAAAGAGGGTCATTAGCCATTGTTCTACCCTGTTCAGCCGCAAGACCCTGAGGAAGTGAAGTCTCTGTTGGGCCTTTCTGGCCACCTGAGTTGTATTAACTTTCCAGGTAAGATCTTCGCAGAGGTAGACTCCCAGAAATTTAAAGGAGGAAACTCTCTCCACACAGTCCTCCTCGATGTAAAGTGGAGCAGGTTCCTCCTTTTTCCTCCAGAAGTCTAGCACCATCTCTTTCGTTTTGCTGATGTTCAGGTGCAAGTTGTTGTTGCAACACCATATGGATAGTTTTTGTACCTTCCCCCTGTACGCTATCTCATCCCCACCTGTAATAAGACCCACTATGGTAGTATCATCTGCAAACTTAATTATCGCAGTAGATGGGTTGGATGATACACAGTCATATGTGTACAATGAGTACAGGTAGGGGCTAAGCAACGCAGCCCTGTGGTGAACCGGTGCAAAGCTTCAGGGGGTGGATAAAGCAGACCCGACCCTCACTGGTTGTAACCAGTCCCTGAGAAAGTCTTGAATCCAATCGCAGATGGAGGGGGAAATTTCAAGTCAGTCAGCTTTTCGATGAGAGTGCTTGGCAAAATGGTGTTGAAAGCCATATTGAGGTAGTTTGGCCATACCAAGAAAATGAATGAGGATCAAATTAAAAAAAAACTATAAGGAAAAAGAATGAATGGATTAAAAGGAAGGGAAAGTCTTAAAAAGTCATGGGTGGTCAGAGGCAATAAAATTTAAAAAAGAGAAAGGTGAAAAGTCTAAAGAAAAAAAATGTTATGCTTTTCTATGGACGAGGTTAAAGCAAGAATTGTTTTCAAGGATCTAAAAGTATGGAGACAATAAATAGTGTTGATGTGCTAGATTTAGCTCTTTTTCCTTCCTCTTTTCTCATTAAATCCTTTAAATCCTTTGCTTACTATTTCTTATTTCTGTTTTCTGTGCATAATGTGGTTTATGACAAAATGGAATAGAAAGCTCTATATGTAGTCATGCAACCATAGTTTCTCAATCAGGGGTCTTCAAACTTGGCCCTTTTATGACTTGTGGACTTCAACTCCCAGAACTCCTCAACCAGAGCTCCTGGCTGTTCTAAATGAAGGGAAATATTAATTTCACTCTATTTTCTATACATTTCAGACTCCACCTCAGGTACCATGTCCACTCAGAGCACCACACTAAGAACAATTCATACCAGCTACAGTAATTGTAAAGATGGGGAAAGAGGATGAGGATGATACAGGAGAAGAAACTAATAGACCTATGCAATCTTTAAATTTACGTCTCACCATATTTTTTTTATGGGAGAGACACTCTTTGTCTGACACCTCTGATGAGACCTGTCCAATATGGTTGAACCTCTGGCAAAGCTCTCATTTTCCTCAGAGTACACAAGCCCTGCAATCACGTCAAGGTAGTGCCTCACTGGGGGATGATGATGATGATTGATTTAAAAAGTATATTTACTATTTAAAATATTGTAAGCTGCTAAGAGTTGAATGTGCAAGCAACATACAAATGTGTGCAAATCAAGAAACGGAACATCCTTAAACTCTAAAGACATGGCAATTTTTTTACACAGCAAACAAGGATTTTAAAAGAATGCTGGAATTTTAATTTGCAAATACAGTTAGCATGCATTGAAATTAGGTCATCTTTCCTCTCTTCAGTGGTGCTCTGTAGAAAAGATTTCTAGGTTACCTTCTTCCATAATTTCCTCTGGATTTTTCAGAGCCTAAGGGAAGAAAACAGGAGGAAAAAGGGCTTGCAGAAGTGGATTGGCTTTTCCACTCTCCTTTTGATGAAGGCCAGAATACAAACGGATAAATGTTGCACTATTTTATTTTTCTTCACACAATCTTCCTAGCATGAATAAAGCCATTTTTCTCTCTGCCTCATGTCAACTTCTGAATGATAAAAACCCACTCAGTAGTTCTGACCTTTTTTATAGATTCTGTTTTGGAAAGACGGGCCTCCCTCTTCAGTTTATCAGCCCTACTTAACCAGCAGAGAAAAAGTATGAATAGTGGAAGTTGCATTACTAAAAAGCTTTAAAGCATAGGATATTATTTCCCAGAATGTATTCAGCATTAACATCCAGGCAAGCTCACTCTCCATAGCTGAAATAATAGAAAAATTGTGCTATCACAAAATCAGACTTATTAAAAATTGAAACAGCAAAATGGAGCAGTATGCGCTCAGGTTAATTCATCTTGTTATTATCACTCTGAAAAACATTAGGTTTCTTTTGGATGAAATGCATACCATAATAACCTTCACAATACAGTCTTCTTATCAAGTAAAAGATTGGTCGTTTAGTGCATTTTATGCCACAAACCAAGTATTCTATTGCATTTTATTTTAGCCAGGAAACATACAATATTTTATTTTATCTTTACTATAGCATATCCAAAGCGTGAAGTAGGAAGGTGCTGAAATCAGTTTATGTTCAGCACTTCCTTCCATATTTGTGCAGGAGTGGTAAGGAAGACAATTTGAGTGTCATGCAGAAAAGGCAAGATAGTGTAATGAAAATGAATAGTCTTGTTCTGCTATTGTATCACAAAAATGTGTACTATATTATTATATGTTCACATATATTTTTACATATTTCATTGCACACACACACACACACACAGAGAGAGAGAGAGAGAGAGAGAGAGAGAGTATTAAATATGTTAGAATAAACCCTCTAGGTATAACAGTCACTTACCAATATCACTGCCCATTGATTGATGAAGTCATTGTCAACTCTTAGTGACATCATAGATTTTGGCCCATATTTCTATCAAATATTTGCCTTCAGCAGCAACTATTAATATTCAGTTCTGAGTAGAGAGGCTAGTAACACCACTATGGACAGCATCATCCATAATGGAGAATTAAATTAGAGCCATAGTGGTGCAGTTGTTAGAATGCAGTATTGCAGGCTGACTTTGCCCACTGCCAGCAGTTTGATCCCAACCCCCAGACTGTGGACCAATCTGCACAAACAAGCAAAACCCCATCTGCGAGATGCAGGCAGCACACAAAACCATGCACCCTCTGGTCCATGGAAAAACCTCTCTCCATGGAACCGGTCCCTGGTGCCCAAAAGGTTGGGGATTTCTGCTGTAAAGCACTGTGAAGCGGTAATAAGTCTAAGTGCTATTGCTATTGCTAGATTGCTGGGGTTATATAATATGCCACATTACATTCTCTGCTGTGATGTGCCACTGACTAATCTGCTAGTAAGTGCTGCTGGTTCTCCCTGCCTTCTACGAATATTTGTTGTCTTCACACTTGGAATGATCAGATATACAGTTACTTGTCTTCTATAAAGTTTTTGGAGGACCTTCACAAAATTACTTTTCATTCATAGGAGAACAGGCAACCAGAACATGTCTGGTCTGTCAGACATAAAAAGAACATTTAACTTATCATATCAAAATGCAAAATGCATATGGAATATGTAGTGTATTGGGATTTTACTTGAACTGTTTTCACGTGTCTTTTGAATGCTGTTTAAGGTTGTGTCTGTGTCTGTGTAATGTGTCTGTGTAATGGTCACTGACTAGCCAGACTCACTGTCTCCAAGAAGATCATTGGTTGATTCAGGGTGGGAATGGGTTCCTTTAAACCTATTGGCCGCTGCCTAGTGGCCAACCATATAAGTAGCTGCGCAGAAGCCTCTGTTTCAGTTCTGTTCCTGCTTGCCTCAATAAAGCAATGTTCCTGTTTGCAACCTCTCGTCTCACTTGCTGCCTCCCAAGAACTCACTACACAACAGAATAATTATTCATTTGTCACTTTCAACACATTGAACCTGAAATCTTAAAAAGGGGAGATCACATTTGGGTTCTGCTCTAATGCAGGAGCAAATGCCATTGCATTTCTAGAATAGATACCATATTGGGAAGGGGAACCAGATAGCTAAATCTGCAGGCTGTTTTGAGACCAATTTTATGGGGGAGCTTCAGCTTCAATTCAAATTCCTGGGAAAGAATCCACAGCAGCCTGTATAGCCTTTTTCAATTTTAATAAGCAAAATGTCTTGTACAAACAAAGGAGTGACATTTTCCTCATTAAGCCTTAGATTGAGCTGCTAAATATCATTTTCCAAATCTAAAAGCCACAGGAAAGTCCTTTATATGTGGAAAAATTTGCAGCACACATTCTGTAATTCCTTGTAAATCAAAAGCAAACAACTTAATCTCGACTAGTTTTTGTTTGCCAGAAAGAACTAGAGGCTCATAATTAACTCCCAGCTCTATACGGACAAACTAGAAAAAAATACCTTGGTGCATCTTACGGATAAAAATAGGGCAATCCTAAATAAATACATGGGCAGGCTGGAATGCTGCTTGATCTAACTGTACCATGAAGAGTCTTTTGTTTATTTTTGTATTTATTGCATACATACACAAACACGTACCCCACAAAGAAATATTATATTGTAGCATGTCTTGCACATAACTCGGTTAAACATGAGGAAGAACTAAGTCATATGACCCATGAAGGTGAAAGCAACCCATTCACTTCTCTATGTAATACAAGGCAGGCTACAGAAAAACAGGATATTTATGGAGTCTATAAGAGGCCATTTTCCATGGCTGTTGGACTGCATTCAGCAGTCTGGCTTATAAGAAAGCAACTTCCCCTACCAAGCTATCTGAATTCAAGTTCTGATAGAATATATCCCAGCATACTCCATTAGAACCTAGTAATGTAATACTAGAAGGAGTCAAGAAATGAGATAAATGCACATTCTGGATGGTACATGTAAACTGTAGAACTCCCTGGTTCAGAAATCTAGTCTGGTCTTCTCCTAGACAACCTCTCACTCTTCACTAGTGATGGTATTTTCCCCCACAAGAGATGTAAATTTTACAAAATATTTTCTGCTTGCTCCTATAGCTGCCTCTTTCTTCTACTTTCTCCAGTGCTTCTGATTTGTTTCATTTTTTTCAACGTTTCGATCTAAATAATGGTGTAGTATCATAAATAAGGTTCTCAGGCTAGTCTGATGAAAAGGTAAAGCTGGTGACTTTATTAATGTGCCTTAGCTTGTTTGGGCTGAGATACTGTATATCATTGATACTTTTCATGCCTAAGGAAAGTTGAGCAGACATCAGTCCACTGAAGGGTGCAATCAACATTAGACTCCAGAGACATCTCATTTTCACTTTGGCATCAACAATGCCACTTTTCTGCTGCCAAAAAGGGGAGTTCCTTGCTCCTTGTAGAACGACTGATGAACTCTCAGCAGTGCAGCCATTTAGTTAAGGAGGAACAGTTCTCCCGCTGCCTTTCTCCCAGTGGTGGGTTTCAGCCGGTTTGCACCACTTCGGCAGAACCAGTAGCTAATTTTTTTTTTATTGCCCAGGTCCAGAATGGACTTCCGGAAGCGGCATCCACACAGAGAACCGGTTGTTCACGTATTTGAATCCCACCACAGCTTTCTCCTTATTTGAGCTTCTGTGGGAAAGGTAATTTTCCCACCATTTCCCTGCCCCTGTCCACGTTCACCGGTGCTTCAGTGGAGAGCTTTAGGAACTTCATCCACTTTTAAGAAGCTTTGGAAAAAAAAGACTAAAGATGAAAAGAAGCAGCTGCTTTAAATAAAATTGCTTTCAGATTTAATTGAGAAATCTGATTCACTAATCATTGCTGGGATTAGTGCTCTCAGGAACATTCAGACTCGTGCGGAAATATTTTTCCTTCAGCAATTCTCTCTCTAATTTGTACCAGCTCTTGAAAAAGAAACAAAATATAAACAGATTCACAGACCCATTTGTTCAAGGGGAGAAAGCAGACAACAGTTCCTAAGAAGTTTCTAGTTCAGCAAGAAAAGTTTTGTCTTTTTTTCCAACTGTCTCTGCACTTCTGGAGAACTTGAAACAGGCGGGGGTTATTCTTGCATTGAGATTTAGATTGCATTAGAAAATCCCAGGCAATCATTATGCTGTTTGCTACCTTATCTACATCTCCATAGCAGTAATTAAGATTCCTCCAAGACTTTTATCCTTGCTTATTGAAGCTTTAAGAAAAGAAGCAAAGGCTTTTCATTCCTCCAATTGTTCCAGAAACTAAAAAAAAACAAAAAACCCAGTGAAAGGCTCTTCTGCTTTTGTTAATTTCTCTACTCAGTGCTCCAAATAAAACTCTTCTCTAAAATATGGTACTTGTGTGCAGGGATGATTTAGAGGCTGGTGTCAAGGTGCCCTGGTGTCACAGTGGTTAGAATACAGCAGGCATGTCAAACTCGTGATGTCACATGACATTGCATGATATATTACGACTTTTTCCCCATTGCCGGCAATGGGCGGGCGCGGTTTGGGCGTGATGCATCCAGCCCACTGGCTGGCAGTTGAACATGCCTGGAATACAGTATTGCAGGCTGACTCTGCCCATAGCTAGGAGTTTGGTCCTGACAGGGCTCAAGGTTGACTCAGCCTTCCATCCTTCTGAGGTTAGTAAAATGAGGACCCATATTGTTGGGGGACAATATGCTGACACTGTAAACTGCTCAGAGAATGCTGTAAAGCACTATGGGGCAGTGTATGAGTATATTGCTATTTTAGTAACAATACAAGTTTTTCATTTAGCTTTCTGTAATAAGATTTATTAAAATGAAAAGGGAATTAGATTACAGGAATCTCGAAGACAAAGTAATTGCATTTATCTATTTGGCTTCAAATACATCTCTGTATTCACAAGTCATTTAACTTCTTTAATAATTGTTTGATAGATTGGGAGGATGGCCAATCATTTTCCTGATAACTGAGAAATGTGTAGATATTCCAAGCTTTTCTGGTGTGTTACAAACTGATATCCACAGTGGCAATAAAACTGACTTTCTCTGGTTTCATACATGTTCCTATATGATTAACAGAAGGTAAGTAGGTAGGTAGGTAGGTAGGTAGGTAGGTAGACAGAAAAACAGATGGACAGTCAAATTCACCAAATTAATGTCCATGTAGCATTCCTTAGCATCTGCCACATTTGACTTTGCTTATTTCAGATCCTTTTCATTAAATCTAAAAAAGTAAGAAGTTGTAAACCAAAGTGCCAGTTTCTCTCTTGTTGTTTGCAAGAATGCCTTTGAGCCGCATAAGTATTCTCAAGAAATAAAAAAAGCAGGTAGCTTCAGATTTCTTTGTAACATTACCTTTTTCGCAGAAAAATGTGCACAAAGAAAATGGATATCACAGAATGCATTGTGGAGGGATTGTGGAAGATCAGATTTATGCAATCAGAATGGTATTTACTGTGAGACTTTATGGGAGTAAAAGTTGGATTTGAAGAAGCAAGATAGGAAGAGCACTGACCCTCTAGAACTTTGGTGTTGTAGAAAACTCCAGAGAATATCATGGACAGCCAAGAAAACAAACTAATAGATCATTGAACAAATCAACTCAGCGTTGATTTATGCAAAGACCTAGTTCTCTGGGGAACGCTCTAATGCTGGGAAAAGTGTAAAGAAAAGAGAAAAATAGGATGACCATCAGTCAACCAATTATGGAAGGCAGACGTTTACCAGAGGTAGCCATTTTGTATATGAGCAATTTTCTTCCAAGCAAAATCTCACTGTAACTAATATGTCCAATGTCTTTCTCCCCCAACCCAAGTACCTAGGAATTATATCCTGGTTTAATGATTGATTGATTGATTGTTGTATTAACAGTACAAATAAACATTAAAATGATTGTATAGAATAGTGCTTTTAATTCAGATCATGAAAGCTGATCGGTTGAAGGATAATTCTAATAGGTATTTCTGTATTTTAACTTTTCTTCCTTCTTTCTTTTTCTAGGGACTTCCATGAATAAAAAATAATGCAGGATTAATATTACTCTGGATGCAATGGAAAGAAAGGGGGTGACTTAAATGAACTTCCTTTTCTCTTCAGGTTTCACCAGCCTTAGCCAATGCTGAAACCATAACGTATGACTAAACAATGTGCATTTTCTTCTGATTTAGTTATTTGTTTGGAAAATAGAGACCCACCTGCCAATACTAACTAAAATATAAATGATTAAGTACTTCACCTCCTTCATACTAAGATTAGTTGGTCAGTCATGTTAATAAGATGTAAGCTACTGCTTTGACTTTGGATCAATTAAGTCAAAGGACTCCTTCCAATGATCAATGTTAATTATATCCCATAGCAACCTTTTGTAGTTAATGAGAGAATGTTCTATATTAAGACAATATTATAGTTATATATTATTATGATATTATAAAAGACTCTTCTTTTTCCTTGACATCTGAATTGTTTAGCCAGGTTTTAATGCTACTTTGAAATAATTTACATGAGTTGACTTCATTCACTTTGTTACAACCTGATGAATTAGTAGTAAATATTGGGGAAGGTACATGCAAATTATATTGGAAAATAGCTGGGTTTATCATTCAGCAAGGCCAGGTGGGGATGTCCTTCCTGGATCCTGTCAACTGGGGAGTGTCAAGGAGAATGGAATTGCAATTTTAAATGTTCTTCCTAAAACAAGACAGAAAGGAAAAGAATCTCCACTAGGCAGAAATAACATTTCTGACTATTTTTCTGTAGAATACGATAATGTCATAAATGCAAGAAATTATCTTGCAGAGATCATTCATATATGCAAGCTACCCACTGAAGTGTTTCATCTTGATAATTTGATGCTACCTAACATTGCTGATGGGATAAATTTTACCTTGTAAATAACTGAACATTATTTCAGTCTTGGAAGATTCACTGGTAATTACTATTCACATCTTTTTCTCCAAGTCAAATCATGTTTAAAACATAGATTTTTATTCATAATATTGTCTACACAATCTATAAGTATGGGTGAGGCCTACAGTTTTATTTAATGTTATTTGTATTTGAAATAGCCGGGAAATTAAAAACAGCATCCCAGAAGTTTTATAATTCTAGTGATTGAAGTGAAAAGAACAATGTATTGCTAATTAAAGAGATGTCGGAAAGCAAAATGCCATCTTCCCATTGAATAATCCTTCAACTTTAGTAGAAATGATCATTTCTGGCCTGGATAAAATCCATTGCCAACATAAATTCTAACACTATAAATAGGTTTCTGAATCATAGATGGGAGATTTTTCAGGATCAAGGCAGGAAAGAACAAATGATCAAATAAAAGAAAAAATCAAATGGAATTAAAAGTTTAGTTTAGTTTAGTTTTATTGTATTTGTATACCGCCCTTCTCCCGAAGGACTCAGGGCGGTGAACAGGGCATACATAAAAAATACAAGATACAAAATTTAAAAAAGAATTAAATAGTAGCCCAGCTAAAACAGTCGATAACAATATACAATATAAAAATCCCCATTAAAACCCCACCATATCCCCATCAGGCCAGGCCGGCTTGTTCAAATAGATGGGTCTTCAGACCGTGTCGGAAGGAGCGAAGGTCAGGTGCCGTCCGGAGCTCGACCGGCAGCTGATTCCATAAAGCCGGACACTTACTTCCAAAACTAAAAGAACTGGTATAGGATACTTCATCAAGAAGATCATGGAAACTATGAAGAGCAGAGCAAAGCAACCAGCAAATCTTCTGGCACTATATAACCACAGTCTCCAGATTCTTGACTTTGTTGGACACACCTTTTGGGATTTGTATTCCTGTTGTGTTTTCTCCTTGATCTGTCTTCAGACCATTGAATAAGCTTGAGGAATTCTATGGCATGTGAAATGTGGAGTATTGTGGACAACTCTTATGACTCTGAATCTGTTCTCCCCCTCTCTACTCACAGTGGCTACCTCCTGAAGGTAATCTTCACCTGAGCTCCAGGTGTTCTCAGGAAGTTATGACAAAGCAATAGAGTCTTTCAAAGTTGTAACTGTCCATCTTATTGTCTACTGGGACTGTTATTAGATGAAATTGCACTCATCTCATAGCCCAACTTTAGTATGTCTGATCAACAAGTCTGGGGATAGGGGGTAGTTCTGTCCCTACAGGTTAACAGTTGATCTATTGTAGGGGATCAAAAGCAGCAATATGCATTCTGTGATGCATTTGAACATGACCACAATATTGATATTTACAAAAAGGGAAAGGCTTACATCATAATATTGTAACAGTAAGCTTATTAGTTTTGACAACTGTCTCTGTGGATACTCTTGGGGGCAATTTCTTTGTGGCAATTGATATATTCATTCATTCTGCTTTCTCCTACCCAAGTTTATTTACTTGCCAGGAAAAATAACACCAATCATTTTTGCCAATGTGTGCTCCTGTACAATGTGGTTGGGAGATTGTATCACACTAGCACCTCTGATCTCTGATTCTGAGGCTGAAGAAGAGAGGCTGTCAGATACTCAGCCTGTAGTTCAAGTGGTAGTAGTTTGATTTCCATCTCTGAGTGAAGGGTCTGACTGAGCACAAATGGTCAATGATCCCTGTAATAAAGTATTTTAACCTGTCATTGGCAGAATGCCAAGTCCTAAATGATACCATCAGCTAATTAGGGTTGAGCATGGAGGAGCTCAGAGTTGTTGACTCCTCTAACTAAGTAAAGCCAGGCATTCTGGCTATATACAATCATGTTCCAGATCTCTTCCTTTCATTGTAAACTACTCTCCTGCTTCCTGATCCATGTTCCTGTGATGTCCTGTTTCAAACTGCTTCTTGCCCGGTGATTATGTCTTCAGTATGATTTTTGGAATAAGTTTCTTGAAATTGTCTTCTCTTTGTCTATGGATAATCTTGGATTTCTCTTAGTGTTTCTGTCTCCAAATTTTTCAAGTGAGCTGGTTTTACTGGTATAATTATTTTGGTACTGGTATAATTATGAGGTAAGCAACTCTCTGAACCCTCCAAGTCTTTGTTACTCCTTGTCTAAATTACTTTTATCTCTGCCTCAGTGATTGGTAAATGGTTTAGAACAGGGATGTTCAAACTTAAGCACAGTCCCTCTAAAGCACAATCATCCAGATTTTTTTTCATTTTCCTTTACTTTTCCTTATTTCTCTCCAGGACTATCATTCTCCTGGAATAATGCTATAGTATGCCTGATTATCATCATTCTTTTCCCCCATCTTTCTCCAAAACCCAATGAATGCTGTGTAGACTCCTATGTTTATAGGACACATCAATAATGAAGTGTTATCTGAACAGTAGGGTTTGTATCTGAAGAAAAGGGAAAATACCGCCTACTGATAAGAGCAGAACATTTGGAAAAAAAACTTTAGGCTGCTTTCATGAGTTACGGTGATGGGACATATGTAATATCTTGAAGACATATCCCTTAAAGATATTTATCCCATGGAACAATGTAAAATGAGCTTATTATGGGGTCATCTTCATATCCTCTTAGTATTTTCTGCATAATAATAAGCAAGATGGGAAGATGACCCCATAACAAGCTCTCTATTTTGTTCCAGTCTATCTAGGAAACATTCCGAACAAAAAGGGTCAGCAATACCTCAAATTAAAACTAATTTGTAACCAAATATTATATGGCAGGGGTCTTCAAACTTGGCAACTTTAAGACTTGTGGACTTCAACTGGATGGCTGAGGAATTCTGGGAGTTGAAGTTCACAAGTCTTAAAGTTGCCAAGTTTGAAGACCCCTGATATATGGGAACTGAATTGCCATAATTGAGCTAGTAATCTTGTCAACAACTGCATTTGGTCTCAAGGAAACTGAGACCCAACTAAAGTAAGAGTTTATTTATGAAAACCTTAAGTGACACCAAGTTTATTCATCATGACCGGATAGAGTTAGTTGGTTCTGATGTTCTTAATTTCTCTTTCTAATAATTTCTGTAAATACAGAACAGTCATTCCTGACCTTTCATATATTCCATTTACTATTTCTATTATTTCTAGCTTAATCTTCAGCTAAACTGAACTGGTTTCAGTCTGCAGTTGCTACTAAGAGAGCATTATGTTTTCAGGCTTTTGAATCTCACCATTAATTCAGAACATGAACCCTCATTATCTCGATCTGTCTCAATAATCCAAAGTTACAGAGCTACCCAAATGCATTTTTTTTTAAAAAAATGTTTTCTTGCATCAATTGGTAAAAGGTACCAAGAGCCAGATAAGGCATTATTATTTATAACTTTGTTTCAATGTTAGCATCTCTGATGAGGAAACCAAGTGAATCAAATATTCGAAGAGGTCTCCCTCCAGGTTATCACAGCAATTTAGCTATTAGGCCGTATCCTTCCTTTCTCCTCCAATCTATAATTGGCCTCTCCAACAAATATCACTTACATAGTTCATGGCATTTAAACCCCACAGAAAAGCTTTATTTATTCATTTGTGAAAGTAAACATTTTTTTAAAAAAAAACTGCTGGCTGAGTTTCATGGTCAAAAGTGTTCAGTTGCCAGACAGCCTTAATTCAGAATAGAGGTGTTTACCAACAACTTAATTGCAATCTTTGCTTTTGTAGTTACATTTTTAAATGGCGGCATTACCTAAGAGGCAGAAAGATTTTTATTATAAATTACTTCAGTGCCACCTACAAATTGACTAAATGAACTGTGTTTGAGTTGTGGATATGTTCTCATTACTCAGAGAACAATTTTACAGGATGTCTACTGTTGATGGTTTTTCATAAGAAGTTCATGGTTATTATGTGTGACAAGCTCAAGGGGTTAAAATAAGAAAAAATGATTAATGGGTAAAATTAATTAATTAGAACTTTTCTTCTCCTGCCAACCTGAAACCTAGCAATAAAGACTAAGGCATTGGATGTAGATAATCATCACTTGTAAATGTTGCACACAAAGGGCATTGTTAGAAGTCATAAATATCTGTTGAAATAAATTGTTCAGTTGCCTGAATCCCTGAATGTAAATTGTAAATAAATAAATTGCCTATATATAAAAACAGCAAGAGAAACTAAAGTCCTGATGAAAGGAATTTAAAGCAGGATAAGAAGAAAGAAAATAAGAAGGTCCAAAGATATCATTACATACTATAGGTAAGGAGCCATCACTGTATCAAATTTTTCTCTACCTCTGCAGTTAATAAATATGGATCAGGTCTTGACATATGCATAGATGTTTTCATATATCTGAGGTTTGGGCCTCATTTCTTGTTACTTTACTTCTAGGTAAAAGGGAAGACAGATATTTCTACATACAAAAAGTACATTTTTTTTCAGGAGTTGGATTAGTTTATTTGCATAATATATTTGCCCTTCCTTTTCTTCATTTGGTCACAGCAATTCTTAGGGGATAGCTAAGTTATATGTGACTGCTTTGCAACAGAGCTGAAAGAGCAGGGTTTGGTTGGGTTTAGATGTGATGGTGCTAGGAAGAAATGGAGGGTGGGTGTGTTATATTAATGTTAAACATGTATTATTGTTGAATAAGTTATGTTCCACTATTGAGGTAAAATAACCGTGACAGGAATACACGCGGCAGCTTTTGACAACTGTCAAAAGCTACTGCTGGCAAATGCCCAGGGGCAGCAGATGACAGCTCTCAGCTGTCAGCATGGCTTACCACCACGCATGCGCATCCGCCACAAGGACGCTAAGCTGTCAAAACACTCCCCGCTGCCAATTGGCTCAGCAGTTCAGGTGGGAGGGAAACGCGCAGCTGATTGGCGCAGCCAGCCGGCGGCCGGCTATAAAAGAGCAGAAGCGGAGCATATGATTGTCCGGTACCTCAATAAACAGTTAGACTAAGCCAGCTGTCTCCAAGTGGTTCTTAAGTCACTTCACTGGCGACGAGGATGGGATCTGCTTTGCCAAGCTGAAGTCACCGCCAGGGAAGAGAATTCCCGGTGACCAGAGCTAGTCACGGCTGAAGTCACAAGCGGGAAGTTATAACTTCCACAGAGGCGGCAAAGCAGATAACCGGACCGAGACAGTATGGCCAACCTCGGATGCGTACGAGAGTTCGATATTCGCCACCCAGAGCGTTGGGTGGCGAATATCGAACAGATATTTATCAACAGATATTTATGACTTCTAACAATGCCCTTTGTGTGCAACATTTACAAGTGATGATTATCTACATCCAATGCCTTAGTCTTTATTTCTAGGTTTCAGGTTGGCAGGAGAAGAAAAGTTCTAATTAATTAATTTTACCCATTAATCATTTTTTTCTTATTTTAACCCCTTGAGTTTGTCACACATAATAACCATGAACTTCTTATGAAAAACCATCAACAGTAGACATCCTGTAAAATTGTTCTCTGAGTAATGAGAACATATCCACAACTCAAACACAGTTCATTTAGTCAATTTGTAGGTGGTACTGAAGTAATTTATAATAAAAATCTTTCTGCCTTAAATTTAGCGGAGGTCTCCAGGGAAGTTCAGGTGTATGAGGACAGCCACCAAGGAGACCCCGCACGGCCCGCAAACGAACAACATGGATCGGTGCATCAAGACTCAACAACCCTGAGCGGCAACGATGAACTGGAAGACCTGACCAATGTGGACGCCATTCAACGGAGACTCGAGAGACTCCAAACCCGCCGGAACGACCACGGGGAGAAGCAAAAAGCAAAAAAATGCAGCTTCCCAAGAAGCTACCCCAAAGAACAGCGATCCACCTGTGCCAGCTGCAGAGGGAACCATGGCCGAGCTGCCTGCCAGTTCCGAAATGCCAAATGCCATAACTGCGGGAAACCCGGGCACATCAGAACCGTATGCCGGAGCTGACCCCGCGAGAACCTTCACGAGTTGGAGGCTACCTCCCCAGGTACGCGACCCACAAGGGCCACTAGCGAAAAGTCCCCGGGGTTCCTAGTACAGGCAGTAAACAGGGATGGGGAAGAAAAAGGAGTCCACCAACTAAACCCAAAGGTTAAAATCAGAACAAAATTACAAGGGGTCCCCTGTGACATGGAAGTAGATTCAGGATCCTCAGTCTCATTAATTTCCTTTAAGACATTCAGGGAAATTTGCCGACAGAACTGGAGGCAAATTTCGTTAGAACCCCCCCAGATACACCTGGCAGATTACCAGAAAAACCCCATTCAATTAAAAGGAAAGGCAAGAATAATTGTCGAATTAAAAAAATTCCGAGGTCCACTAAACGTGTTAGTCACGCAGGGAGACCAAACCAGCCTAATTGGCCTAGACTGGTTCAAGGCCTTAGGCATCGCCATTACGGGAGTTAATGCAACACAGGCTGCAGGCCTCGAAGCCATCTGCAATTAATTTGCAGACGTCTTCGATGGCTCCCTGGGAAAATACACAGGGGCCCCTATCTCCCTAAAACTCAACCCCGAGATACAACCAATAAGAATCAGAGCCAGAAGAGTTCCGTTTGCCCTCAAAAAAAATTTGAGGATGAACTGGAATGCCTGGTTAAATTAGGGGTCCTAGAGCCTACTGACAGGGGAAGTTGGGAAACCCAACGTGGACGTGGTCAAACAAGAGATGACAAGACTGAACATCGACATCTTAGGTATCAGTGAACTAAAATGGACAGGAATGGGTGAATTTAATTCAGATGACCATCAGGTATACTACTGCGGGCAAGAATCCCTCAGAAGAAATGGAGTAGCCTTCATAGTCAATAAAAGAGTAGGAAAAGCAATACTGGGATACAATCCTCAAAATGACAGAATGATCTCAGTTCGAATCCAAGGCAAACCATTCAATATCACAGTAGTCCAAGTCTATGCCCCAACCACCAGTGCTGAAGAGGATGAAATTGACCGGTTCTATGAAGCCCTACAGCACCTTATAGAACTAACACCAAAAAATGATGTCCTTATCATCATGGGGGATTGGAATGCTAAAGTAGGAAGCCAAAAGATAACTGGAATAACAGGCAAGTTTGGCCTTGGAGCACAAAATGAAGCAGGGCACAGGCTGATAGAATTTTGTCAAGAGAAAACAATGGTCATAGCAAACACTCTTTTTCAACAACCCAAGAGACGGCTCTACACATGGACATCACCAGACGGTCAACACAGAAATCAGATTGACTATATGCTCTGCAGCCAAAGATGGAGAAGCTCTATACAGTCAGTAAAAACAAGACCAGGAGCTGACTGTGGCTCAGACCATGAGCTTCTCCTTGCAAAGTTTAAGCTTAAACTGAAGAAAGTAGGGAAAAGCACTAGGCCACTCAGGTATGAATTAAATCATATCCCTGTTGAATATACAGTAGAGGTGACAAATAGATTTAAGGGATTAGATCTGATAGACAGAGTGCCTGAAGAACTATGGACAGAGGTTCGCGACATTGTACAACAGGTAGCAACCAAAACCATCCCAAAGAAAAAGAAATGCAAGAAAGCAAAATGGCTGTCTGAGGAAGCTTTGCAAATAGCTAAGGAAAGGAGGGAAGCGAAAGGCAAGGGAGAAAAACATACATATGCCCAATTGAATGCAGAATTCCAGAGAATAGCTAGAAGAGATAAGAATGCCTTCTTAAATAAACAGTGCAAAGAAATAGAGGAAAACAATAGAATAGGGAGGACCAGAGATCTTTTCAAGAAAATTGGAGAGATGAAGGGAACGTTTAATGAAAAAATGGGCATGATAAAGGACCAAAATGGCAGGGACCTAACAGAGGCAGAAGAGATTAAGAAGAGGTGGCAAAATTACACAGAAGAACTATACAAGAATGAGCTTAATGTCCCTGATAATCACAATGAGGTGGTCACTGACCTCGAGCCAGACATCCTAGAATGTGAAGTGGGCCTTAGAAAAGCTGAGCAACAACAAAGCTAGTGGAGGTGACAGTATTCCAGCTGAGCTATTCAAAATCTTAAAAGACAGTGCAGTAAAAGTGCTACACTCAATTTGCCAGCAAATTTGGAAAACTCAACAGTGGCCCCAGGATTGGAAAAGATCAGTTTACATTCCAATTCCAAAGAAAGGCAGTGCCAAAGAATGTTCAAACTATCGCACCATTGCACTCATTTCTCATGCTAGTAAAGTCATGCTTAAAATCCTACAAGCTAGACTTCAGCAGTATGTGGATCGAGAACTACCAGAAGTACAGGCAGGATTTCGAAGAGGCAGAGGAACTAGAGATCAAATTGCCAACATACGCTGGATCATGGAGAAAGCTAGGGAGTTCCAGAAAAACGTCTATTTCTGCTTCATTGACTATGCTAAAGCCTTTGATTGTGTGGATCATAACAAACTGTGGCAAGTTCTTAAAGAGATGGGAGTACCAGACCATCTTATTTGTCTCTTGAGAAACCTATATGCGGGTCAAGAAGCAACAGTGAGAACTGGACATGGAACCACTGATTGGTTCAAAATTGGGAAAGGAGTCCGGCAAGGCTGTATACTGTCGCCCTGCCTATTTAACTTATATGCAGAGCACATCATGAGAAAGGCAGGGCTAGATGAATCAAAAGTTGGAATTAAGATTGCCGGAAGAAATATCAACAACCTAAGATACGCAGATGATACCACTCTAATGGCAGAAAGTGAAGAAGAACTAAAGAGCCTCTTGTTGCGGGTGAAGAAGGAGAGTGCAAAACTTGGGTTGAAACTTAACATTAAGAAAACCAAGATCATGGCATCTGGCCCTCTCAATTCCTGGCAAATAGATGGGGAAGAAATGGAGGTAGTGACAGATTTTATTTTCCTGGGTTCCAAGATCACTGCAGATGGGGACTGTAGCCAAGAAATTAAAAGACGCTTGCTCCTGGGGAGGAAAGCCATGGCAAATCTAGACAGCACACTAAAAAGCAGAGACATCACCCTGTCAACAAAGTACGTATAGTCAAGGCTATGGTCTTCCCAGTAGCAATGTATGGCAGTGAAAGTTGGACCATAAGAAAGGCTGAGCGCCAAAGAATTGAGGCCTTTGAACTATGGTGCTGGAGAAGACTCCTGCGAGTCCCTTGGACTGCAAGGCGATCAAACCGGTCAGTCCTAGAGGAGATCAATCCTGACTGCTCTTTAGAAGGCCAGATCCTGAAGCTAAAACTCAAATACTTTGGCCACCTAATGAGAAGGAAGGACTCACTGGAGAAGAGCCTAATGCTGGGAAAGATCGAGGGCAATAGAAGAAGGGGACGACAGAGAATGAGGTGGCTGGATGGACTCACTGAAGCAGTAGGCGTGAGCTTAAATGGACTCCAGAAGATGGTAGAGGACAGGAAGGCCTGGAGGAATGTTGTCCATAGGGTCGCGATGGGTCGGACACGACTTCGCAGCTAACAACAAAAGAGCCTACTGACAGGGGAAGTTGGGAAACCCCAATCATCACCCCAATTAAGCCAAATGGCCAAATTCGGCTCTGCGCCGACTACAAAGCTACCCTGAACTGAGCATTAAACGCACACGCTTACCCAGTCCCCACGGTAAAAGATGTCCTCTCTTCCATCCGATCCGGTGCCATCTTTGCCAAGCTAGACTTGGCACAGGCGTATTTGCAACTCCCAGTTACCCAGGAAACCACAGATGCGCAGACCATAGTCACTCACCACGGGGTTTTTAAAGTCAAGCAGCTACAATTTGGCATATCGGCAGCCCCAGGAATATTCCAAGAAATAATGGAGAAAACCTTAAAGGGAATTCCCGAGGTCTGCCCCTACTTCGACAATGTCCTCATCGCCGGAGAATCAGAGCCAATCCTAGCTGACAGGCTGACAGCTGTTCTAACCCGATTTAGAACAGCCGGTCTTAAACTTCAAAAAGAGAAATGTTCAATTGGGGTTCCCTCCACAGAATTCCTGGGGTACAGAATTGATGCCCAGGGAATTCATCCGACCAACTCCAAAATGAAGGCTATCAGAGCAGCCCCCACCCCAAAAAACAAACAGGAGTTACAAGCCTTCTTAGGGCTGTTGAACTTCTATCATGCTTTATTGCCCCATAAAGCAACAATAGCTGAACCTCTCCATAGACTACTGGATAAGGGGAGCCCATGGATCTGGACGTCAAGACATGATGCCAGCTTCCACAACCTAAAAAAACATCCTATGTAACAGCTCCACGGTTACACTATTCAGAGAGGACCGGCCCCTATGCATCACGTGTGACGCATCCCTGTACGGAATAGGGGCAGTCCTTAGCCATTTAACAAGGGAAAGGCTACAAAGGCCAATAGCATTTTATTCAAGAAGCCTAACAAAAGCGGAATGGAATTATGCCCAAATTGACAGGGAGGCATTAGCAATCGTCGCAGGCGTGAAAAAATTTCATGATTACCTCTACGGCAGACAGTTCACCATTTTCACCAACCACAAACCCCTCTTAGGCATATTCACATGGGACAAATTAACAACCCAAATCCTGTCACCCAGAATCTTAAGATGGTCAACCTTTTTATCAGCGTATACATATAAATTAATCCACAAATCGGGAAAAGAATTGGGCCATGCAGACGGACTCAGCAGGCTTCCCTTGCCGGCCAACGACCCCGACCCAGCCCCGGCTGGGCGCATCTTAGCAATTTCAGAATTGCCAGAATGCCCCTTGTCTGCAAAGGACATTGCTTTGGCCACAGCCAAAGAGAAATATATTAGCAGGGTTCTGCAGTGGGTTACTGCCGGGTGGCCAGCGGAGTGCCCAGGACCGGAGTTCTAGCCATACTTCGCTAGGAAGCAAGAACTGTCATCCCATTTCGGGTGCCTTCTATGGGGTAACAGAGTAGTGGTTCCAGGGAAACACAGACCACAGACACTACACACACTGCATGAAGGACACCCAGGGGTGGTAAAGATGAAAGCCCTAGCTAGGAGCTATGTTTGGTGGCCAGGAATAGACAGAGACATTTATTTATTTATTTTATTTCTTTAGTTACATTTATATACCGCCCTATTCCCTGAGGACTCAGGGCGGTTTACAGGGAATTAAAAAATCCACCATACAAAAGTTAAAAAACCAAATTAAAAAATATTAAATTGACCCTGTATACTTAAAACCCCAGTTAAAAATTTCTCCTCAGCCTGGGCCTGAGAGCTCAAAGAGCCAGGTCTTCAGGCCCCGGCGGAATGATCGGAGGTCGGGGGCAGTCCTCAGCTCCACCAGCAGCTGGTTCCAGAGGGCAGGCGCTCCCACTGAGAAGGCCCTATCCCTGGGTGTCACCCGCCGGCAATCTCTCACCGGCGGCACCCTGAGCAGACCCTCCCTGTGGGAGCGCACTGGGCGAAGGGCGTTTGATGCCGGCAGCAGGTGTTCCCTCAAATAGCCCGGACCCAGGCCATTGAAGACCATGTGGCAGGATGCTACCCCTGCCAATTAGCAAGACCAGCCCCACCCCAGGCCCCGATCCACAAATGGGAGACTACCAGGAACCCGTGGTCCCGGGTACACCTGGACTTCGCAGGGCCCCTTCAGGGGCAACATTTCCTAATAGCTGTGGATAGTTTCTCCAAATGGCTGGAAGTCATTCCAGTCACCAGTATCACCACAGCTGCCACTGTACAAGGGCTTAGGGGGCTTTTCGCCACTCACAGCCTCCCCGATGTCTTGGTCTTGGATAATGGGCCCCAATTTACTTCTCATGAATTTCAGATATTCACCAGGGAGAACTCTATTCGGCATGTCACATCGGCTCCATTTCATCCCTCGTCTAACGGTATGGCTGAAATTATGGTGAGATCTACTAAAGATGCCTTAAAGAAATTCATCAAAGGAAACTGTCACTGGCGACTATCCCAGTTCTTACTGGCCCAGCACACCACCCCCTGCACAACCACGGGAAAATCACCAGCAGAACTACGGTGGGGAAGGCGACTAATCACCAGGCTGGACAGAATGCACCCAGACAGGACTAACGCTGATGCAGAGCAACCCCTTCTGCAAAGGTCCTTAAGGAACGGACAAACCATTTGGGCAAGGAACTATGCTGGGGGACATAAGTGGGTGCAAGGGGTCGTTATAGACTGAACAGGACCCCTGTCATATCTTGTAGATACTGGCCGCAACAGGCGCATCTGGAGACACATCAACCAACTAAGGAAACGGAGCCCTCAAAATATAGCAGAACGTGTAAACCCGGACATAGAAGAGGAAGGAGCCCCACAGGAAAGTGACCAAGAACTAACTAACCAGGCACTACCAGAGACCGCCACTCAGCAACTACCAGAACAGGGAGAAGGGGAGCAGGACGCAGAAACACCCATACACCGCTCCGGGCGAACAAGGAAACCCCCTGCCTACCTACAAGACTACGAATGGGCAGGCAGCAATCTACAACAACAGGGCGGGGAAGGAACATGTTCAGGGGAGGGGTAAGGGGTATGTTATATTAATGTTAAACATGTATTATTGTTGAATAAGTTATGTTCCACTATTGAGGTAAAATAACCGTGACAGGAATACACGCAGCAGCTTTTGACAGCTGTCAAAAGCTGCCACCTGCGAATGCGCAGGCGCAGCAGATGACAGCTCTCAGCTGTCAGCACGGCTTACCACCACGCATGTGCAGCCGCCACGAGGACGCTAAGCTGTCAAAACACTCCCCGCCGCCGATTGGCTCAGCAGTTCAGGCGGGAGGGAAACGCGCAGCTGATTGGTGCAGCCAGCCGGCGGCCGGCTATAAAAGAGCAGAAGCGGAGCATATGATTGTCTGGTACCTCAATAAACAGTTAGACTAAGCCAGCTGTCTCTGAGTGGTTCTTAAGTCACTTCAGTGGGTTGCATCCAAATTGTTATTACCTAATTTAGATAATCCTCCTGCTTCAAATTGTTCCAACAAGTTCAGGCAACAGTTTGAAAATGTCCTAGAAACGGACAGGGGGAAAAACTTAAGTGCTTGAAAGCAATAGAAAAATATCCTCATATTGTTAAGCTCAATTATGTAAACTGTCCAATCAGTTTAGTTAGAGATTGAAGGCACCTGATCAAAACCCAGGAGACTGTAAGTTTTGTCCTGCTTTAAGCATGAAGCCAGCTGGGCGATTCTGGGCCAGTCCTTCTCTCTCAGCCCTAGGAAGAAGACAAGGGCAAATCACTTCCAAAAATGAACTCATATAGGCAGTTGCTAGGAGTCAAGACATGAAGGTGATGCATGATAGATGAAAAATGATAGATAGGTAGGTGGGTAAGTAAGGAGAGAGAGAGAGAGAGGGGGGGGGAGAGAGAGAGAGAGAGAATAGAGGATTAGTGTGATAAAATAGCTTTTTCAGGGAAATATATCATTTTTGGAATGTCTATTTATTCTGTATTCCCACATCTTTATCTGCTGGGACACTGGAATTTTTAAATCTGTGTACCTAAGACTAACCCTGTCTATGAAAGCTCTATGATAAGGGCTATGCAAGGATCATCCTACTAGCTTTGCAGCTGGGCTTGCCTAGCAAATAATCCATCTCATTTTATTCCCAATTACTGAGGGAATAAGAAGAAGAGAAAAAAAATAACTAGCATCTATATTTGAATGGGACAAAGTCTGTTAATCAGAGGCAGAGTATATTAGACATTAATTCAATTATTTTTAAGTTAACTTAAAAATGGAGTTGCCGCCTTCTGTTGGATTTAGACTTTGCACTCAGCAGGAGTTTGGGCCTACTGTACATAAACTGCTCATCTTTTTTATTATTTGACCTCTGTGGACAAGCTGTTCCATTGCCTCCTATTCTACTTTACTTAGGTTCATCATAAAAATATTGTCTTTCCCCAATTTCATGAAAATTAATGTGGGGAAAATATTGCCAAGTTATCGTGCCTCCTTGTGATATGTAGATGGGATTCAGTGGTGGTTTCCATCTGGCTGCTCAATGTTTTCTTTAAAAAAAAACCTTAGGAACCATGGTATGAGCTGGAGTATTTAAGTAACTAATCATCTTGGAATACTTGGTTGATTCCCAGCAGAGACCCTGTATAGCAATTTTTAAGAAACTTTGTGGCCACTTCTGGGCCTACATATGTGATAATAAAACTAGAAGCAGGAAAATGCAGGATTTCTCTTGTGAAGAACTTGGAGAATCAGATGAATTTGGTGAATTTAAAGAAACTATCAAACCAATTTATATTCTCCCCATTAAGTTTGCTGGCCCATGCAAATGATGGCTTTATGGATTAACATTGGACTTACGACTTCTTTACATAATTAAATAAGCTGTAATGAAATTCAGTTGAACTATTCAACTATCCAAAGGGCATAAATTAATTAAAATAGTTTCATCCATTTATACATCATTACCATGTTTCAGAAAATGGGGGGACAACATTAAGGAAATGACTGACCCCAAATCTCTGATAACAGACAGTCTCTTGAAACAGAGAAAGTATTCCTCCAAAACTCTTGAGTGTGCAACTTTCACAGAAGTATGGTTTATTCGTAAATATTATAAAAATAAAAAAGTATTTTGCTGCTATGCATCCTTGTATTTCTTGGCACTGATGGCAGAAATAATTTTGCTATTTACAAACCTTTGAATAGAAGTGAGTAAAAATGTAACACAGGCAGATTGGTTCCATACGTTTGCCACAACTAAAGCTATTGCAGGAGTGTAAAACTCGCAATGTCACGTGTCACGATGTATCACGACTTTTTTTTCATTGCCGGCAATGGGGTGGGCGTGGTTTTGGCATGGGGCATCCGGCCCATGGGCTGGCAGTTTGACATCCCTGAGCTATAGTATCCAGCCCCTTGAACCATTATACTGCAAGAACTATTGTGACATTTCACTGGCCTAACCCTGCAGTGCCCTGCAGTTCAGCTTTACTGCAGTTGCTGTGTTCTACAAGTCAATTAGTGCAGTGTTAATGGATGCTCTTCTTTGCCAGAAGTGTCCTTGTAATGGACCACATGATCATGACTTGCAATTTTACTGCCAGCTTATCTATCTATCTATCTATCTATCTATCTATCTATCTATCTATCTATCTATCTATCTATCCATCCATCTATATCATCTATCATCTATCATCTGTGTCATCTATCTATCTATCTATCTATCTATCTATCTATCTATCTATCTATCTATCTATCTATCAATCATCAATCTATCTAGCTACCTATCATCCTTCATCTTACCTATCATCTATCTATCAATCATCTAACTATCATTTATTTATCTACTTTTCTGTCTGTCTATCTATCTCATCATAACCACCACATATTTGTTCATTAAATCTCATCTTTTTTGCGCAGTTGCCTGTTCAATGCTGAACAACAGATTGTAATTCATCTGGTAATGAATCTGTTTTCTTGTACTTTTTACATAACCAATCCCATAAATTAAGGTGTTTTTTTTAGCTCTCTGTACACCATGGACATTTGATAGGAAATGCTAAGAACTGACTACACAGTTTGTTACTAATTAAAACAAAAAGGCTTAACAAATAGAGTTAAAATAGAACTTAACTTCCTCTCCCAATTCCAGAAATAAACAAGAAGCACTTCCCCCATTTCTGTCTCACCCACCTGCACACTTCCATGTTGGGGGGAAAAATACAAAAAAGTGTAATCCCACCAGCACAGACAGATTGCCCACACAAAATATACATAGTGCTGTCTAATACTGTAGCTGCAAAGACAATTCTATTAATTTGCAACTGAAACAACTGGAAAGCACACTTACCTTCTATGTAAAAAAAATAAACAGTGCATAAGTTATGAGCTGTGGTGGCAGAGTGGTTAGAATGCAGTACTGCAAGCCACTTTTGCTGACTGCCAGTTGCAGCAGTTCAGCAGTTTGAATCTCACTGGCTCAAGGTTTACTCAGCCTTGCATCCTTCCGAGGCTGGTAAAATGAGGACCCAGATTGCTGGGGGCAATACGCTGACTCTGTAAACCACTTAGAGAGGGCTGTAAAGCACTGTGAAGCAGTGTATAAGCCTAAGTGTTATTGCTATTATGTATTTTAGAACCTTGTCACAGTAAACTTCCCATATCTTAAATCTTTTCTTAGATTTTCATATAGGTGCCACCTATAGATCTTTAAGGATGTAAAAATATTCCTCAAATAATTTCTGTCATAGGTCATTGATGTTCAAACATTAATTTCATCATGGTTTTTTATGTATTTTAAAGTGTTTCCAACTTTTTTTCTAATTCTTCTCTTAATAAATATTTTGTGTTATATCATTCTCTAAAATGGCTCCAGAGAAATGAATGATTTCATTTTAAAATTGCTATTCTTGATTTCATTGTCAAACAAAATAACTTAAAATACAGGAAGGAAGGAAGGAAGGAAGGAAGGAAGGAAGGAAGGAAGGAAGGAAGGAAGGAAGGAAGGAAGGAAGGAAGGAAGGGAGGGAGGGAGGGAGGGATTTACACTATCACCACTACCTCAAAATTGGATTTAGAATTCAAAATCCAAAATTGGATTTAGAAGTCTCATTAATGTTTTTTATTTAGATTGGACTCTGGCCAATAAATGTGAAGGATGAAAATTTCTAAGCATTTGCTTTCAAATTTTTATGTAAATAACTTCTTTGAAGTGAAGTAGGAGATAGATCTTCTCAGAGGTGTATTTTGTACTTCCCCATTCTACTTGTCTCTTTCATTCTGGCAGCTTTTTTTAATCAAGGATGGACATGCTCCAACCAACACTTTCCCAAGCAACTTGTTCTCAACTTCAGATTAAACAAGTTGAAATCAGTCCATCAAAACTGGCTGCCTTATTCCCTAATTTGGAGCCTGGAATGGAAATTTAAACAGCAACAGGTTTTGCAAATTCATCATAGCAATAGCACTTAGACTATATACCAGTTTACAGTGCTTTACAGCCCTCTCTAACCAGTTTACAGAGTCAGCATATTGCCCCCCACAATCTGGGTCCTCATTTTACCAACCTCAGAAGGATGGAAGGGTGAGTCAACCTTGAGCCAGTCAGGATCAAACTCCTGGCAGTGAGCAGAGTTAGCTTGCAATACTGTACTTTAACCACTGTGCCACCATGGCTCTATAGCAGATTACCACTTTTTTTTGGCTGTTCTATAATCCAGAAAATAAGACACTTATACATGCTTATCTTACCAACTTATTGACACGATTTGGGGAAACATTAATTTCATGCATATTGTGGATTAAAAACTCAAAATCTCTGGCTAAAAAAAGAAGTGTGAATATAGCCAACTTTCCAGGCCCAATTCTCTTCTCCTTTTCAATACAATCAACTGAGAGTGCTTTCTAAATGAGATATGGAATAGGATAGAAAGAAGTTCATCCCAATTGTATTCTGGGACTCCTAAACTTTTCAGGATATAGATCTGTTTGCAGATTTCCTGCCTTCTGTAATAGTAAGCAAATACTTAAAGCCCTGGATGCATATTACCATTCACCATAAATAAGGCAGTGGGATATTTATTTGTGAGTGTTGATGGTAAATGTTATAAATTGTGATGTAATGGCAACAGTTGCTGAGATACCACACTCATACAACCTGAAGTAAAGGAAATATATTTAGATACTAGCAGATGGATATTTTGTTCAGCAATTCTTCCCAACAGTGACTCAGTTATTTAGCATGATTTGTAAAACACATATAGATACACCTTCCCCAACTTATTATTACCTATTTTTATTTTTATGTGGTGATGGAAAAAGAAAAGATCTTTAAAAATAGTCTCACTGCAGATAAATATGCAAAGACTTGTCAGGAGTAGCATTTAAGAATGTAGACATGTAAGAATGTATTTTCTTAGTAATATTATGCCTGTCTTTTGAGAATTTAGTAATTATCATTTTCACCTTCCCATGATACCCAAAGTGGAAAACACCTTATCCATCATGATACATGAATTGAATGTTTCAATGGCCACTTCTATCACCCCTTCTGATTGTCATTGCAGTAATTCCTTGGTCAACAAGTCAGAATACCAAACATCAAAAACATCTACCAGGCTACCACACCAACTTTACAGGGACAATCTGAAGCTGTATGAAAAAAACACCATCTGAAATAACATATCTGCTAAATACTTTTTCTATATACAGCCAAAATGTTGCAATGGGGTTTGAACTGGACAGATGTGCCACCATTACCATCAAGAGGGGGGAAATAGTGAAAACTGAAGAATAAATATGTCCTATAGAAAATAGTAGGGACGCGGTGGCTCAGTGGGTTAGGACGCTGAGCTTGTCGATCGGAAGGTCGGCAGTTTGGCGGGTCGAATCCCGAGTGCCGCGTAACAGAGTGAGCGCCTGTTACTCGTCCCAGCTTATGCCAACCTAGCAGTTCGAAAGCACGTAAAAATGCAAGTAGAAAAATAGGGACCACTACGGTGGGAAGGTAACAGCGTTCCGTGCGCCTTTGGCGTCTAGTCATGCCGGCCACATGACCACGGAGACGTCCTCGGACAAGCGCTGGCTCTTCGGCTTTGAAACGGAGATGAGCACCGGCCCCTAGAGTCGGAAACGACTAGCACGCATGTGCGGGGGAACCTTTACCTTTACCTTATAGAAAATAGTATCAGGAATCTGGATGAAGACAATTGCTACAATACCTGGGCATCCTTCAAGCTGACAGTATCAAGCACACTGAAATCAAGAAGGTTAGAAGTGAATATATGATGAGAGTGTTAAAGATCTTAAAGTTCAAACTCAGTGAAGGAAATAGCATCAAGGCAATTAACACCTGGGCAATTCTTATCATTAGATACACAGCTGGAATAGTGGATTGGATTTAAGCAGAGCTAAAATCCCTGCATAGAAAGACCATAAAAATAATGACAATATATCATGCCCTTCTTCCACACAGTGATACTGACAGATTTTATTTACCAAGGACCAAAGGTGGGTGTGGTATGAAGCAAGCACACCAGACAGATGAAGAGGAAAGGGGGGCATTGGAAGAAAATCTGAAAGACAACAAAGAAGATGCACTGAAGCTGTAAACCATGAAAGCTTATTGAATATCAGAGAGATCAATCTGGCCTTCAAGGAAGAACAGATGATGAATGGAAAAGAGATGTGGCAAAATAAAGTATTAAAGAGCCCGTACATTAAAATAAAATTACAGGCAAAATATACTGCTCAAAAAAATAAAGGGAACACTTAAACAACACAATGTACTGTATTTAATAGTAGGATGTCTTATCTTGTGTTCTCTTTATTTTTTTGAGCAGGATAGATAGATAGATGGATGGATGGATGGATGGATGGATGGATGGATGGATGGATGGACGGAGGGACGGAGGGACGGAGGGACGGAGGGACGGAGGGATGGATGGATGGATGGATGGATAGGTAGATAGATAGATAGATAGATAGATAGATAGATAGATAGATAGATAGATAGATAGATAGATAGATAGATAGATAGACAGATAGACAGATAGACAGACAGACAGACAGATAGACAGACAGATGAAAGATGGATGTTGAGGAAGAAGACAGGAGAAAGAAAGAATTATTCAGATATGTCTATGGAGATTCTCGGTCATCCACGTCATAGTTGTCCCAAAGATGCTTTTTCACGGGACAACTGGCCTTTCTTGTTTTTCTTTGAAGACGTTTCACTTCTCATCCAAGAAGCTTCTTCAGCTCTGATTGGATGGTAGAGAATGGAAAGATTTATACTCCTTGCAGGCAGCTGGTCATTTGCATTCTTTTAGAGAGTTGTTGAGGCCACCTGGAGGTTTATCTGTGTCTCCAGGGTCACCTGAGTAGTGCAAATGGATGTGGAGCCTTCTTGGAAATGTTGAAAGGACTGTATTGTAGTCTGGAGATAGATGTTGCAGTATCCCTCCCCATCTGTTGAGAGAGGACTGTTCAGTTTTGACATAGATGGCCTCTTTGACCCCTCTTTCAAACCAGCAGTCCTCTCTGTCCAGAATGTGGACTTTGTTGTCTTTGAAAGAGTGGCCTTTGTCATTTAAATGCAGATGGACTTCTGAATCTTGTCCCGACGTGTTTGTTCTCCTCAATGACTTTCTAAAACAGACATGTCAAACTCGCAAGATCACGTGATGTCGTGCAACGTATCTGGACAGTTTTGCTATTCCCAGCAATGGGGTGGGCATGGCTTCTGGATGATGCATCCAGCCTGTGGGCTGGCAGTTTGACAGCCCTGCTCTAAAAGAATGCAAATGACCAGCTGCCTTCAAGGAGTATAGGTCTTTCCATTCCCTACCATCTAGTCAGAGCTGAAGAAGCTTCTTGAATGAGAAGTAAAATGTCTTCAAAGAAACACAAGAAAGTATGGTTGCCTCATGAAACAACATCTTTGGGACTATTGTTCAGATACATGCTATGAAAAACAAAGAGTTTGGAAAAGTTGTATTGGGTCCCTCAAAAAGAAACAAAGTGATAAATTATTTCACCATTGAAATAATTGATTGCCTTCAATTAAACAGACTGAATGCACAATATATATTTAGTCAGATAACACTTGGACTGATGAAGGGAAAAAAAAGAACTAAAGTAGAGCACCATATGAAGTAGCCCTAAGAAAAATGCTTTGAGTAGGTAAGAGTTGAAGTAGTTACTAATCCTGTATTTTCAGTGGAAAAAAAAGTAATCAATGAACACCTTGTATTTGTTATATTGTATTTTTTATTTATTTTTTATTTTAATGCCATTTATATCCCGCCCTTCTCCGAAGACTCAGGGCGGCTTACAATTTAAGCACAAACCAATGTGCTTAGCAATAGCCTTCATTCTATGTATATGCCTGCTTATTAGGGCTTTCGCCCCCCCCCAAGCAGCATTATTACAAAGTCAGCTTATTGCCCCCAACAATCTGGGTCCTCATTTTACCTACCTCGGAAGGATGGAAGGCTGAGTCAACCTTGAGCCTGGTGGGACTCGAACCTGCACTAATTGCAGGCAGCTGGTGTATATTGTATTACAATATTATTTCTACCCATCCTGTATAATCAGACCAAGCTGCATGCATGTGCCACATTTCATTGATTAAACAATGTCACCTGATGATACTTAGGAAGCAGGTGTTCTTTGTCATAGCATCTGCCCTCTGAAACAGCATCACCCCCTGAGACCCCCTACCCTGGTGTCCTTTAAAAAGTCTTTTAATAGCATAGCTTTTCCTCCAGGCCATGGACTAGGGTGGCTGGCAAGCCTCTTGTAGGAACTTTGGTTTTACATTTACATGTTTTATTTTTCTTCCAAACATGTATTGTTCCCTTTTCTTAATATGTTTTGTGCTCTTTTATGAGTGTGCCCTACACTGCCTAGAGTTGTTATAGAGTCAGGTGGCCTTATAAATCTTTTAAATACATAATCACTTTAATGCATCTATGTGAAAACTGTGCTAAATGTGAAGTGTTTAAATTCAGGATATAATATCAATCCATGCAGGGAAAAAGATTGGAAGTTTTTATGAATTCTCTCTCTACTCCGGCAACTATCCCAGGAGTTCAAATGTGCGTATCTCTGAATATTCTGTAAAATTCCTGGGCAAGCTGGTTCATGCCAAGTTCATAATTCCATAATCCTCTACTGTCTACTTAATGTTCCATATCATTCAGCAATAACATTGCTGGAAGAGAATTCTAAAATTTAGTATTAGATAGGGAGCTGATTACATTTTTAGGCAGCAGAGCCCCAGCTTCTGCAGTGAAGTCTGATTGCTCATAATGGCTAGCAAATTACTGCTTTAGTGTATTTTAAAATTAAGCTCAGCTTTTCAGTTCAGTTAAGTGTAAATTCTCCGCCTCCTATTTCTGCAGCTGGCTGCAGGTTTTTTGGTGTTTTTTGGGTTAGTTTTTTTTTTGCCTTTACACAACCACTTTTAGTACTTTATATTACCAACCATAATTACTATGATCACTCAGAATGTAGAATAAAAAAAATGAAGAAGTGAAACTCACCATGCTGTAGATGGTCATCACCAATTCCAATACCATATATTCCAATGCTATCATGTTTTGGGAAGGAGATGGAGTACACCACCCAAAGGACCCACTTAGAGCCAAATCAAATTGAATAAAATATATGTGGTTATTAAAAGTCAGAATCAACTTGATGGCACATAATCCACAATCAATTAAGTTAAGACAATATAAATGCAGGTTAAAAAACAGTGAATAGAATAGAATAGAATAGAATAGAATAGAATAGAATAGAATAGAATAGAATAGAATAGAATAGAATAGAATAGAATAGAATAGAATAGAATAGAATAGAAGCTGGAAGGGACCATGGAGGTCTTCTAGTCCAGCCCCCTGCTCAAGCAGAAGAACCTATACCACGGGTCTGCAACCCGCGGCTCCAGAGCCGCATGCGGCTCATTCAGCCATCTCCTGCGGCTCCCAGTCTTCTGCCATGTGCAGTCCCCCCCCAAAAAAGTGGGAGTAAAAAAGTTCAACCAATCAATTCAAATATGCAGGGTAGGTTCATATCTCGCCTTGGCTCCACTCTTCAGTCAAACCCTGTTCTGCGCATGCGCGCATGTATGTGCATGTGCACACATTTTTTGCGGCTCCCAGTTTTTCCTTTTGTGAGGGAACCAGTTCTGAGTGGCTCTTTCACTGTTTCAGGTTGCTGACCCCTGACCTATACCATCTCAGACAAGTGACTGCCAGCCCACAGGCCATTGCATCATATGGAGGCTGCGCCCACCCCAGCTCCAGCAATGCAAAAAAAGTTGTGATCTGTTGCAATATGTCACGTGATGTAGCAAGTTTGACACTCGTGGCCTAGTCTCTTCTTAAAAACCCCCAGTGATGGAGCATCCATGATTTCTGAAGGCAAACTGTACCACTGGTTGATTGTCCTCACTGTCAGGAAGTTTCTCTTAATTCCACAGAAGTAAATTAACATTCAGAAAGCAGCAGGCCCAGATAATATCCCTGGACATGTCCTTAGAGATTGTGCAGATGAACTGGCTTGTGTTCTCACAGATATTTTCAATCTCTCATTGCAGCAGGCAATGGTCCCATTGTGTTTTAAGACAGCCAACATCTTGCCAGTGTCAAAACAGTCCACAATTACAGGTCTCAATGATTACCATCCGGTTGCACTGACATCCACCATTATGAAATGCTTTGAGAAGCTGATAAAGGACTTTATTGTATCTAGCCTCCTGCCAGCATTTGACCCACTTCAGTTTGCCTACCGACCAAATCGCTGTACGGAGGATGCTATCTGTTCCGTTCTCCATCTGAGCTTGAGGCACTTAGAGGAAAGAAATACTCATGTGTGTTTGTTGTTTGTCGACTTCAGTTCGGCGTTTAACACAATCATTCCCCAGCATCTAGTAGACAAACTGGGCTTAAACACCCCTTTGTGCAGCTGGATTCTTGATTTTCTTACCAATAGGCCCTAATATGTGCAAGCTGGAACAAATACCTCTAATACCATTTTCTTGAGTACAAGTTCTCCTCATGGCTGCGTCCTAAGTCTGCTGCTGTTCACCCTGTTGACTCATGACTGTTGTGCTAGGTTTGCCACCAACCATATTGTGAAGTTCGCAGATGATACAACAGTAGTGGGCCTTATTCATGATGACAATGTGGAAGCTTACCTCAAGGAGGTAGAGGGGTTGGTGAACTGGTGTAAGGAAAACAGCCTAGTTTTAAATACCGGAAAAACCAAAGAGATCATTGTCAATTTCAGAAAAGGCAGGCACAGCCACACTTCTCTGTGCATTAATGATTCCCCTGTGGAGATAGTTACCAGCATCAAATTCCTGGGTGTGCAGCTAATGAGTAGGCTGGCTTGGTTGCTCAACAGTGAGAAACTGGTGAAGCATGCACAGCACCACCTGCACTTTCAACATCACATGAGAAAAGCTCATCTTCCTTCTCCTGTTCTGACCACTTTCTACAGGGGGACGATAGAGAGCATCCTAGCATCACAGAGCATCACAGTCCAGTTTGGAAGCATCACTGCTTCAGATGGGAAAGCGGTGCAGAGAGTGGTGAAGATGGCTGAAAAGTTCATTGGCAGTTCCCTCCCTCCCATCCAGGACATAGCACAGAAGCGTTGTTTGAACAGGGTCTGTAAGATTATCTGGGACACTACTCATCCTCTTCACAACCTGTTTTCCTTGTTACCTTCTGGGAGGAGGCTTCATGGTATCCATAGCAGAACATCCAGATTCAACCATAGTTTCATTCCATAGAGCATTAACCTTGTGAACTCTCAGGCTTCTTCCTTCTGTTATATATTCAACATGGACAGTATTTAATATTTTATTGTTATGTATATGTAGGGGTGTGGGTCTATACATATGTTGTTTATAGTATGTTTTAGGTGTGTGTCATGTATGTGTTTCACTTTGAGAGAGGGAAACAATTTCATTTTTGATGTGTGTCGTTGTGCCCACAGTAAAAAATGACAATAAATATTATTTTATCTTCTCTCTTTGGTCAGTTTCCAACCATTGTTTCTTGTCTTACCTACTGGTGCTTTGGAGAATAGTTTGACACCCTCTTCTTTGTGGCAGCCCCTCGAATACTGGAATACTGCTATCATGTCGCCCCTGTAAATAAATAACTGATGGAGCAATAAACAATACCCCAGTCAAGGAATGACCAACTCAGATAAATAACCAAACAGTAAACAACAGCCTAATCAAGGAAATACTAAGAACATTATCACCAAAACTGACAGGGCAAACCACTTGTATATGAACAGAGAACAAACCTCACTCCCTTCTAGCACTGTTGATGTTACCTAGTTGAGTAATGAAACATCTGAAAGAAAACAAGAGCTCCATTAGTAAAGAAGTGTCACACATTTTTTAACACAGTCTCTAGGATATAAGACTGGGCAAACATAGAGATGCTGGAAATATCCCAATTTGCTATTTGGGGCACAATTTCCCATCTATTAAGCACTCAGGCGATTGCTTCAAGGTTATTATAGGAATGCATACATAAAGACCTGGCTGTTGTTATTACATTCTCTCAAGCTCTCCAAGTTGCAGGTACATTCCTGTAATTCCCCATTACTTCATCTACTCATTTCATTCCCTGCCAGATTCTTCTTCTCCTTCTGTTTATTTTATCTAGCCTTAGCTTTTCCAGCACAATAGGGGTGAGGTGTGTCCATGTGTTGGTGACTTCCAATCAGCATTCAATCTTCATTTCCTCTAATGCTGAATAGTTGATCCTTTGGGCTCAATTTTTCCTCTTGTTTTTGTGTAGAGCTTATCTCTCATATCTGTTTATCATAACAGGGAGTACTATTGAACTGAACAATTTTAGGCTTGATTAAAATCTCACCGTCTTTGTAGAGCTGCATTTTCCCCTACAGTTCACCACATGATAGATATTTTGGATTGGAAATCACTGTATTTTGTTCACTTCACTGTACTGTATATTTTTCATATAATATTTTCATTATAGTTTTCTTTTCATCTTCAAAAAATAAGTCAAAAGAAATATATTCAAGACTACCAAAATGTATTGTTCGTGTTATTAAATAGCCTTCCTTGGAACGGATAATATATTTGGAATCCATTCCAAGTTGGAGGCTCCCAATCAAATGCAATGGTTGGTTTGAGGGAATACAATTTTATTACCCATGTGTGGCATACAATCCTTGGAAGGCCCTTCCACGGCATTGAGGAAGGTAGCGCACTATGGATCATGTGGAAGTAACTCTTAGCTGGGTAGTGAAAGATCCTACAGACGTTCTGATATTTCTGAATTTAATGTAAATGGAACACCAACACCTAACACCCATAGAGCTATGATTAAACAAAAAGTTCTATCAGGTAATCATTTTGTTCACCACAGAAAACAATTGCATGACTCATTCAACAATAATCTTCTTTCATAATGTGCCTCCATAACTTATATTGTGACATACTGGCTTGGTGTGAAGATTATCCACTTAAATATACTTTTCAGTCCATATTTTCTCATCTCATCATGGGTCCTCTAAATTAGAGACTGTCCCCACATTCTGTAACAGTTGCCAGCTCTTCAAGTAGTGCAGACAAGAAACCCAAACCATGAGGACCAATTGTACCTTGATTGTAAGGTTGCAGTAAAAGAATCTTGCAAGTCTGAAAGCCCATCTCCCTTCTTTTATATCTGCTTTCTGGAAAAGTAGGGACGGCTCCTTCTGAGAGACCTCTCACTTCCCTTTTCCTTCTGTGAGACTTTTTGCATGACTGTTGTTTAACCTGCAGCTCTTCCTCCTGTATCCCAAGGTCATTCCCAAATACCATTACACCCTGAAGTCATAAATTAAAGATGTAGTGTCCTGAATATGTTGACATTTCATTTCATTCAATGATCATGATTTTTAATATTATGGGGAGAAAGGTTTCTATTTGTCCACTCTCACGGTACTTAAAATACCTCCTTCATTTTTATGTAATTAAATATACTCGAATGCTCATTATTTTTTCCCACAGGACAAATTTCGAATCCATTGTTTCACTGTTTTACCAGTAGTTTCAAATCCCATTTTTGATGGATGGGGCAATCAATATTTAATACAACATTCCAAATACGAACACCATATAATTCTTCTCAAAAGACAGAGATAAAGAGAGAGGGAAAGGGAGAGCTAAACAGAGAGAATATTAACACCTTTATTTTCTTCCCTATTCTAAGAATCTACTGCTTAAGAATTTGTCTTAATAGTTGGCATATGTTGAGTGGATGCATACCTTAAATTCTGAAGAGATCTCCTGAAATTAATTCCTCAGTTATTCAAAGCTGCTTGCCCCTTGTCAGTAATAATTCTGTAAAACAGCATTAACCATTTTTGGATTTTTTTAAAAAAATCGGGTATCATTGTCACTGAATATTTTTAGAACTTTATGTGGATTGTATGATCAGAATAAAAAGAGCCCGAATAAACCAGAAGTTTCCACAGAGGTGGGTGAAAAAGATCCAGTTGTTAGCTAAAACTATGAATCAAAGCCTGTTTTTTTTTACAAGTATTGCATATGAAAAAGAAAAGTGCTTCAACTGTGCAGTCAGAGCCACTATTCTGATTTTTTTTTAAACTCTCCCTATGGGTAGCCGTGAAGTGAACAGATAATACCTACTTTGGGAGCTTGTATTTTTCATAAGTTAAATCATCTGACATGTGATATGCCGTATGAAAATGAAGTTGCCCCTTTATACACAGGGCCTGGTTGCATATGTTCATTTATTTATAAAATCACATAGCTGCCCATATTATATAAAATAAACCTAGGCAGCTCACAACTTAGATATTGTTGTTGTTGTTAGCTGCGAAGTCATGTCCGACCCATCGCGACCCCATGGACAACGTTCCTCCAAGCCTTTCTGTCCTCTACCATCTTCTGGAGTCCATTTAAGCTCACGCCTACTGCTTCAGTGACTCCATCCAACCACCTCATTCTCTGTCGTCCCCTTCTTCTCTTGCCCTCAATCTTGCCCTCTACCTGAAATAGGGTCATTGGTGGTGTCGGGTTCGAGGATCAAAGAGACTCAGACTTCAAGCGTGCAATGACTTTATTAGGAGGAAAACGTGGTCCAGAATGAGGGAACAAAGGGTACCAGTCCACCTTTATACCTGGCCAGGTGGATACCTGGCCAATAGAGTTAAACCCCTGTTTCCCACCGGTGGGTCAGCCAATCCCTTTAAATCTGGCTCTCCCACCGAACGATGTCCCTTTAAATCCTGCTTTCCCACTGAATGCTATTCCTGCCCGGAGCTGTCCAGCTCCACGCCTCCTTCAGTAGCTGTCACACGTGTATGCTATGCTGCATACACTACAGGTGAGCTACAGTATGTGCAGGTACAACAGAGGAAAGAAGAGGGGTTTTTTTCACAACAAGGTAAGACCTAAAAAAAAAAAACCTCTTACCTGTTATCTGTCAGATTTCTTCTTTGCCTTTCTCCAGTAAATCTGCAATATTTGCAACCAAATATTTCTTACTATATAATTGATGACCGACACATCACTGGGTAAGATATCTGACCCACAGCAAATAGCTTCAACTCTGTAATGTTTGAAGGATTCTAGCATGAACTGATCATTTCAGTTCCTGCTGTACATTTCTATGGACAACATACAACTTCCAAAATACTGAACTGACATTTTTCCCCATCCATTGTCTTAAAAACTTGTTTTCATAGATCACTGCCTTGCTTCACGAAACCCCCCCTTGCACTTCAGCTGAGTGACAGATGGTCTAATATTCTCCTGTAGAATTCTCTGAAAGAAAGGAGCATGAATGCTACTTTTAGAAATGGAAAGTCAGCCAAATGCCTCTGGGCAAACTTCAAAGTATCAAAGTCCTTTTCAATGAACAATTGTTTCCACCTTGCCATTCTCTTGTGAATTTTTACCCAGTACTCCAATGGTGAAGTGATAAAGATTAACTTTTACCAAGGTGAGAGGGCTAGGGATGTTGCACTGCAGAGTTTGTTTGTTTGTTTGTTCTTTGTGGAATTGCTGAGTAATTTTATATTGTGATCTGGAAAGGATTTCCACCATGTTCTAAAATTTATGAGAAGATTCACTACTGTCCCAAATCTCCATTTCAAGATTATGTTTTTAACTAGGGATTGGTGGAGCCCCAGATTGTAAAAATGGTTCTGCAACCTTTTAGAGATTGATAGGTATCGATGGCTTTTTTAATGAAAACCTTTATACATTGCAATTCCTTTAGAATCAATGTGGTAAGAGCTACACTATGAGAAGAATCAGTTTGGGGAATTTATATAGGACTGAGACTATCCAAATCAGTCTTGATTGTTTAATGAAGTATTCGTACAACTGCTCCTAGTTAACCATTTAGTTGAATTAAATAAAATAACACTTTTCACATTGGTGCAGCACTTGCTAAATGCCTTGGTTTAAGTAAATGAAACAAAAGCACCATGCTTTGGTGTTGTTTGTTCACACAAACTCCCTTTATATATCAGGTGAACCCATATAAAAATCTGAGAAGATTTAACGGCAGAGTTCATGCAAACTTTTAGAAGATCTGAAAGGAGGCAAATTTTCAGTGAATTTTAATCTAATAACTAGGATGTATTTATCTATTTTGCTCCCTTGGCATCACTTTATACTCCCTTTATATTTTTTTTTCCTTCAGAGCATTTTCCTACAAATGCAGGCTCTACTTATTTTTGGATTAACCTTGTGTTGATCCATTGATTGTGATAGGAATTAACCAACCTGCTTGTCGCGGAGTTTGACTTGGGAGATGAAAGTGAGTGATCGGCCATATTGTCAACTAATCAATATATTATAAGTAATATGTGTCACTTTTCAGCATTTCACCGTATATTGATTTATTATACAAATAATGATCAACACTTATTTTTCTCAGTGTCCTTTTTCTTTCCATTTTGATTCTTCTTACTGAGCCAGTCTAACCTAAATTGGTTTCCATGTCTCAGATGCTGCACAATAATCAAAGGTAGTTTTAATGCAAAGTAGTCTACCACACATGGATGAGAAATGCTATAAAAAGGTATTCAACATGATGATAATGAGAAAGGAGAAGAGGAAACTAGCTGCATCAAAGTTGAGACTAATTTTGTCTCATTATATAGCATCAAATGTAAATTGCTCTGCAATGCATTGCATCCATTTAAACTGGGTTGGTCATTTGGAAATCAGACCATTACACATTTTCTGAATAATTTTTTTTCTCCTTCCTAGAAATATTATTTTGCAGTCACTTTAGTTTTTTTTTCCTTCCCAGAATTGAATGGCATAACTTAGTAGGACATTTGAAAGGTCAGCCATTCTGAGTGAATAAGATGAAGTTCTTCATTCTTTTGAATATTTCCCTCTGCGAAACCTAAGAGGGATTGTACATTTTGTTTTCATTTCCATTTGAAAAACTGTCAAAAAGAATTTTTCTCATGTTATGTACATGGAGCCATTGGCCAAGAACAAAAATAATTTGGGCTATATATCTAGTGCATTATAAGTTACTAGGATTTAGTGTCTCCATCAGCATTTAGTCTGAGCCAAGTATGAGCTTATTAACTTGGCATATTAAGAAGCAAAAGAGGACATTTAATTATGGTCCGTCTGTTCAGTCATCTGACTTTGGATTATCCACTAGCTTTCATCCAGTGGATGGAAACTAATCAAGGAGAGAACAACCTACCATTGTGGAGAAATTTCCTGACAGTTAGAACAATTAATCAATGGAACAACTTGCCTCCAGAAGTTGTGGGTGCTCCAACACTGGAGGTTTTTAAGAAGAGACTGGACAACCATTTATCTGAAATGATACAGAATTTCCTGCTTGAGTAGATAGTTGGATGAGAAGACCTGCAGAGTCTCTTCCAACTCTTGTTATTCTGATATATAAACTTACTTTGTAGTTTCTGATCTACTTCAGAAATCTCCCTACATGTCCCATGGAGGGGTGGGGGGGGAGAAAAGAAAAGGGCTAGTTTTGCTTTGTAGTAACATTCCATGAAACAACAGCTCCAAAGTAACTTGCTTGTTTTAGATGAGCCATTAAATATTTTTGTTCATGGAGCATCACTTTACATTATCATTTTTAAAATGCAATTAAAACTATTATTGCTTTAAGGTGACAATTGTTATTAATTCATTTATATGGTACTGTTTTGAAGTTTGTAAATTATATGCAAGTTTGGTTTTAGATTGATAAATGACTCATAAATAGTATTACAGATACTACATATCTATGTAATATATGTATAACTGTACATACAGTATGGCAACTATATCAGGAAATCTGCAGTTGGGCTCAATTTATGGAATGATGAATTACAGAGACCATAAAGTTGTGTGAAATAGTTAACCGGAATAAATCAATTTCTAAAACACATTGCCTTTAACATTCAGGTTACTCTTTTTCTCTCTTTTGCATAAAATATAGGAACTACACACCTTAGGGTCACCCCAGAGATTTTATTGCTATAATTATTAGATTCATAAGTTCCAACAATTTCATAGGTTTCACAACAATGAATGATTCCTTTTGAATATGAGAAACTGTATAAGTAACTGGTTTTGTACTGCATGTAAAAACCATTTTGGAATATCTTTTACTGTTCTTTTATTTTTCTCCTTTTTTATCCATGGTCATTATGGGGGGTGAACTCTTATCTTAACACCTGGTCAATATTTAAAAGTGTTTGTTTCTGAAGTACAAAGGTGTTCCTCACTACTTCCTATTATTTTTGCCTTTGAAGCTCCAGTGGTTGACTGAAGAGAAAATTTCTACCAACTGCACCAGATGAGCAATAAAAAGATCTGAAAGTCTTTGTATTTTATGCCAACAGAGATTCTTTTCATTACAGTTTAGCATGCAGCTTGAGTTCAGAATTGCTGTAGTTTGTTTTGAGCTGAATTTATCTTCCTACAAATAACAAAAGAAAATACCTGTCAAAGAAGGTATATAATTTCTCATAATACAATAGTTCAGGAAATGATTCAAAATGTATATAACAAAGTAAATGCCTCTGATCTCAGCTGAGAACATTTGTATTAAGGAAAATCCTCCTGAACAGATTGATAGAGTGGTAATCTCTATAATTTTTTAATATAAGAGATTTTCCAATTTTAATTATGCTAATTTGTCACCAGCTTAGAAGTAAGTTGTATTTTGATAAATATCAACTAATGGTTTCTACAATGTGTTTTATTTGAAGTAGGACAAAACAGACTTATTTGGAACTTTCCAATGAAAGACATAAATCAATAATATCATTTTTCCCCCACTTCCTTAATTGTTTGCAACAACTTGAGTGTTTCATCATTAGGAGCAATGGAAATTTGTTGCTTCAGTTTTTCATAAAGCTGGTGGAATGCTCATCTACCTTGACTTTTACCTATAACTCGGACTAGAGAAGAGTTGATCAAGGGAGTGATTAAATAAAAGAAGCTTCAAAAGACAGAGACGGGAGAGGGAGAGAGACAGAGACAGAGAAAGAAACAGAGACAGATAGATAGATAAAGACAGAGAGAGATGGAGAGAGACAGAAACAGAGACAAAGAGAGACAGGGACAAGGATGGAGACTGAAAAAGAGACACAGAAATAAAGGTACAGTTTAGGGACACTTTTTCCCAGCCTGCCTATATAAAAGGCCACAAGTGGCTAGCACAGAAGAACACTCCACACAATTGACTTTAAAATAACTCATGAATAAAAACAGTGACAAGCATATACCTATCCAGCTATTAATTGAGGGTTATGCATATTTCAGGGACGCGGTGGCTCAGTGGGTTAGGACGCTGAGCTTATCGATCAGAAGGTCAGAAGTTTGGCGGGTCGAATCTCGAGGGCCACGTAACAGAGTGAGCACCTGTTACTCATCCCAGCTTCTGCCAACCTGTTGTGATTCAGGGTCAGCCTGTGGGTTCGGAAGTTGGGTCGGACGACTCAGAGGAGGAGGCAGGTGTTGAAGAGCTTGCTGAGGGGGTTGAAGATCTTGCTGATGAGAGCCCTCAGCCAGGCCCCTTCCACCTGGTCACGATGGAGACCCAGCTGTGTGAGCCTGACAGCGTGGATGAAGATGACCCACAGCTGGCCCTGTTCAAGGACGCCTGACGCAGGATGCAGTCAATCAGGAGTAAACAGAGGAAGGCAATGGGGCACCTCGAAAGGAGGCAGAGAGAAGCCATGCCCTGAACTGTATAAAAGGGGAATGCGTGGGAGGGCTGGTTTGCTGAAGGCAACCGCTTGAAAAGCTCCTGTTTCTTGGTTCGTGTCTTGTTCCGTTTGTTTTTGTATTAATAAATTTGGCAGGCTTAATTCCAGCCTCTTGCCTTCTTGTAAAAGGGGTTGTCCCTGCCTTTTCTGCAGGGCCAGTAGCAGGCTGGTACAGAACACAACCTAGCAGTTCGACAGCACGTAAAAATTCAAGTAGAAAAATAGGGAGCACTACGGTGGGAAGGTAACAGCGTTCCATGCGCCCTTGGTGTCTAGTCATGCTGGCCACATGACCACGGAGATGTCCTCAGACAAGCGCTGGCTCTTTGGCTTTGAAACGGAGATGAGCACCGACCCCTAGAGTTGGAAACGACTAGCACGCATGTGCGGAGGAACCTTTACCTTTACCTTTACCTTTTGCATATTTCTGTAATTTTTAGTCTGCTAGCAAAGTTTCCTAAAGTAAAAAAAAACATAAAAAGTTTTTCTACAGCACTTTTTTGTCATCCTCAGTCACTTTAAAGTGTGTGGGCTTTAATTCCAACAGTTACCCCAGCCAGCATGGTGCTGGAGAAATTCTAGAAAGGTTAGAGATATGTCTTCCCTGCTAGATTCTTGAAAGACGTCAGATGTCTTCTAATCATATTTTCTCTGAAGCATTTATTTTAACTGAGTTAACTAATAGCAAAGCAGAAGATCCAACATCCCATGTTTCATCAACTATGACCTTGTTTTTATTATTTTGAACTTTATGTGAAAGACACTTTACATTTAAGTAACTAAAGGAGTCACCAATGACTGGGTGAGCTGGAGAGAAGCAAACTCATTGTTGACATGTTCTCATCAGGGAAATTGGCCAGAGGATGTTCCACCTAAAATTTGCCACAGGATGCCTGGAAAAGAAAATATTGAAATTGAATTTTTGCCACTGTTTTTTTTTTTGCATATTTCTACATATATACTAGGGATGCGGTGGCTCAGTGGGTTAGGACGCTGAGCTTGTCGATCAGAAGGTCGGCAGTTTGGCGGGTCGAATCCCGAGTGCTGCGTAGCAGAGTGAGCACCTGTTACTCGTCCCAGCTTCTGCCAACCTAGCAGTTCGAAAACACGTAAAAATGGAAGTAGGAAAATAGGGACCACTATGGTGGGAAGGTAACAGTGTTCCGTGCGCCTTTGGCATCTAGTCATGCCGGCCACATTACCACGGAGACGTCCTCAGACAAACGCTGGCTGTTCGGCATTGAAATGGAGATGAGCACCGGCCCCTAGAGTCGGAAATGACTAGCACGCATGTGCGGGGGAACCTTTACCTTTTACCTTTACATATATACTATCAGCAGTGATGTTTTATTTCTGAGTAGCCAAAGAATGATTTATCAGAAATTGCATTGGCACACAATCTGAACATTTTTCTCTCCAAGGCTTTAAGCTATTAATTCATTATCCTGTATTATTTAATTTGTGCTCACTTCCAGTATTATGGAAGAAGTGATTTGCATTCATGTGAAGAACCTATGAATTAACAATGTTCTTAGACAGAATGAGGGCTTTTCAGAGAGATGAAAACTCTAAATATAAACACTGCATCATCATTATTATTATTATTATTATTATTATTATTATTATTATTATTATTATTATTATTATTATTATTATAATTAGAGAATTACAGAGGAAAACCAAGGGAAAAAACTACCATACTGCCAATTTTTTCCCTACTGTCATGACAGTTCCTTCTATACAGGTGCTAAGTGGCTGCCAAAATATTGAGAGGAACAGATGTTAAACCTGGCATCCTCTACTAGTAAGCACAGAAGTTCTACATAAACTTTACTCCCACCTGGGTTGGCTATGCTTAATAGGCACATCATGAAGGCAGGGATGTGTGACTTTTCCAAATTAAACTTTTTTTCATCCATGTCTCAGATTCATCACTATACAGCTTTTTCTGCTTTTGGAATATTAACAGGACAAGATTAATGGGAGGATGCAGCTCACTTCTGAGTGACTTCACAATTGGCAAGTACACTACTATATCATTATTTCTTGAGGCACAACTACAACATTTTCTTCTGATCCAAGTTCTTTCTGCTACTTACTTTTTCCTCGTTCTTGGATTGTGATAGCTTCCTTGCTAATTCTTTGTTGACATAGCTGCTGGCTTTCCACCTCCTTCTTAATTTTTTTTGAAATTACTAAAACTCTTTGAAATTACTCACAGATGGGACCTCCAGTTTGTCATCACAGCCGCTGCGGCCATTGGAAGACAAGCTCTGTCTTCCACATTTGATTTTGTTCCACTGAGGAACCCTGGAAAGAAATGAAAGTCGCCCTGTAGGGGCAATGAGCAAGGAGGGGACCCCTGCTTGATTGTGGAGGGTGGCAGCCCTTCCACTTGATCCAGGGCAGCCCTCCAAACCAGTGGAGGAAAGACCGGCCATAGCAATATGTCTCGTCACTAAGCTGCAGACAGCCAAAGTCAAACTTACCATCAAGCACTTCTAAAGCAATGCGGATGAAACTGGGTGAGATCTGATCTTCTCTTTAAGATCCTAAGTATTTTCTTTTCCTGCAAAAGCTGCCCAAAGTATCTTTCCCCATGTGAGGAGAGAGGGAAGGGAATTTCCGTCCCACCCTCTAAGAATAGCAGCTACTGATTACCCAGGGGAGTTAAAGCAATAAAAGAACAATTTTAATCTAATTGGATTTATATGTTTCTGAAACTTGGGGGACCAAAAGTTTTCTTATTTTTACTGGAGACTTTTGTTTTTATCTACAAAAAAGAAATAAAACTGGAAAAAGGATTATAAAAATTTTGGACTTAAAAAACTTTAAATGGCATCAGTGACATCCTGTGCTGGTTTGCTATTACAACTTGTTATTGCCAAAAGAGACTTGGCTTGAAGCCCAGACTTCAGTTAAAACTCTTTTGACCTTGATAGATACCACCTGTGAGAAACTCAGCCGTAAAGAGAACTTCTGGGTGGCATAACTGGCCTGCTTAAACTATGAATGTAAACCTTTACTGACTTTCAGAGTTATATGTGGGGAATTGCTTTCCTATTTCTTTATCTAAGAAACATTGGTTATTATATGAGATGATGAAACACCTCGGACTATAAAATCCTACTTGACAAATGACTTCTACTATAAAGACTACCTATAAATATGTGAAATAGAGGCCCCATACCTAGTTATAAAGTTATTTTTAATGTCTGATTTTAAAGTCCTCAACTTAACACATTATTAAGAGAATATGGATGAAGACGAGGAAAAGATCCTTTCCATGTTGAAAGCAATACATGAAACTATTTTTTCAGCTTGTGACAAAATAAGACCCAGCATAAAAGAACAAGATGCCAGCTTAGATACACAAACCCAAATTTTGACTACAACCAAAGAACTAACAATGCAGAAGATAACAGAAGAAGTGGAACAATCAAATACTAAGACAGAGGATTCAATTGACCAACAAATACAGTTAATGGAAAATCCAGAAAAGGGAGTGACAATACTGAAAATGGAAAAGACTTTCTATATAAAATCAGAAGAAATTTGAGGAGAAAGAAGAAGAAGAGATTGAATGAAAGATAAACATATCAGGAAAATCATGGGGAATTGGAATAATAGGGAGACGATCTAATGGATACAAATGGGCTAGCCCTTCCAACTAAATTGTCTCTCTTATTTCAGATAATATATATAATAATAGAGGGAGATATATTTGATGATTTAAAAGCACTAACATGGAAGGCTAGTTGGCAAAGGAAGAAAGCCAGAATAAGGCTGAAGAAAATTGGGGTTTTGATTTATTAGAGGGGATTTCATATCACAAATTAGAGGGTTAAAGGGAGAAATTGAGATAAGGGAAATTTTGGTCATTAAATTTAAATTAGTTGAAAATAAGGATTCTATTTGTTTAATATTTAAAAATTAGACCCAAAAGGGGAAAAAATATGAATATGTTTGACTTATTGATTAAACCAGACAATACATATAATGGTTTTGATTTATTAAAGGGGATACTGAATAATAATAATAATAATAATAATAATAATAATAATAATAATAATAATAATAAAATTTGGAAGGGACCTTGAAGGTCATCTAGTCCAACCCCCAGCTCAGGCAGGAAACCCTATACCATTTCAGACATATGGCTGTCCAGTCTATTCTTAAAAACTTCCAGTGTTGGAGCATTCACCGCTTCTGGAGCCAGGTTGTTCCACTGGTTAATTGTTCTAACTGTCAGGAAGTTTCTCCTTAGTTCTAGGTTGCTTCTCTCCTTGACTATTTTCCATCCATTGCTTCTCATCCTGCGATCCACGTAGTGTGGCCTTGTGCAATTGACAGATGAAGGTTTTGTTAATGTGCACATTTTATAAGTACTGTCTAAGACTTTTTGGTATGGCACTCAGTGTGCTGACAGCCACTGGGACCACCATGGCAGGTTTATGCCATAATCTTTCAATTCCAATTTTCAGATTTTTGCACTTTGTAATATTCTCCAGCTCTTTGCATTCTACTATACTGTTATGGTTCACTGCACAGTCAGCCAGATGTTTAGACTGTATCATTATTATTAATCACTCAATTCCAAAAAGATTCTAGGCAGCTTATTATATATCCAATATGCATAATTTAAAAAACACAACTAAAATAACATGACTCTCCAGGTTAACATAGCATTCCCAACATTATGGGCGGGTGGCCGCTGGGCCGTTGCGGCGACCGCGCTCTTCCCCGGCTTGTCGGAGGGACGTGGGCGCTGGTGGCTGGTCTCGGAGCCCGGTGAGCTACTCCGCGGCCTCTCCGGATGTCGGGCGGGTGGCTGCTGGGCCGTCTCAGCAGCCGCGCTCTTCCCCGGCCCGTCGGAGGGACACGGGCGCCGGCGGCTGGTCTCGGAGCCCGGTGAGCCACTCCGTGGGCTCACCGGGTGTCAGGCGTGTCGAGCCCGACACAGGGTTGGTAGCATCTTCAGCAAAGTTTAAGGAATGTCAGTGTCAGTCTTCTTCTGTTTATTAAGGGCTTCAGGTGTGGGTGTGTCAAGTGAGGGTCTATGATTGGTCTTGTGATAGGTCAGTTGTGAGTCATCAGTGAGTCTTGTGATGGATCTTGTGATGGGGAGGTTACCTCAGCTCAGGGTCATTGGGAGGTGAATTGCTGTGGGGGGAGGGGGCTTGCATGGGTTGGTTGACAGTTGGTGCTGTCTCTGGTTGGCTGTGCAGTTAATTTGGATTCTGAGGGATTCATAGGCTGATTGTAGGTCAATGTGTCTGTTGATGGAATTGCTTATGGAGAGCCAGGCTTTGATGAACTCATGAGCATGGTGGGTGGTAGTGTGGCCAATGATTTTTGTGTTGTTCCAGTCAAACTAGAGTCAGTGTGGGTAGACATTAAGGATTTGGGATCGTGGCATTTAACTGCCAGTGTGTTATATGCCTCATATAACCAGGTTCTATACTGTATTATGAAGAGCTCCTTTGTCTTCGATTGCTTGCTGAATGGGAGGTATCTTTTTCCTCTGATGACATATCTTAGGACAAATGTCTCATTCATAAACAGCCATTACTTGAACAGTGAACATAAATAACATTATCTACTTGTCAATTAAATTATGAAGCAGTCTAAGGTTAGAGAAAACTTTGAAAACAGGGGGAGGGGGAAAACTGGGACTGTAGATCAAGCAGCCCCCATGAGAAATGTGAAGCTCTAGCTGGCTTTCTATCTGTTTGTAATCCTGCAAAGAAATATTGTCTGGCATCAGCAGTTAAATCTATGAACCTCTTTGTCAACCCTAGAAATAGAATATAATATGAATTTGTGAGACTACATTCAAGGCTAAGGATGATGTATTCCATCCTTACTTCTACTCCTAGGCTAAATTAAAATGTTATACATTTGATGTAAGACTGGCCTAGGACTTGAAGGTGTTTTTTTTTTTAATCGTGACTGTTTTGCATTGAGTTATTTTCCTTTTAATGGAAGTCTTAGGAGTTATAACTCATCAAAAAAATAGATTCAGGAAGTGAATGATAGCTCATTTCCTTGAAAGATCTTTCACTTTCTGAGGTACAGAAGTGCTATATGTAAATACCATACAAACTTCTGGTGCAAACTTGAATACTAATCTAGTATTTAATCTAATTTAGTCTACCAATTTTAACCTAAAATATTGGCTCAATATATCTGAGATTTATGGGCCTATTCTTTGGGTTCCAAATTGTCCCATGAATGTATGAGTGCAAAAATATTGCTTCTACATCATTAGCCATGTCAATGTGTCTTAACCACTAAGATAGGTATTGTTATTTATCAGGGTTTGACCATACTAGTGACTTGAAGAATTAACCTTTCCAACACTACACAAGAGGGAAGTACAGTGAAAGAAGACATACTAACCAAGAGGGCTTCCCACTAATAAGTCAGAGAAATCTAGAAATATAGACAATATTGTACCTCTACACCAGACATGTCAAACACAAGGCCCGGGGGCCGGATCCAGCCCGCCAAGTGGTTTCATGTGGCCCGCGAAGCCACCCTGGAAACAGTGAGGGAACGGCCCCCACTGCCTTGGCCCTGGCCCAGAGACCCTCCTTCCACCAGAGACCCTCAGATCTGTCCCACTCCTGCCCAGGCCCCCATAGGCACCCTTGATGCAAACGATGTAGAGCTGGCCACACCCACCCAGTAGGCCATACACACTCTAGCCACGCCCACCCAGTAGGCCATGCCCACCCAGGCCATACCCACCCGGCCCCCTGAGGGCAACCGCAATGCTGATGCGGCCCTCAATGAAATTGAGTTTGACACCCCTGATCTACACCATTCTTGTTTGCTAGGATGAACAAATAGGAGACTTGTTAGACATTGGTTTTCTTTTGTCCTTCCATCTTCTGCATAGGATTAATATCACTATTGACAAATATTATCACATGGCCAAAACAACCACATAAAAGTAGTCCTCAATTTACAACCACAATTGAATCCAAAATTTCTATTAAGTGAGACATTTGTTAATGAGTTTTGCCCCATTTTATGAACTTTCTTGCCTCAGTTGTTAAGGGAATCACTGCAGTTGATAAGTTCATTACTTGGTTAAGTGAATCTGATTTCCCATTGACTTTGCTTGTCAGAAGGTCACAAAAAGTGATCACATGACTTTGGGACAGTGCAACCGTCATAAATATGACCCAGTTGCCAAGCATATGAATTCTGATCACATGGTCTCAAGGATGCTGCAAAGGTTGTAACTGAAAAATGGACATACCGGTAAGTCACTTTTTTCAATGCCTTTGTAAGTTTGAATGATCACTAAATGAACTGTTGTAAGTCAAGAACTACCTGTAGCATGTTATTCAAGAGATACTGTCTTGGATTATAGGAGTACTTCCCCTCATCAATAACAGAGCATGAAGTGATGCCACTTTTGAACATTATTTATAACATTCTCAGTAGTGAGATGGGTAGGATATAAATTTAATAAGTAAATAATATAATAAACACAGGAGTCCCAAAAGTGCTTTTTGGGGAGGCAACTGGACTTTCTTGTTTTTTCTTTGAAGACATTTCACTTCTCATCCAAGAAGCTTCTTCGGCTCTGACTACATGGTGGGGAATGGAAAGATATATATTCCTTGAAGATAACCATCTGTCTGAACTGGTATAGGGTTTCTTGCCTAAGCAGGGGGTTGGACTAGAAGACCTCCAAGGTCCCTTCCAACTTTGTTATTCTATTCAGCTGGTCATTTGCATTCTTTTAAAGCAGCGGTGTCAAACTCACAACGTCCCGTCACGTGTCTTGACATATCGCGACTTTTTTTCCCATTGCCGGCAATGAGGTGGGCGCAGTTTCAGCATGACACATCCATCCCGTGGGTCGGCACTTTGATACCCCTGTTTTAAAGAGTTGTTGAGGCCATTTAGAGGCTGAGCAGTGCAAATATGTGTGGAACCTTCTTGGCTACAGGATGTTTTCTGCCTTGTGTCCCTTCACTGTTGAAGACAGGCACAAAAGGTTGGGGATGAGGACTGTGTTGTCTGCATTTCAAACTGAGGTGCAAATGCTTCCTGTAGTCTGCAATGTTTTCTAGAAATCCATTCCTACTCCCACACCATTCATCCCAAAGTGCATGGCTAAATGGAATGGAAATTTGAGATGCAGACAACACAGACTCATCCCCAACTACCTGAGCCTGTCTTCAAAGGAATATAAATCCTTCCATTCCCCACCATCTAGTCAGAGCTGAAGAAGCTTCTTGGATGAGAAGCAAAACCTCTTCAAAGAAAGAACAAGAAAGTCCAATTGCCTTCTGAAAAAAACACCTTCGGGACAACCATGACCTGGATGACTGAGAATCTTCATAGACATAAATATAGGAGCTTTAATGGTTGAAATCCTTGAGTTTAGTTTAAGAAAATCCTTCATATATATTCCTATATAAAGAATGTAAAAGAAACAGGAAGAGAAATTTAATATTACTCTCTTCCCTTCCCAGGATAACATCTAGCACAAACGGGACACAACAGGAAATTCACCAGAGATAGTCACCATGATTTTCAAGTTGTACATGGATTAAAGTAAGGATAATTTTACAGGAATGATGAAAGCTTTATTTATTTTGAAAGTAATTTAATTCTTGCACATTCCTACAACATGTCACCCCATGGTCGTAGCCCTAGGAACCTGGGGAACCAGACTATTAAAAAGATAATATATGAAGACCAAGATTAATTATACAGACAACAAAAATCTCCCTTAGGTGTAAGGATTTCAGATTTATCACTGAAATCCTAATTGCAAATTTGCTTTGATCCATACCTGTTTTGTCACTTTCAGGGCAAAGAAGCACAGATGTTCTCAATTTATAAAAAGAACTAGAGAGAAAGAAAAAAACAAAGCACACCAAGTGTAGCCATAAGCCAATTCATCTGTTTAAATCCACTTACCTCTGAAGAATTTAAGCAGGCTGACTAATCAAGAGACTGATCAGACATCATGTGCAGAAATGGCACAGAGATAAAATCATATCCAGGGATGGGAAGGACTGAAAATGTTGTATAGAAATTTGTTCTAAAGCAAATAAGAAGAAATCTTCTGATTGCCTGGCATGGTCCTTATTTGACTGCTCCATTCATTCCTCAATATTTTTCTTCTCAGTCAGAAGCGAAGATACTTCTGATGATGCAGTCTGATCCTTTCACAATCTGAGCAATGTATACCTGAATTATATGGTTTTCCAAGCGATAACTGGTTTTTTATTTTTATTTTTTGCTTTATACCTGCTACTTATTTTATTGCATCCCTCCTTTTCAAAAGAAAAAGGAAAGGAGAGAGGAAAGGTTAAAAAATGGTTGATGCTTCAGTTCTCTTAAAATTTTAGTCATCTGTTTCCTTCATGCAAAATAATTTTTCTCCCACTTGCAACTTTGCTGGATGTGGTGTCTTTGCTAGATGTAGGAAAAACTCAGTTCTTCTCAATAAGCAGGCATATACATAGAATGAAGGCTACTGCTAAGCTTGTAAGCCGCCCTGAGTCTTCGGAGAAGGGCGGGATATAAATGGAATTAAAATAAAATAAAAAAATATTTTTTTTAGTTTGTTTCTACTTTGCTTTGCAATTTAAAAAAAACATATATGGGATTTTTTAGAATATATTTTTATGGAGAATCTTTCAAAGGAGACCTGGGCGGGGGGTATCTGAAGAGGGCAGGCAGAATGTAGTTCTTTGTAATTTACTCAGTATTTGCCATCTGTATTTTTGAATATAATACAGATTGGTTGGAACATGAGTTTAACCAGTATGAGCTAATTAATGATTAATTAGATTAACTTGTATTATTTTCTGTTTGAATGCCTAATCTATACATATTTCATATACATTTATTTGGTTAAAATTCTGCAGTACAAGGATAAGTATAACTAGTCACTGTTAATTAAGCTAAATAAATACAAATACCTTCCCTTATCTTTACTCTTTCCTGCCTCAGAAAAAAGCATAATTTAATTTGACATGTCAGATGTCTTGGCCAGAAGTCTAATAAGATTTATTATTTTTTTTTAAAAAATATATGGCCTGTGTCACCTATGTATATCAGAACAGAAATTTTACAGATCTGTATGAATAAAAGGAAGAAATGAAAAGACAAAAGTTCTAGTGCCTTACTACTACTACTACTACTACTACTACTACTATTATTATTATTATTATTATTATTATTATTATTATTATTATTATTATTATTATTATTATTATAACATGAACCACAATCAATTGAACATTCAAATTGACTGGCACTGATGGTTGACACAGGTTGCTGCCAGCATCCTAGTTATCAACCAGGTAACTCCTTAAAATGTAAGATGTTCCAAGTAGTGCAGTTTTTTGTAGCATTGCTGGAGTTATTGCAGGAAGCTGCAATTTCTTGATGTGTTTTGCAAAGTTTTTGGACATAGTTCCCAGTGATTTTAATATTTTGCGGACTCTCCTGATGTATTCCTGTTGTTGTTGTTGTTGTTGTTGTTGTTGTTGTTGTTATTATTATTATTATTATTATTATTATTATTATTATTATTATTATTATTATTATTATTATCTTCCTCCTCCTCTAAGGAGCATGCAGAGTTGGCCATAGCACTCAAAAAACTGCAAGCATTTTTCTCTCTACCCTTCCAGTTGATTGCAAAGTGATGAGTAGACATAATAGTTTTATCTTTTGAAGTATAGTTTTATTGCTTTAGAATCATTAAATTAAGTTGTCGATAGAACTTTATACCCCTTTTCATTTTATATAATTATACGGCAAAGGCTTTCAGTTACCAGAAGTAGAATTTTATCTTCATCCTTATTATGATAATTTATTTATGTGTTTGGTCAGTGATCTGAATCTTATCTAGACTTAGTAATATAGTGCTGAGATAGTGGTCTATTGTTGCATCACATTATTACACAATGGAGAGTAAATGAAATTGAAATAACATAATTCAGGGGTCATTCAGCCAATGAGGCTTCCAAATCCAACAGGTAGTAGCAATAAGGTGTTGTAGTACTTTCCAGGCTCTTAGTCTGGGCCAATATTTGCTAGCGGACATTCTATTTAATTTTGAAAGGCTTACATAAAATATGAACACTGCAGCGTGACAGTCCTAATGCACTGCTAACAGTGGCTAAGTAACAGCTTTTACAAATCATCTGCATTTTCAATTTATGAAAGCAACAAACTTGATGTATTTTACTGAGTGCTTTCTCTCCCCTCTTCCCTGCAATAAAGCTTTTAAAGCTTGACTAAAGAAGGAACACACAGCCTGGAAAAGCTTGGTAAGATGTCATCCAATCTATCACATAAATTATGTAAGAATGGCTGAAATGAATTTCTGGCATTTTATTTCTTGCAATAATAGCACTCTAATATTTCATAAACCATAACATGCCACAGAAAGCATTTCAGCCTAATTATGATGCCTATGTTACTTCTGTAGTTTAATATTTCTAGGTTTTTTCTTTCTTTCTTTGCATTATCATTTTTAAATCCCTTTCCCCCATATCACAGCAAACCAATCAAGCCATGGTTACAAGCTGGGAAATGTTACTTTAAGACTCTCCAACTTTTTTTGTGGTATAATTATTGAATATAAGACAAATCATTAGATTATTTTCCTCAAACGTGTATTAGATAGTAAAGAAATATTTAACAATTTATTTCTTCCTCTCTGCTCATGATGTCAGCAATGAGGAAGGAAGGAAGGAAGGAAGGAAGGAAGGAAGGAAGGAAGGAAGGAAGGAAGGAAGGAAGGAAGGAAGGAAGGAAGGAAGGAAGGAAGGATCCAACTGTTTATGAAAATTCTCAGTCATCCAGGACGTGGTTTTTCAGTTCAGAACTGAGGAAGCTTCTTGGATGAGAAGTGAAATGTTCAAGCAAAACAAAGAAAGCCCAGTTGCCTTTTGAAAAAAAAAATCACCTTTGGGAGGGAACCAATCCTTAGTTCACTTCTTCATCTAAGTCAGTTGAAACCTTAATTTTGGACCTAGGGCAAAGTTATTACATCTCAACAGTCTAAAATGAATGGCTTAATTCCAAAGCACCAAAGTGAGATCCAAATCTAATCAGGCCAATAACATATTTCCTAATACATTTTGTGGATCTGCAAGTTGCAATCTCCAGTATCAATATGGGACAGCACTATTTTTCAAGTTGAAAATGCTGCAACTATTTTTTTACCACTTATCTTTTGAGTGGGGGGAGGGAAACACTGCTGGCTTTGAAAGACCATAACCAAAGTAGCCATCTAGACTATAAACAAAATCTCAAACTAGCTATCACCATAAATGAAACATTGCAACAAAGGAGCTGTAACTTTCCTGAAATCACACTGTTCCTTTTGTGCCTATCACGGTGTCAATATGGGCAATAGAGTTCATGGGAATCAACGAAAGATTTTCACAATATTACCTCTGAAAGTAATAGCTGACAATGGGAACTTGTGGAATGGAGATGTTTCTTCAACAAAGGCTGAACAATGAAGGCTATTCCTCATGTGCTGAAGGAGCTCTTATACAATGTGACAGACTTTACTGAGAATATCTAATTTATAAGAAATCCAGTGATAGGAGTTCAAAAAATTAAATAAAATGACTCAGTAATTATGAACTTTGGCAACATCTTAGTAAACATTACCACATAAAGAGAGGAGTATATGTGGGTTTAGAGCATAGATAGGTAACCTGCAGACTGCATGTGAGCCCCTAGATCAGGGGTAGGCAAACTTGGCTCTTTTATGACTCATGGACTTCAGCTCCCAGAATTCCTCAGGAATTCTGGGAGTTGAAGTCCGTGAGTCATAAAAGAGCCAAGTTTGCCTACCACTGCCCTAGATGGTGATTTTAATGATTTTGGAGAATTACCCACTGTTTTTCATTGCTAGTAGGCCTTGGTTAGAGTTAGCTACCCGATCTAGACTGCAATAATCTGAACAATTACTAGATGACACCAGAGAATTCTATGTTTCTTGGAATTCCTTTGCTACTATGTATAGATCATCTGAACATTTCCTTAACTTAAAAAAGTAACAGTGAAAATAGTCACAGTTTGGGGGACTACTTTATAATGTGTGAATAAATTTTTAAGATGAATATTAGAAAAAAACATCAGCATAGTAACAGCAATGGAACTGATTATTTAGATAGATGCTGGAGTCTCTTTATTGGGCAAAGGCATGCAGAGGTTGGATAGAGACCTGTCTGGATACTTTAATTTTGATTGAACAAAGGGTTAGATTTGATATTTTATATCAGTGTTTCTAAACCTTAACAGATCTTATATGTGTAGACTTCAACTTGCAGCCAATCATGGCTTCCCATGCTGATTGGGGAATTCTGGGAGTTGAAGTCCACACATCTGAAAGTTGCTAAGGTCAAGAAACACTGCTCTAAATAGCCTGTTCCATCTAGATAATTCTGGATAATTAGGTGAATGCATACATATTAAATATAATATGTATGCATTATATTTCTATATATAATTAACATATGCATGTAATTAATTTATATAATTAAACTTTATTGCAACTCATACATTTTTAAACTATCTCTTGATTTTTATTTTTTTACATAAGCAGTATGTAATCTGAAATATAATGCTCTGTAGAAGTCTGACTTTTGGATTAACATATGCTAGTCTGGGACTTGTTTCTTCAGATTCACAAGAATATTTCACTTAAAAACCATACTATGTTTTACATGAAAAGTAGCACATACATACTAAAAGAATATTATCAATCTATATAGCATTTTCTTAAACCTGCTTGGTGATAAAAATGCACTTATTAATAGTAGTGTCTGATTTATTCTTTTCCTATTTATCTGCTATTGATAAATAACTTTTAACAAAGGCAAAATCAATTGTCATTACCCATTAGGCCTAACCTTTATGTGAAGAGAGGATGATGAGGAAAGTATTACTTTGCTTGGGTGACTCAAAAGCTGTGCTAAAGGGGATTTAGGAATGTCCCAAGCATGTTTTCATATGCAGGGCACATTCTGATCACTTTCCGGTGTGAAGTGTATGGTATTGTGAATGTTCATATCATTTCTAGATTCATAGGAGTTCATTACCTGGACCCGTACCAATCAGGCTTCAGGCCCAGGTACAGCACGTAGACGGCATTGGTCGCGCTGGTGAATGATCTCTGGCGGGCTCAGGACAGGGGTTGTTCCTCTGTCCTAGTCCTATTAGACCTCTCAGTGGCTTTTGATACCATCGACCATGGTATCTTGCTGCAGCATCTCAGGGGGTTGGGAGTGGGGGGCACTGTTTTACAGTGGTTCTCCTCCTACCTCCTGGGCCGCTCGCAGTCGGTGTTGGCAGGAGGGCAGAGGTCGGCCCCGAGGCCTCTCATTTGTGGAGTTCCTCAGGGGTCGGTCCTCTCTCCCCTCTTGTTCAACATCTATATGAAGCCACTGGGTGAGATCATTCGTGGTTTTGGGATGGGGTATCATCGGTATGCTGATGATACCCAGCTTTTCCTCTCCACCCCGAACCAACCCAGTGATGCCCTCGACATGATGTCCCACTGCCTGGAGGTGGTCCGGGTCTGGATGGGGAGAAACAGGCTTTGACTTAATCCTGCCAAGACTGAGTGGCTGTGCATACCGGCATCTCGGATTAACCAGTCTATTCCATCGTTAACTATGGGGGTTGAGGTGTTATCCCCCATAGATAGGGCCCACAACTTGGGTGTCCTCCTGGACTCATGGCTCAGTTTGGAAGATCATATAGGAGCCATGGCCAGGGGGGCTTTTGCCCAGGTTCGCCTAGTGCACCAGTTGCAGCCCTATCTGGACCGAGACACCCTACATACAGTCACTCATGCGATTTTGACCTCCCGGATAGACTACTGCAATGCTCTCTACATGGGGCTGCCCTTGAGGACCACTCGGAGGCTTCAGCTGGTGCAAGTTGTGATGGGGGTTTCCTGATACTCCCATGTAACACCTCTTCTCCACAAGCTGCATTGGCTTCCAGTTGCCCTCCGGGTGAGATTCAAGGTGCTGGTGATGACCTATAAAGCCCTAAATGGCATGGGTCCAGATTATCTTCGGGAGCACCTGCTGCCAGCATCAACTTCCCATCGTCCTGTGCGCTCCCACAGGGAGGGCCTCCTCAGGGTGCCGCCAGTCAGGGAGTGCTGGCTGGCGGCCTCCAGGGGGAGAGCGTTCTCTGTGGGTGTGCCTGCCCTTTGGAATCAGCCGCCTGTGGAACTCCGGATGGCCCCCGACCTTCGCTTGTTTCGCTAGGACCTAAAAACTTGACTATTTGAGCTTGCCGGCCTGCACTGAGGGTTTTTGGGTTAAGGTTTTAATTTTTAATTATTTGGGGGCTATTTAATTTAATTTTATTTTAACCTGTATATATTGTATTTTTTTAATTTGCCCTGTAAACTGCCCTGAGTCCCTCGGGAAAAAGGCGGTATATAAATCGAAATAAATAAATAAATAAATAAATAAATAAATAAATAGAGTCATATTTATTCATCATTCTGCATCAAAATCCTACTTTTCATCACTCATCCAGATGCAGACTTGAGCATCCATTCTGTATATACATTTCTGTTATTTCTGCTATTTTTTAGTCCTTAAAAGGACTGTGGAGTTGTGTGTGAAGCCAGGAGATCCTTGCAGATGTCTGGCTACCAGTCCGTCTGTTACTCATTTAGCACCACCCAGGAGGCACGTGTGGCTTAAGGTTTGCCACGGACGCGAGTAACTTTGCCCCCCAGAAAACTATCAGAAGCCAGAAAACTATCGCCCCATTGCTCTGTTAAGTGTTTGTTATAAACTACTTGAAAGGTTGATACTTAACAGAATTGGACAGAAAATTAACAAACAAATACCGATTGAGCAGGCTGGGTTTAGATCTTATCGGAGCTGTGCTGATCAAGTCCTTAGTCTTACTAGCCACATTGAAAGCAGCTATCAGAATTAATTGAAAACATCTGTTGTATTTGTGGATGTCACAGCAGCATACGATACAGTGTGGAGGGATGGTCTATTAAGAAAATTCCTCCACGCTGTCCCTTGTAGGACCATGGGCCGCCTAATAAATAACATGCTCTCAGCAAGGACCTTTCAAGTCATCATGGGCAATAAAATTAGTAAGCAAAGACATCTGAATAATGGACTCCCTCAGGGCTCTGTATTGGCCCCATCCTTATTCAACTTATATATTTCCGATATACCACCCATGCTATCAACAAAGTTCTCTTACACTGATGACTTGGCATTAGCATATAGCCACAAGGACATCGAAGTTACAGAAGGTGTACTTACAGCCGACCTTACAACTCTGAGCACATATTTCCACCAATGGAGGTTAATCCCAAGCGTAAGTAAGACAGTCACATCATGTTTCCACTTTAATAATAAACTGGCAAAAAGAGAACTCAATGTATACCTAAATAACAAATTGCTCCCATATGAGGAAACTCCAAAATATCTGGGGGTCACCTTAGACAGGACCCTGTCTTTTAAAAAACATATTCAGAATATGGCTGCCAAGGTTAACAGCAGAAACAACATTCTGCAAAAACTATGCGGAACAACTTGGGGAGCTTCAGCTCCAACTCTTCAATGCACAGCCCTTGGGCTTTGCTACTCTGTAGCGGAATACTGTGCACTTGTATGAATAAACAGTTCACATACAAGACTTGTTGATGTTCAACTCAACCATACGATGAGATTAATTACTGGGTGCATAAAATCTACACCTATTCACTGGCTACCAGTTCTTAGCTACATACTTCCCCCGCACTTACGACGACAAGAAGCTCTCATTCGGGAGTATAGTAAGATCCTGCTAAACTCCTCTCTACCCATTCATGCCTATACCTCTGATCTATTAAGATGTCAATTAAAGTCAAGAAATCCACCACTCCTCACAGCGCTTAAGCTGCTGGCCGAACATCAGAGCACTATACAAAAGTGGATGGAAGCATGGAGTAGCTATACCTCCCAAGATATTTCTGAGCATATTAATCCTAATAGTATACCTCCAGGATTTAATCTACCCCGACACATATGGGTGACATACAATAGAATTAGAACGACTCATGGGGTGTGTGCCGATTCTCTGTATAAATGGGGAAAGACACCTTCAGCACAATGTGATTGCGGGGCTCCACGACAGACTATCCAACATATAGTGAGGGAATGCACTAATAGAAGATACCCAGGAGATTTTAAGGACTTCCTCTGCGTAACAACAGCAGCTACTGACTGGATCTCTAAACTCGACATTAAACTCTGAAATGTTATTTCTGTTTTCCTCTTAGGTTTTATAATTGCTTATTTTTTTAAAAAAAATGTTTTAACTGTTCTAACTTGTAAATATGAAGTGCTTTTAATTCTGTGTGTGACCAGCCATATGCTAAATAAATAATAAATGTATATACATTTATTACTTTAGGCAGTCCTTTGATCACATCTATTATTGATAGTCACATATACTTTTCTATAAATATCTCAGGTATATATGCAAGGGTTTTTTATTTTTTGTCCCTAATGCATACTTAAAGATGCATTTAAATAGCACAATAAACAGTTATTAATATTTTTAAGGTGAGTTAAAGCAGTGGTGCTCAAGACCTTTCTGAAATGCCCTTTTTATTTTTTTTTAAAAAAAATTAAGAAGCTTTTGTTTCATTCAGAAAGGAAAGGTCTATATTACCTGGGGGAAATGCAGTGGAAAGTCCTCTGAGCAGAAGTGTGAAATTGGGCAATTTCCTCAGATACTCTGGTTGTAAAGGTTACACCAATATTTTAAACTGAACGTAATAAACAACTGGCAACCAATTTACATACTTCATTGCTGAATAACACTTGCCAGAATGGACTGATTCAAAAAAAGGAGGTTGCACCTGATAGAGTAAATTTAATTAAATTAATTTAATTAAATTTAGTTGGTTAGGATACTGGGCTATAAAACAGGAAAGTCTGAGTTTTAGTCTACTTTAACTATGAAAGCTGACAGAGCAACCTTGGGCCAGTTCCTCTCTCTCTCTCAGACCAAAGCAAATCACAGGATTGTTGTTGTGAGAAAAATAGGAGGAGGGAGGAGTATTAGGTGTGTTCCTGGCTTTGATTTTCTTACAAAGTAATAAAAATAAATAAATTGTGCAGAGATGGATTCCACTTGATGATCCAGATGTACTGTATGATCAAAGAGGATAGTTTATATTGAGTGCAACCTCCTCCAGACCTGGATGACTTTTCTAACTAAGCTTTTTATAACCAACAACTCTTATGCATTATCTGATTTCAGTCTCAGCTTGTTCATTTTCATTCAGTCCATTCAGTTTGAGTCAACATAAGGAGTAACTTCAATATATTTTAATATTAACAGTCACATTCGAATTTGGCTCAGGATAGCCAAATGAACCCCCCAAAGCATTGGTTTATGTGGAATATTGGGTATAAAAACCCCAATTTTATCCTGATTGATGCATGTAGTTTTCTGGATTTGAATATTCATTATTTTGAGGACAAAGTCAAAGCTTCAGTGCTAATGTTTTATCTATTCTGATAATTTCCTACAGAATAATAATAATAAAAAATCTCTACCTCTGATAGTTCTTTTGTCAGAACATCTTTAGAGCTTGTATATTCTCTAATGTAGATCTTTAAAATTATTCCTTTGCAAAAGCCATTCATTACTTTGTTTGTTTGTTTGTTCAGTTCATATAATTACCCTACACAAGATGGATAGATTCAGGGCTAACCAAATTGGGGGGGATGTGACTCCAAATGATGGGAGTGGTCTCAGGGAAGGCAACTTTCTAGATCCTCTCAGATGACATTCACCAAGTAATGTGTCCTGAAGCATACCAACTCTGTTAGGCCTTAGTAGACAGGAAGATATAATTGAAGATAGATTGTCCCACAAGTAACCTCCCTCTGAACCATGAAGGGCTTTATAGGTAAAAACCAGAAGCTGAATTACACTCAAAACTGCCTTGATAACTAGCACAGCTAACAGAGTAGGGGTGTTATACCAACACAGCAGGATATACCTATAACTACCTCTGCCACAGCATTGTGGACTAGCTGTAGCTTCTGAGTAGTCGCTAAAAGCAAACCCATGTAAACTTCATTGCAGTAATCCAAATGTCAGATGGTGCAAGCAAGGTTTCCCAATCCAGGAGCAAATGCTCTTGACAGACAAGATGAGGATATTGGTTCTTCAAGCAGAGCTCTAAGACTAAGAGGACACCCAAATTGTACACTGGGTTTCTTTGAGGCAGTGCAATTCTATCTAGAACCAAAGATGGAATGTCTTTGGACCCGGGGCTTTCATAATCCATAGTCACTCAATGTTATAAGGATTGTGCCTGAGCCTTTCTTCCCCCACCCAGATTCCCTATAGCTTTAAATGTTCGTTCCTTCTCATGAATTAATTTTTCTGAGATTTTTAGACTCTCCAAACCGCTTGTTTGTTTTTATTCAGTTTATGAAAAAGTGACCATTTTTTCAAAGTTTCTGTCACAAAATAAACCAAATATTTCACCTGCTTCCTATTTCAAGTCCAATTTCAAGACATTTACATTCCATCTACTTACCAAGCAGGTGAGTCATAAAAACATGGTACCTGTAAAAAACAGAGGTAAGGTAAAGGTAAAGGTTCCCCTGCACATGCGTGCTAGTCATTTCCGACTCTAGGGGCCGGTGCTCATCTCTGTTTCAAAGCCGAAGAGCCAGTGCTTGTCCGAGGACATCTCCGTGGTCATGTGGCCGGCATGACTAGAGGTGGTAGCTTTAATTCAATGCTGAAAATGATTTAAAGAAACAAGAGTCCAAACTAGGCTTTTAAAGGAGAGGATATGCATCTCTCTTCATCCCTACAATATTTATATATACACCCAAGAGAATAGGTATACCCTTATATTAAAAGATGGTCTGAATTCTAAACAATCTGCTATTCATCTTCTTACAATGATTGTGCTACACATTAAATTTGAGCTCTGTGAAATTTTATAACATGAAGTACAGTAGGAGGTACATCTGTCCTTATACCATTAATTGACAATCTTTTTTGTCATTGGAAAAATACTTTTCTCCCTCTCTCTCTCCCCTATCAAAGTAAGACAAGATGCACAAGAGGAAAATCTTACCTGTAAACCACTCAGAGTCACTTAGATAATGAAATGGATGATGTATAAATTTGATAAGTAAAGTAAATCAATAAAAAAAGATCTGCTATTTTTCCAAAACATTAAACCATAGGAACAGAAATGTCATTTAAAAAACCTTCTCAAATAATCAAATCAGTAAAATAAGCTATTAAAAGGCAATACTCTGTGGTCCTCCACTCTGGTCTTGAAGGCCAGGAAGAAGTATGCCAGAGTGGCTAATCCAGAGTCCCAAAGCTACAACTCTGAAAACTGTAAATCCAGAATATCTTCCTCTAAACAAACGTGGAGCATGTCTTATTAGTTCACAATTTCATTAGGCAGTGGGCTCATATAAATAAACATGAAATATGTAGAAGCAACATTTTGATGGGTATTAAAGTTAAGAAGCAGTACTTTCCACTGAATGTGAAAGTTATTGCAGAACATTTCAACGTGCTCTTGCAATTCTTATACCAATAAAAACAGCAGAACTTCTTTCCTGTGTTCTGAATTTAAAGTAACATTTTAACACATTTGGGATTGTAATTTTCTGCTGTGATTGTTTTCTCCAAGTTATCTGCCTGTCTTTTAGCCTACTCCACTATGACATGATACTTTCCCCTTTCTTTTCTTAGTTAAGTAAAGTTTTACTACAGAGAGGTAGGGGCCTATAAAGCCCATTTCTGCATAATGTAAACTCTTCATCATGCCCACCTGCCAGTATTTGCAAGATTATTTGCAAGATAAATCTAATTCAGAGAGTTCATGCATACATCAGTACAGCTACTATGCCAGAGTTCTTGTCTGCACTGCTGTCTCAAAATATAGTTATCTCTTTGAAAAGGGAAGATGCAAGAGCCAACAATGACAAAATCTTCCCAGCCAAGCACTTTAACATATGCTGTATATTCTTAATCTCTCCCTTTGTATTTCTTAAACGCCCTTGGTGACTATGTCAAATTTGTTAAACAGCCCTACTGGAGAAGATGGCTGGTGTCAGATCTGTTTTCATTATACTCTGATGGCATTTCCACCCTCAACATTTAAGGTATTTCTGTCCTGTAGTGATGCTGGCTTGTGGAAAAATGGTATGAACGATGGTATTTCGATAGTGACTTGCAAGGGATTTTCTCCAAATGAGAATCAACTGCAGCCCCCACAGGGCAATTCCAGTTGGTTGTCATACAGAGTTTGCCTTCTGGATACTTGTGATCCATCTCATTATTTTTCATTCTTCCTACTTTTTTAAAGTACAAGTCACCCAGAGACATATGGAGTTTGGCAGTTTCTAAATTTATGAAATAAATTACATTTTTAAAAAAATCTCCCCCCAACTTTCCATTCTAAGGAAGCAATTTTCAAACACTTTTTTGTGTTGGTAGAACTTACTATATATATATATATATATATATATATATATATATATATATATATATATATATATATATATATATATATATATATATATATATATATATATATACTTTTAAGCGTATTCATAGCTCTATCTATCATCTTTCTACATTCAGTATACATAGATATAAAAGCATATGCTTAAAGCTTTAAAATCACATATATACTGCAGAGCTACTGGTTTTCTGTTTTTTCCCAGGTTTTCCTCAAGAAGATCAGTTATAAATCTTTATCAATGGCAAAGTGATTATAACACATGCTTAACATGCAGATCATTCCTGTTTTGAATAGGAAGGAAGGAAGGAAGGAAGGAAGGAAGGAAGGAAGGAAGGAAGGAAGGAAGGAAGGAAGGAAGGAAGGAAGGAAGAAGGCCCACCAGCCAAGTACAAAAGCAGGTAGCACAACCAAAATACAGACAGAGACTCAAGGTAAACAGAAAATGACATACATCCTGCTCTCCAGAAAGTGTTAGTGGTTCATATTTATAATAACCAACCTCATTTATGCCCTAAGTCAGGGGTGTCAAACTCAATTTCATTGAGGGCCGCATCAGCGTGGCCTACTGGGTGGGTATGGCCAGCTCTACATCGCTTGCATCAAGGGCGCCTGGGCAGGACAGGGGCAGATCTAAGGGTCTCCAGTGGAGGAGGATGGGACTGGGGCAAGCACCAAGACATGGTCCCTCCCACCCTCCCTTCCTTCCTCTGTTCCTTCCTCCCTCCTTCCCACCCTCCCTCTCTTTCTCCCTCCATTCCTTCCTTTCACCCTCCATTCCTTCCTCCCTGTTGCTTCCTCCCTCTGTTCCTTCCTTCATCTTCTCATCTCTTTCCTTCCCCATGCTCAAGAAGGGGTGATGGGAGGGGGAGAGATTGCCAGCACTAACAGCATGTGGGCGGGAAGAGGTGGTCTCGTTGAAAGAGATGCCTCCTGGCTGCAAGGATGGAGGTGCTGGTGGAAGGGTGCAGCATAGCAGAGAGGGGAGTTGGGGGGATCGGTGCTGGATGGGAGCCTTTGCTGGAGCTCTGAGGGTTGAGCAGAGAGGTTGGGAGCTCCAGTGGCTTACGAGCCAGAAGGAGGGAAAGCGAGGCAGGAAACTGGTGAAAGGGCTTTTTATTCTCTCTCTGGAGAGACAAGCCAAGAAGAGAGAGAGAGTGAGGTAGGAAGTTAGTGAAAAAGCTTTTTATTCTTTCTCTGGAGAGACAAGCCAAGAGGAGGGAGAGCATGATAGGAAGTTGGCAAAAAGCTTTTAATTCTTTCTCTGGAGAGAGAATAAAAAGCCTTTTTGCCAACTTCCTATGTCGCTCTGCCTCCTTCTGGCTTGCCTCTCTGGAAAAGAGAAAATAAAATCTTCTTCCCCCAGTCAATCTACTCTTCCCCTTTAAAAATCCTTCCCCAAGACCCCCACCCCACTGCCAGCCATCATTGGAGCTCCCGACCTCTCTGCCAAATCCACAGAGCTCCAGCAAAGCCTCCCAGCCAGTGCCGATCCCAGCCAGTGCCGATTCCTCCCCAACTCCCCTCTCTGCTACAAAAGGAATGAAGGAACGAAGGTTCCACGGGGCAGCCCTGGAATCAGCAAGGAGCTGCCTCACCACCTCTGCCCTGCCCCCTGGGTGTGTGTGCAGCAGATGGCCAGCGTCAGCATCCTGGGTGAAGTCAGCCTGTGGGACAAGACAGCCAGCAGGGATACCAGACTCCACTTGTGTGCACACCCAGGGGGCGGGGCAGGGCTGCCTCGTGGATTTAAGACTGAGTGCATTCTGGCTTTGATGACGCAACCAGGTTGTAGATCAGTGCCCGGTTGGTCTGGGCCAGACCGAGGTGTGGCAGGCCAGTCCTTATTTCCAGAACAGGTCTCCAGGCCAGATGGAACTAACTATTGGGCAGGATCTGGCCCACGGGCCTTGTGTTTGACATGTCTGCCCTAGGTATTCAATGCATTGTAATTCAATTGCATGATATTGCTTTCTGTTAAAGGAGTACATCAGCTTTTCTGTATCCTATGTCTGTCATTGACTATATCAGTAGCTGACTTACATGATCCTAATCCAGTGCAGCCAACAAGCACCGGCACTGAAAGTTCCTCAGGTCCAAGTTTCATTTTCTTATCCCTGTCAGATTCTTAAAGCTGCTTTAATAATGCTGCTTCAGGGCTAAAGAAATGGCTCATTATCAGCACTGTTCTTCTTTCCCTGGTGTTGCTTAATCTGAAACACATTCCCTTCTATTAATTTCAGGTGTCTGAGATGCTACCCCATTAACACACATTTTCAATAACATTAGATTAGATACTTATTTTGCGGGTGTACATATATGTATATACATTCTTTAAATAGCCAGGAATATGTATCACAGCAAAGTCAGCCCAAAGAAGGCATGCAAAAAAACATCTCTCAGGGCACAACCATATTTCTCAAGGCCACCTCTCAGGGCCGATGGTACTATTGAAATTGTGGTGCCTTTGCCTGCCCTGGTAGAGGCACAGTAGTCACCGATAACTTCCCAACCACTCCCGATCTTCCCAATCTTAGCCAGGATCTGCAGAAAAGAGCTCTTCCTGCAATCCATCCTGTTTTGTATCTCTGAACTAGCTTATTGCCTTTAGGGAAGTGAAGGAACCTATCTCATTAAAATCTGCAGATATCCAGATGGCTTCTGTACCTGGGATTTTTGTGCCTCAAGCTGCAAAATGTCTTGAGTCAGCTGTAACAGCATATTGGAAAGATCTTTGGAGACCTGGCCAAGAAACAATGCAAAAGGAATGGTCAGAAAAAGGCAGCATAGCCTGCAACTATAGAATGGGTGAGATGAAAGGGCTCAGAAGAGACCCTCCCTCCCCTGTAAAGATAGGAGGGGGTGGAATAAACTTTCTGAATTGCAATATTTTATCAATGTAGCTTTACAGATAGTCTGATTCCTATCTGGTTTATCACCACCATCCCCTTTGACTGATTATGATCATGCTGTGGTCAGCTGTTAAGGACCACAGAGATTGTCTGTATGATGATCTGTCCCTAACCTGATAATTCAGGTCTTCCATTGGCATACCTCTCATCACTGTAACTTGAACCCACCACCTTGCCTCTGGTAATCCTTTTTTTTCTTTCCCTCCACCTTTCCCAATAGTAGAACATCCTTTGTGGAGTTAGGTTTTCCCATAATGAATCTGAAGGATAATTTGAGCCTGGTCATTTGTGCCTTGGGTGAGAATTCGTCCTGATTTGTTTGATAATCCATTTTTTTTTAATTTTCTTACCTGTCTGTGATATTTTTAGGAGCCTTCTCCAACACCAAAGTTCAAAACTATCAAGGCTCTTCCTATCCTGCTTCTTCAAAGTTCAATATTCACCTCTATAGAATGAGCGGTGGCACAGTGGTTAAAATGCAGTATTGCAGACTAATTTTGCCCACAGACTGGAGTTAGATCCTGACAGGGCTCCAGGTTGACTCAGCTTTGCATCCTTTCAAGGTCAGTAAAATGAGGACCCAGATTGTTAGGGACAACATGCTGACTCTGTAAACCACTCAGAGAATGCCATAAAGCACTATGGGTAGTATATAAGTGCTGTTGCTATTGCTATTGCTATCACAGGGAATACCATGGCTTTGATCTTTGTAGGTATAGAGCACATCATTATATTTGATTTTTTTTTCCAGTGCTTTGAATATATTTTCATGGTTTGTGTACCAAGTGCTAATCTGTGGCATATTTCTTGACTGCTGGTTCCTTTACTGTTTATAGCTGATTGTGAAAGAAGCTATCCACTATTTCAATATTTTCATTGTCACTTCCAAGGCTGGTTGTCATATCTGCTGTCATTAGCTTGCTCTTTTTTACACTTAATTTTAGTTCCATTATTTCAATGGGTGATCCATTAGTTCCTGGTAATGACTGGAGTGCTGATTAAAACTTCATCTTCCAGTTCTAGAGGTTCGTGTAAATACAGAATAGCTTCTAAGGTATGTCAGATTTTGATATCACTTAGATTTTGTCAAAAAGTTTTGCAAAGATTGACAAAGTGTGTTAGAAAAGATATCAAAGTAAGTCAAGAGGAAAAATATTGGAAAGATTTGAAAGACTACCAGGTGTTATTTCAAATGTTATTGGAACTGGCACTATTATGACAACGTAGTGTGACTCTTTCCCCCCACCATCATATACAAGAGTAAAATTATAATGCCTGAAGCTTTAAAAGTCACCCACTTAGCATCAATTCTCATTTTCTTTTGTAAGTAAGAAAAGACACCTACTTGACAAAAAAAGACATTGTGAAGTAGTATTGCAACTACTTGATTTGCTCTCTCCGGTTTGTTTTGTTCTAATTCCGCAAACCAGAGATAGTTCAATCTTAAAGTTGATGATCCTTTTGCTTGCAGAGCCTCTCACTCACTAGGTGCTGAATTTTATGAAAAGAATGAAATTGGAATTAAAGGCAATACATTCCACTTTCATTTTTTTCATATAATTCATCACCTAAGCTTTGTCTACATCTTTGTTTAGTATGAAATGATCTTTTTAAAGCTTCTGTGAAAAATCTAATAGGACTATAGCATTTCAATTTTTCAAAGAGAAAAACATGAATTTGGAAGAAAACTGTAGTTGCTTTTTCCCCCCTAAGATAGGTAGCTTCAGCATGCCAAGCCACAAACTCCACCCTTAAGTATTTATATACCAATATTTAGCACAGGTGCGTAAGTCACTCATTCTTTCACTTATTCCATTGTGACACCATGATATAACACTTCTTCCTTCTCTTTCCCTACAGTCACCATTTTTATGGGATATGATATGTTAGCAATAGCAATAGCACTTAAATTTATATACCACTTCACAGTGCTTTACAGCCCTCTCTAAGCAGTTTACAGAGGCAGCACCTTGCCCCAGACAATCTGTGTCCTCATTTTACTAACCTCGGAAGGATGGAAGGCTGAGTCAACTTTGAGCTGGTCAGGATCGAACTGTTGGCAGTGAACAGTGTTAGCCTGCAATACTACATTCTAACCACTGCACCACCATGGTTCATATTAATTTATTAATTTATTTAATAAATTATTAAATTATGATATGATATGATATGATATGATATGATATGATATGATATGATATGATATGATATGATATGATATGATATGATATGATATGATATGATATGATATGATGATATGATATGATTGTCATGGTTCTGACAGACAGAGACAAATAAAACTGAATTCCAAGGCTTGGAAATTCCTCAAAGAACATGTTTATTAGATACAAAGTATCAGCAAGTCAAAAGTGAAATCAAGTCTGAAGACGCACACAACAATTCCCCAATATAAGGTTAAGAAATTCCACCTCTAAAGCTATGTAAGCAACTACATTCCCCAATACATCTTCTTGGCAGACTTTTCCCAAAACATGCAGCCAGCAGTCTCAGGAGCAGCTGATGACCTTGGTTCCCATGGGACAAAAGATTAATTTGACTAGCGAAGCACCTGGCAATCCCCCTCCCCCCTTTCAATGTGTCAACCAAAAATGAATAGGGAAAATGGCCACAGACATGTTCATTTTCAAAGCTGACAATATGATATGATATAATATGATATAATATGATATGATATGATATGATGTGATGTGATGTGATGTGATGTGATGTGATGTGATGTGGTGTGGTGTGGTGTGGTGTGGTGTGGTGTGGTGTGGTGTGATGTGATGTGATGTGATGTGATTCAGTATTTCGGCCTGGAGAGATGCATCTAATGTGGTTGTTAAGAATCAATATCAACTTGAACACATGTATTATATAATATTGTTATGTTATGTTATGTTATGTTATGTTATGTTATGTTATGTTATGTTATGTTATGTTATGTTATGTTATGTTATGCTATGCTATGCTATGCTATGCTATGCTATGTTATGTTTGTTATGTTATGTTATGTTATGTTATGTTATGTTATGTTATGTTATGTTATGTTATGTTATGTTATGTTATGCTGTGTTGTGCAATGTTATGTTGTGCTGTGCTATGCCATATCATATCACATCGTATATCACATATTATATCATAATATTTACCTCATATTAAATAGTATTCAGAAATAAATTATTAAACCTTGACTTTATGGAATTATTTATCCCATATAAGAGCCATGGTGGCACAGTGGTTAGAATGCAATATTACAGGCTAACTTTGCTCATATTGCCAGGAGTTCAATTCCCCCCTGAACTGGCTGAAGGTTGACTCAGCCTTCCCTCCTTCCAAGGTCAATAAAATGAGGGCCCAGATTGGTGGCAATATGCTGACTCTGTAAACCACTTAGAGAGGGCTATAAAGCACTGTGAAATGCTTAAGACTAAGTGCTATTGCTAAGTGCTACTGATAGAAAGCTATTTCATCAAAATGAAGAAAATGAACACATAAATTCAGTATTGTAAATTGTGGGTCTTGAAGAATAACATTTTTCCTTCCCCAAATGCTCAATAAATCCACAATTTTTCATATTGTGTTTGATAAGTTTCAAATTTTTGTCATATAATTAATGAGCACTCTTTAAACCAAAATGATGTTTATAAGAAAATATTAATAAACTTATTAAAGCAAATAGAGCAATAGTAGACAAGTTTATATTATATGAATAAATGTCCTCAGCCAGTCATAGCTAAACTAAAAGGCAATATTCCACAATTAAAAATTTCACCATTTTCTTTTTATGTTTTTTAAAAGAAATGTTTTATTATATGTGGTGATTATGTTTTTTAAAAAATGGAAAGTAAAACATCAAAAAATCCAAATAAAATTCAAATTAAAATAACAAATATTTCAATAGCTACGATCCCAGAGTGCATAAATGAAAGCAATAATAATAATAAATAATATTAAATAATAAATAAACATTAAAGAAGAGGGGTTGAAGTCTGAACTTCAAAATGACCTAAAGTCTTTTGGCTACAGGAGACAAATCCCCTGATTCTTCATTTTTCACCCAAGACCCACAGAAATATATGATATAATATTTGACAGATTTCCTTATAGTAGAAAAAAAATATTATTAGGGCTACTAGATTTTGATTGCAAAACCTAAACAACCATTAAAGGGTTGTTATTGGTATAATTAAAATTATCTGTATTTATTTCTGCCATCTAGTGATAATGCAGATTTTACAAGTCTGAAGTAAATGTTATCATCGCAGCAGAAAGAATGAGAAAATAATTCCAAATTTTAAAAATTGAAATATATATTATTTTTGAGAACTCTGTAGGAATGAAGCTTAAAATGTAAATATGAAGACATACAAACAAGGTTAGAGAGGCAAAAGAGGAACCTGCCCCACTTTACATCGGGGAGGACTGTGTGGAGAGAGTTTCCTCCTTTAAATTTCTGGGAGTCTACCTCTGTGAAGATCTGACCTGGAAAGTTAATACAACCCAGGTGGCTAGAAAGGCCCAGCAGAGGCTTCACTTTCTTAGGGTCTTGCGGAAGAACCGGGTAGAAAAACGACTAATGACCCTCTTTTACCAGTCTACTATAGAGAGCGTCCTCTCCTATGGTATTGTGGTTTGGTATGCTGGTCTGACAGCCACAGACAGGAAAGCATTACAGAGGGTAGTGAGCACAGCACAAGACATTGTTGGGCTGTTTCCTGACACCACTGGATGACATCGCCAGGGCTCATTGCCTTGGAAGAGTGAGGAAGATTCTCAGGGATGACTCACACCCTGGACGGTATCTCTTTACTCTCCTACCATCCGGTAGGAGATATAGGAGTATAGCCAGCTGTACCAACAGGCTGAAAAATAGCTTTTATCCGAGGGCTGTTAGGCTTTTAAATGGGACATAATTTATTTATTTATTATTTTAATTCCATTTATATCCCGCCCTTCTCCGAAGACTCAGGGTGGCTTACAAGCTTAGCAGTAGCCTTCATTCTATGTATATGCCTGCTTATTAGGGCTTTCACACACACCCCAAGCGGCATTATTACAAAGTCAGCTTATTGCCCCCAACAATCTGGGTCCTCATTTTACCTACCTCGGAAGGATGGAAGGCTGAGTCAACCTTGAGCCTGGTGGGATGCAAACCTGCACTAATTGCAGACAGCTGGTGTTACTTAAGGAGGCATTAGCCCACTGCTCCACCAAGGCTCTGTGAACTTATGCAGAATTGGGAGGCCGATGTGTGGTGTAGTTGGTTCACATGGTGTGGTAGGATGAAGGGTTTGTTGTCACTGTGTGTTGGGGGGAGAGAGCACGGGGGGAGGCTCAGCTAATCTCAACGTACACATGTTGTACTTTGACAATAAAGGTTTATTATTTTAATAGGAGGGTGCTAAGAAAGCTGTTTAATTGAAAAGATGGAATGACATTTCTTTAGTGACCACAAGGAAATAAAATTATAGTTCATTAGCTTCCTTTTTTTGCTCTCATTCCCACATTCCACTTTGTCAGGCCTCCCATATTTATCACCAAAATATCCTTCAAATGAATTAATAGAAAGCATGCTGGTATATATGTTTGTACACATTTTCACTGGGGAAAAAAATTCTCCTGATGGAAAAATAAATTTTGTGCCTAGATTTATATCTGATGAACAGTTTATCAGTTTCCTTTGTGTTTCATATAACAGTTCATCAGGGAAGCATACATTTGTTTAGTCGGAACATAATTTAACTTTAAACTTTAATACTAGATCATGCTTCAAAGAAGCCAAGTATTTATTATGTGTTTTCAGTCAACAACAACAAAAATGAACTCAGTCAAAACTTCTCTGCAAGTGCATGAATTTTAACACAGAGAACTCCCAAATGGCATGAGGATCCCAGAAGTTCTCAAAAGTATCAAGATGGAGGGGGGGAAATAACTCAATTACTTTGTTTCACAATGAAACTTAGGGGGGAAAAAGACGGCTATGAGAAATTTGGAGACAATGAAGGACACCTGATAGATGTGAGTCATAATGCCCTTCCTGAGCTGTTGGATGAGACTCAGTCTCTGTGGAGAGCGAAGTCTACAAAATGACAAAATAGTGGGAGCTCATCTCTCAACATTAGTAGATTTTGATCCTTCCTCTTTATAAAAAGCATTGTTTTGCTCTTGGTTTGAAAAATGTTTAATTTTAGACAGATCTGAAAAGAGGAAGACAATATTTACACGGTTATTCTTGGCGTGTGAATCCCCAGAGCAGCTGTAACTTAAATTAAATGGAACAATCAAACAGTTCATCCATTAGTGAGTAAAAACAATTGCCAAAATAAGCATGGCGTGGTTCTATACACACAGCTGGCAACTGCCTTCAAGCTACAATTAATGGTAATTAAGGCCTCTGCCAACATGGATGATGATGTTTGGGATTCTATCTGGAGTCTCACTGCTCACAGGGCTATTTGATTTGGAAAAAGAGACCTTTTGCCTCAGTAGATTGTAGTTCAGAATAAATAAAATTAAAGAAACAATTATCCCAACCTTTCCCTTCACAATATAACCCAACACACAGCCAGCCACACAAGCAATACCATGCCACAGTGCCTCCAGTTTAGAAACAATGAAAAGCACAAGATGGTAGCAACAAAGATGCAAAGGTTGAAATGATAAAAACACTATCTAGAACACAGGTGTCAAATTCGCCATGTCACATGACGTGTCATGACTCATCACAACTTTTTTCACATTGCTGGAGCTGGACTGGCCTCTGCATAATGCAACTGCATAATGCAACTGGCCCATAGGCCAGCCCTTTGACACCCCCTCCCCAATCTAGAACTTTCATTTAGTCAGAGCTTGGAGAAAGACACAACTGCTGAGAAGATTCTGAGGCATTTAGTTTCATTTAGAGGAGTTCCAGAGGATTTCCCAATTGCATGATCCCAATTCAGAAGAAAAGCATTGATTTTCTGCTGTGCCTTTCAGGTGTCTCTATCTTTGTTTAAATCTCTGGATGGCTTCATATGTTTACTTCATCATACAACTTACCTCCAAATCCATCCCTCCAAAACTAGCACAGAAATTCTCAGCCCATGTCAATTTGGTAACATCACAATATCATCTGCCATACTAATTATGCCCTCTGGGTGGTATGTAGCTTGCTAACCATAAACTGGAGATTTGTGGGAGGAAGCCACAAAATTAAGTTTCATCTAAAATGAAAAGATTTTTAGTATTCTGCAGCTTTGCAAACAGCACAGCAATTGTGCCAATCACACTAAAAGCAGTAAACATAACATTATACATAATTGAAAGAGAAAGAATTGTGTCCCCCAAATGAGCAAGCATTCCATAATGTAAGGAAAAGGATATGCCTCTAAATGTATGGGGAGATCAATGAAATGCATTGAGAAAAGCGAGGTGATTCTATCCTTGTATCTCTCCTCTAATTAGCAGAGGAAAGATATCAGTTCCATGGACAACTTCATAGATGAGGAGACAATTCCATTTGTCATCACCCCAGCATTTTAATCCAATTCATAAAAAAAGAGAATCCATACTTGGCTGGTACTTAATCCAGAAAATTCCACTGGGGTATATCAAAAAAGTATTTTCTGCATCAATAAAATCATGATTACTGATTTCATTTTCTCTGGGCACTACATTTTCTCTATTTACTGTTTTAATTTGTTCTCAAAAAGTGCATGAAGAGCTTTCAACATTCAGACAAAAGGTACTACAATTACTCATCATTTATTCTGACCTGTTTAAACTCCATTTATCTTTAAATATTCCAAGATTTTCCTTATCTATCCACATCCTGCACATTATTAATTTAGGGTCCAGGTGTTTTTTCCTGAAATCCCTGTCCCTGATGCTTTCTTTTTTTGTATTTCCCACTTTATAGCCCAGTCTGCTATAATAAAGCAGTGGTTAAAATATCTAATTTTTTTAAAAAAAATCAATTAATTGTTTTTGCTTTGTTTGCATTTTCCCAGGCCAGTTAGTCCACAGCATGAAACACTTCTTAAGCCAGCTTTCTATACACACATATAAGTACTATATAGTGTGAAGAAAAATTGAAGAACACATGGCAAAACAATGGGACTTTCTATGAAAGAATAACTAGCTGATGGCAGTAATATTTAAATTCAAGAAAACCAGTTGTGTAGTGAAGTGGCATTTCCCTTTTGCTGACTTAACAGGGATCCTCTCACAAGGACTTCTGTATTAAGCATTTGGTTGGAACTAATATCCCATATGGTCCAATTTATTATCCTATGACAATTCAAGATAGACTCGTTCAAACTGTTTTTGAACCTAGAGCTGCCACATTTTCACACATCTTACCTACTATGAACCTCCTGGGATCATCTCTGGATGATAAAGAAGATGAAATACAGAGAGGAGCTTCTAGGGATAAGAATCCTGGAGGGGGTGATCCCCATCAGGACTGGAACCCATGACCCCGCTCTGACTAAAGCAGATTCAGCAAGCTCCAGGACTTCTGCCTGCATCCACTGACAGCCTCTGAGCTTCATCCATTCAGCCCCAAGGGGGCCTAAAAGATTGGAGGACAGACAGCTGAGCTCCACAGGCCAAAGAGGCTGGCCAAGAGGTGGACTGTGATCTAAACCATGCACTGGATGGAGGCTCATCATGGTGATTGAGATCAATAATTCACCAATACAAGCAGCTGATTGTGACTTATCTTTAACCCAGAGGAATAAAGATATGATTTCTCATTTTCCTCTAAATTCTATTATTCCTGAGATGGCAACAGGAGACAATAAGTGATCTTATTAAACAAATGGGCAAAGGAGAAATATAATAATTGTAGATACATAGCACCCTCCTCAATAAAAACATACCGTATTTTCCGGCGTATAAGACGACTGGGCGTATAAGACGACCCCCCAACTTTTGAGATGATTTTCAAGATTTTTTGTCTTATACGCCGGAAAATCAGCGAGCCCGGGAAGGCATGCCCTCCCCTCTCACTGTGGAGGAAGCAGGGCAGGCTGGCATCTGGCGGGAGCTGGCAGGGCAGTCCTGCACATGCGCACGCTCCCCGGCTCCTAAGGAGTCCTCGGGGAGCCATGGCAGGCGCCTCATGCTCTTCCTTCTTGAGGCAGCATTGGCGGAGCCGTCCGGCGTCGGACGGGAGCCAGCAGGGCAGTCGTGCGCACGCGCGCGTTCCCCGGCTGTTAAGAAGCACTCCTTAGCAGCCGAGGAGTGCACGCGTGTGCAGGACTGCCCTGCTGGCTCCCGCCTGATGCCGGACGGCTCCACCGATGCTGCTTCAAGAGGGAAGAGCATGAGGTGCCTGCCATGGCTCCCTGAGGACTCCTTAGGAGCCGGGGAGCGCGCACGTGCACAGGACTGCCCTGCCGGCTCCCGCCAGATGCCAGCCTGCCCTGCTTCCTCCACAGTGAGAGGGGAGGGCGTGCCTTCCTGGGCTCACTGACTTGCAGCCAAGCCGGAGCCAAAAGGGGCTTTTCCTTCCACCCACCCTTTGGAATAGATGCAAGAGCTCCCGGGGTCTGGCGTTTGCAAGGGGGAGGGGAAGGGGCTGAGAGGCTCTTGGGGGTGGGAACGGAGAGTCATGTTGGAGGGGGGACTGGACTAAGGAGGCTTGAAGTTGCTTTGCAAGAACGGGAGCGCTCAATTGATTTATGTACTATTTTCCGGCGTATAAGACGACTGGGCGTATAAGATGACCCCCCAACTTTTGAGATGATTTTCATGGGTTAAAAAGTCATCTTATACGCCGGAAAATACGGTAAAACTAAAAATAAGCTACTATTCAATGCCAACATCATTACAGATAATCGTATTAAGCTTTCAGAGTGAGGAGGATAATCGTGGAGATATTTGCTTATCCTCTCAGTTTTTTATCCTCTGTAAAGTTAATCTTTTCTTCTTTGTGGGAATGCCACTGTAGCTTGTGCTCCTGAGAAACACAAAGCTTAGCAGAACAACAATTTTCCCATAACCTTCTCTAAGAAATAAGGAATAAAAGATGAATATTTTCCTTCTGTATTCAAAGTTGTAAAGTTGATCTTTCATTCCACAACAACTGTTTTGTTGTCTGCAATAGAAACATACTTTAATCCCATATATTTATGTGGAGTTTGGTGAACTTCAGTTGCAGGAGAATAGGCTGGGCTATGTGTCTCTTTCCCTTGCAATTATAATTGACAGATCAATTCACAGAAACATGGCAGAATTTTGTAAGAAGCACAGATTCATTCCAAACAACTCAATGCTTTGCTACCCAGAAATAATTTCTAAAAGATAAAGGTCACATGAACAAACAATATAGGTTTCAGCATAATTTTTCAATAATCAAGAATCATTTCTTTTTCAATAATTTTCACAAAGATTTATGTTTGCATTGAGATCCACTGAGTATGTTTTTATTGACACTTAAAATATACATTATATTTACAGTGCAACTCTGCTTGGAGTTGGTTGGGGGGTTTTTTAAGCCATTCCAGGCTCATTGCATCAAATTATAACAGCACAAAGAAGAGGATTTACTATTAACTCTTTAAAAAGAACATGGATTTATTCAATATTTAATTTTCTCCTGGTTAGGAAAGAGGGAGGCAACAGAATCTATGTAGATCTTGTGAAACAGCCATGGAGGGAGGGAGGGAGGGAGGGAGGGAGGGAGGGAGGAAGGAAGGAAGGAAGGAAGGAAGGAAGGAAGGAAGGAAGGAAGGAAGGAAGGAAGGAATTCTAGGCTACTTAATTGACTGAAAAGTTACTTAGTCCTTTCTCTAAGTAAAACAGCAGGTCACCAACCAGACAAAGTAACTTATTTTAATTCCTTTTGATTCTTATGGAAGAGACTTAAAAGTATGACATCAATGGAAGGAAATGTAAGCACTTCAGTCAAAGCAACTGTATGCAGCAGACTGCCATTTGGCCCTTGACCCTTTCATCCATTTTAGTTGATAGCAAAAACAAAACAAAACATTAGGTTAATAGTACATTCAGTCTGGATGATCACAAATTCTATGGCCTGTTTTATAGTCACTTTAGTACTTCTTTGAATGTTGTAATGATACTCCAAAACCTACAGAAAGAAACAGATAGAAAACCAGATAAATAATAACATACATTAACTGGTGAAGGTGTGCAAAGCTCATACCCTGAGGGGAATGGATTTGTAACCTTCTCATGTCATCCCAAGGCTTATGGGGTCAGACCAAAGCTGCTTAAAACTGATCACTTGAATTCTGACTACATTTCCAGAAATCATTTCCAGAAAATGTTCAGCAAGGCCATGGAAATTCTATAGATAGAAATATTCTGATTCAATTCTATTTATTTCTCAGCTGTGATTATTTTCTCCTTTGGGGTAGGAAAGATCCCAAATTGTGGCTGTTTCCCTCCAGGAAACAACCTATATTCAAATATTTATTGCTCATTCTACTTACACAATTAATTCCTTCTGGTTGGTTTAAGAAAACCACCAAGACTCTCAGAAATGTGAAAAATTAAGAATTTGTGATTGAAGATACTAAATTTTGGTAAATGAGGAACCATTTAGCCCAGCTTAGAACAGCATCTATTCTTAACTGTATGCTTAGGTAAAAAGATTTGTGAGAGGCTCAAAAATAGAGACATTTTTCCATCTGTTTCCTAAACAACTGTTTACAAGGATGCTGTGGCTTTTTTATTTATTTGTAAGCTGTTCTGGACTCAGGTCTGGATGAAAAATTCAAGTATATAAATGTTATACATACATCCTTAAGACAGAATTAAAAGATCCACTTTAGCATACTCAAAGCTTCAGGTCCAATGGGACTGAAAGAAAAGAAATGATAACACAACAATCCTGCCATTATCCCAAAGGTGCTTTTTTCAAAAAGCAATTGGACTTTCTTTGCTTTTCCTTGAAGACATTTTGCTTCTCATCCAAGAAGCTTCTTCAGTTCTTCAGTTCTTGGATGAAAGCAAAACATCTTCAGTGAAAAACAAAGAAAGTCCAAGTTGCCTTTTGAAAAAGCACCTTTGGGACAACCATGACCTGGATGACTAAGAAGCTCCATAGAAAAATCCTGCTGTCGTAACTCCCGGTGATTTTATGAATGCAGCTATGATGTTATCTTGGTAACCATATGAAAATAGTTTATCCTTGCCTTCCTCCAGCAGGTTTTATTTAATTAATTTTATGTTTGTTTGTTTGTTTGCTTGCTTGCTTGCTTGCTTGCTTCCTGGAACTATGCCACTAATCACAATATTCATTTTATTGAATTAAATAATTTTTAGTGAACATTTTATATTTTTAATATAATTTTCTCATTGCTGAACACAACACATAAAGGAACACATTTACCTTTAGACTTTAAAAGCAGGGAATTTGTGAACAGACCCTACTGATTCTCACTGTTCTTTTTATATATACCCTAGCAGAAATACCTAAATGCCAGATGTTTAATCAAGAATATGCATGTGCAAAATTATGTGCAACTCTTTTAAGAACTGAGAACAGAGGGCTCAGACCTTTAATTATTACCACTTTGATGGTGTTTTTTTTAAAAAAATTATTCATTCTCCATGTGTATATAGTTCACATTTAAAAGTGTTGTGACTGCACATTTTCTACACAAGGATGTCTAGCAAATTTGAACAAAACTGTGTGAATTGGCACTTAGCAATGTTCTTTTGCTAGGGAACTGCTATCATATGATCAAATACAACTGATATAATACTGTACTGAAATTAATACTGTTTTGTTGTTGTAATTTTGTAAATAATGCCTTGCCAAATCACCCATTCACAGATGGGAATATCTATGTTTCTTCAGACCAGTTTGATCCTTCTCTGAACACAGCATCATATTCCCAATAATTGTACATTACTCTGAGTAGCTGGACATGTCTCTAGGGCATTTCTTTCCCCAAAAATGCCAATGAACTACGGTGTGCATGATCTTCCTAATAAATTATCAAAGTTCATAAAACAAAAACACACTAAATCATCCTAATTTATTCTAGCAAAAAGCCTGAAGATGTGTCATATTTAAGATGGATATATTCACAGTGGGATTGTGCAAGTTAAGGGAATCAATGTTACCTTTACAAAAGTAATAATGTACTCTGATCCCTTGAATTCATTTTTTAATGCGTCAGGCAATATAAATCATATTTAATTATTTACAGAATATACCTACACAGACTTTTAAGGCTGTCTGAATGTATCAGCTAGAATTCTCTGGAGACTTATTTCCAGAACCTCTATTTATTAGCCAACTCTTGCATATTGTACTTCTAATGGAACGAGTGTAGCTTGTGTGCTCATGCACGCACACATACAAACAGATTGGCTATTGATCATAAAGACAGAGATATAGACTGGAAGCTTTAATTTTCTTGGGTAAATACATGGTCCAAATCATTTAGTCCTTTTATTAAAAGTCTTAAATGAATTTCCTTTCCTCTGGAGGACTGGAAGAAGGGTCACAGAATGACAATTCTACTCTGTATTATTTTCCTATGTGATTAATATTACAATGTTCCTGATTGACTTGTAACATTTTGCCACCACATTCTTCATGACTGAGGCCCTCTCTCTAATTGTTACCTAGTAAAATTGAGATTCCACACAGAGATAGAAAAGATCATAAAATTTATATCAAATTTTATTTGTATAAAATTAAGCGATATGTTCCCCCTTTGTACTCTCTGTTCTGATTATTTTATGTTTCTCTGCTTAATAAAGGTTGTCTGCTCATTTATTACTTTTTTTTCTTCTAGAGGAGATAATAAGGAAAGAGGTTCTTTATTCTGAGATTAAGGAAAGGGGTGGATACAAACAAATTTGAGTAGAGTTTTTCCTTTGATCTTGAGAGGATTAAAATTCAATGGATATTCCAGTGGACAGAAGGGAGCTAAAATAACTTGTTGATTGGGCTTTGCCCTGTACCAACAACCATACACCTCACACTTTTCCAGAGGCTTCTCCAAGTCTTCAAAGTGTCTCTTCAGGGGAAGGGATAGAGGAACCATGATTGCTCTGTTCCTGTATCCTTTAATGCAGGGGTCTCCAAACCCCGGTCCATGTACTGGTACTGGTCCGCAGCATACTAGCAACTGGTCTGCACAAAGATGCAAAGCCCGATACATGGGATGCAGGTAGCACATAAAACCATACACTCTCTGGTCCACATAAAAACCTTTCTCCACAGAACTGGTCCCTGGTGCCCCAAAGGTTGGGGTCCTCTGCTTTAATGGACATGTCTCTGGAGACAATTTCTTATAACAGGAACACTGGTGCCAATCCAAATCAGTGGACATCAAATCACTATTACATAACAACTATCCAAACAAGAGTGTGTAATATCATTAGAGAACCATATTATCCTTAATGGCACAATACCAGTTGTGAATGAACTTTCATTTATCATTTTTAATCACATATACTAAATATGAGTCTCAGTATAAAGGCCACCTTAAGCCATACAAGGCACTATCTCCCACCTCAGCCCACTTTAAAGGCTATTAGAGAATAGGAAGAAGGAATGAGGACAGGGAGAGCTTCCTATTGCTTTATACTCCTGAGGAGAAAGAGGGATATAAATCTTATGATTTCATCCTTACTATCCAGAGAGCAATTCCAACAACATTCAGCCATCTCAGTTGCCTTCTGTTAGGCTTCCATTTGAACAGCAATACAGAATGAACATTGGTAGACTTTTGGGAGTTACCTATTTATCCAAGAGATCCTGAATTTAAGGTGATCTTCACCCAAGGGCCAAAATTTAGAACTGCAATGCTAGTTGAAATTAATCCTGAAAGACACACACCTTCAATATATGTATTCTACTTCATAAGATGAAATTGGAGAGGACTTCCACAAAGGGAAAAAGAGCTTATTGAGTTCATTACATTGTCTAGTTTCAAACAATCAGATATTTCCTGGAATCCCACCAAAAGGTGAAAAAGAAAGAAAATTCTCTTCCTTCTGTATAGTTCCCTAAGCAACTGATGTTCATAACTGCTTCTGAACTTGGCAGTATTTGATGTCAATGATACAACTAAGTACTTGTTTGTGACATAAGGAGCCTTGGTGGAGCAGTGGGCTAACGCCTCCTTAAGTAACACCAGCTGCCTGCAATTAGTGCAGGTTCGAGTCCCACCAGGCTCAAGGTTGACTCAGCCTTCCATCCTTCCGAGGTAGGTAAAATGAGGACCCAGATTGTTGGGGGCAATAAGCTGACTTTGTAATAATGCCGCTTGGGGGGGGGGGCAAAGCCCTAATAAGCAGGCATATACATAGAATGAAGGCTATTGCTAAGCACATTGGTTTGTGCTTAAATTGTAAACTGCCCTGAGTCTTCGGAGAAGGGCGGGATATAAATGGGATTAAAATAAAAATAAAAATAAAAAAATACAATTTGCAGTGAGGTCATTACTCAGAATCATGGACTAGTGCAAAGTGTTTACCTCAGTGTAATGAGCTTCTGTTCAGTATAATTCCACTTTACTTCAGAATCTGGAATTTGACTGAATCTGATGCATATCCTTAGTTTTAACATTGTTTAATAGTTACAAGTTCATCAAGGACACACTGAAGTTCTGAATTATAGAAATATTCCAATTTATTAAATTCTTGGTCAACTGGCCTTGTTTCAACAAAGAAATATTTTCTGCTGTTATAGTTTTGTTACAAATTTGATACACTGTTGTTTTCTCTGTTTTAATCTTTTAAAAGTTTTTTTTAAAAAAGGGAAAAGTTGGACTGTGTTATGAATGTTCCCAACATCCTGCTATGGTGAACAATTTCTTCAGATAAAGAAACAAAGAAGAAATTTTAGCATGCAATTAGAACAATATAAAAACAACCTATTTTTTGGGCAATTCAAGAAAATTGAAGCTTTTCATAGAGCACAGTATCACTCTGTCTCACCAGAACTATTCAGAATAACAATGGAACCACAGCACCCTCTTCCCACACACACTTCTGCAACTGAGAAATTCTGTAGCACAGTTCAGTGAAAGATATTAATGCAAGATAATGAAGCTGTACTTGCCTTGCAGATATCTTTATCACATGCTTGCAGCAAATCACTGTAGAGAGTGGTTATTATCTTGGAAAAAGAAGAGATTTCCTTTCTTATGTTTAAAAATAATAATCAATTTTACTCATTTTAAATGTGTGGTGGAATGTAGTCTGGATTCCAGAAGGAAGGGGCTGCATTTCAGAGGACCCAAAATAGCAAGGTTTAGATAGTTTGGTTGGGAGAAGGAGAATAAGACAGCTCGTCCCTGGCAGTTCTCAGAGTATATCTACAGTGGTTGCTTCAGTTTGGCAAGACTTCTGTCTGTAGGTGCGAAATAATAAAAGAAACTGCTTGGAAGTAATGCTAGATGTTTTTCCTTGGTTTTGGGGGCCTGACAAGCTTAAGGAAATATATGCTTTCAAGTCTCAACAACTACCTGGACAAGTCCCTGCAGTTTTCTTGGCAAGGGTTTTTGCAGCATTTGCTATTACTTTTTCCTAAGGCTAGAGAGAATAACTGGCCCAATGTTTCTTAGCTGACTTCAGGCCTAAGGCAAAATGAGAACTCAGTGTCTTCTGATTTCTAGCCTAAGGAACTACTGACTCCCAACGTGCAGCTTACAGAATATCTATTATCATCATTTTTTAGGTATTATATGATTAATCTCGACTGTAACAGAAATAATAAGAAGTCATTTCAGCATGAAATTTCTAAAGGTGGCAAAATATTTTATTATAGGAGACATTTTTTCTCAGGATAAATGTATATCACTGCATCACTATAGTGTTTGTGATTTCAATATTTTCTAAAACTGGTTTATGCATTAATGTGAACCAAAATTTCTGTTACATTAGGATGTCCTTTGCAATACCTAATATTGTTGGATTAATACGTAAAAGGATTTCTATATCCCATATGTTTATTGAATGATCAAATGCAGTTGAAATATGGTTAAGTGACAAGATTTTCTTTCAGGTTTGAGTATTCGAAAGAAACGATATTCTATCACAGAGAAAGAGGCTGTTTCAAATATCAGTATCTAAATTTCACTTTTACTGTTACTTCATTGATCTTCTGGTTATAATAGCTACTGTGATCTTCAAATCACTACCTCTCAAATTCTTCTAAGTCAAGCTTCTGAGGAAGGCTAATGGAAAAAGAAGTGAAAAATGGATGGGATCCAGGGTGAGAAAGAAAGAAAAATGGCAAGGATTTTATAAATGAGAAGGAAGCAAGGGAAAATTGTTGAAAATTGTGAAACCAACAGTAATGAAAAATAGTAGAATTTGAGTCTTAGATGCAAGTTAAAAATTAAAGGAACTTTGATGGCTTTATATTCCATTCCCTGTTCAGTGCAGGATTTATATCGTATAGAGCAGGGGTCTTCAAACTTGGCCCTTTTATGACTTGTGGACTTCAACTTCCAGAATTCCTCAGCCAGCGTGCCTGGCTGAGGAATTCTGGGAGTTGAAGTCCACAAGTCATAAAAGGGCCAGGTTTGAAGACCCCTGGTATAGAGCAATCACAGTATCCCTAAATGGACGATTATCTGATACCTTTGCTTAAATAACTCCAGTAAAACAGAGATCATAGTCTTTTAAGGAAGCTCATAGCATTCATCCACAATCACCTCTCCTCTTCTAGCCATCTGCTCCAGTCCTCTCCTCCTGAGCAACACTGAATGTCTACACAAGAGGCAATGCCTTACGCTTATAGCATTTTTCTTCCTTGTTTTCTTCAGTGCTTTATTGTTTTATCCCTTGCAACTGCTTCCTGCTCTTCTAAAGAAATGGGATGCACATTTATTAAAGGAACATCATCTTTTCCACATTCTATGGTGCTATAATTGGTATAATAGTATGGCAGGGCCTGGTTTGCTTTTTTTTAATTTCTATTTTCACTACCCTTTAGTTTTCCTTTACATTTCCCAGCCATGAACAGGGAAAGCAGCTGATCTTCAAAGTGGGCAGAACTAAAAAAGGTAAAGGTAAAGGTTCCCCCGCACATGCGTGCTAGTCGTTTCCGACTCTAGGGGCCGGTGCTTATCTCCGTTTCAAAGCCGAAGAGCCAGCGCTTGTCCAAGGACATCTCCATGGTCATGTGGCTGGCATGACTAGATGCCAAAGGCGCACGGAATGCTGTTACCTTCCCACCGTAGTGCTCCCTATTTTTCTACTTGCATTTTTACATGCTTTCAAACTGCTAGGTTGGCAGAAGCTGGGACGAGTAACAGGCACTCACTCTGTTACAGGCACTCAGGATTCATGGCACTGCCGACCTTCTGGTCGACAAGCTCAGCATCCTAACCCACTGAGGCACCACATCCCTATAGGGCAGAACTGGGAAGAGTTAAATAAATATGTGTGTCATAAAAAAAATGGCTAAGGTAACCCAAGTAATGTTGAAGAGTCTGGTAAGAAATCAATTCATAAATTCCCAGTAGAAACTTGATACTGTGATACAGAAGAAAGTTCATACCCTAATCAAAAAACTAGCAATATGGAAAACAACACACACACCCACACACACACACAAAACACTGGCATAACAAACTACTGTATATGAACAGGGAGCACTTATCTGCACTGATGATGTGATCTAGTTGGGTGACAAAAAGTTTATTAGGTTGCACAGGGTGACAACTAAATAGCCAAATCAAAGTCAGGGAACAATTACGAAGAGCAAATACAGCTAGAACTCAGTCTTTAAAAATTGTTAAGAACTAGAGAGTCACTTACCTGGTGAAGATGCATCATAAAGTCAGAAGTAATCCTTGACCTAGGATCACAATTTTGGTTGCGAAGTGATGTGGTTGTTAAATGAGTCATTATATGATTAGGCCAGATTTTACAACTATTTTTACCACAGTTGTTAAGTAAATCACATGGTGTTAAGTGAACTGTGCTTTGTGAATTGAATGCAACTTCCCAGTTGGAAACCAGATGAGAAGGTTGTAAATCATGATCATGTGATTATAAGACTTCAATCATTGTAAATGCAAGCCCTTGTTAAGCTTAATTTCAGACATATGACTGGCGATGATGTGATGGTCATAACTTTGAGGACAGGTCATAAGTCCCTTTTTCCAAGACTGCCTAACTTCGAACTGTCATTCAATGAGTGGTTGTAAGTTGAGGATTACCTGATTATCTCATCTATAATACGAGCTTGAAGAAAAAGAACAAATGACAAAATACTATTTCATTGTTCAACTCCCAATCCATTTTCTAAAGCAACCAATGAAAAGAGCTTCATCTGTTGCTTTGAATGCCAAAAGTCCAAAGATTCCATTTAGAATGTCTTGGGAAGGATCAGAAAACGCCCTGGTATGCTGAAGAAGGAATTGAAAGTGGCTAATTTCCATATGGGGAAAATGTCTAGTTCTATTAGAGAGCTGTGGTGGTGCAGTGGTTAGAGTGCAGTATTGCAGGTAAAGTCTGCCCACAGTCTGGAATTCAATCCTGACCAGCTCAAGGTTGACTCAGCCTTCCATCCTTCCGAGGTGGGTAAAATGAGGACCCAGATTTTGTGGGGCAATTTACCTCTCAGAGACGGCTGTAAAGCACTATGAAGCGGTATATAAGTCTAAGTGCTATTTCTTTTACAAATGAATCACTCTTAAAAGTTGGAAAATCTTAATTTAGCACCTTGGATCTATGATTCTTAAGCTAGAAAGAAAACAGAAAGAATATCCATTTCCCTTAAGAACTGTAACAATGCAGCCAGGCTGCTTTTGTTGCCTGAATTACAATGACCACTAAAACATTCTGCTCATCACATTTCCACATGGCATCTTTTTAAAGTAGAACCAATTGCATTAAAACAGTCATGAAACTTCAGGCTTCCACACTTCAGTGAAAATGTAATCAGAAAAATTTAAAATGCACATATTCCAATTCTTTCCCACCTGCACTTTCAACAACAGGAGGCAAATGTGTCACCAAGATTCACCAAGGGCATAATTAATAATTATCAACGTTCCATCTGTGGAATTACTAATGGCAAAATTACTTACACAACCAACATGTTCTTATAAACTCTGCATCTGATTTTTCTGTTTATAAAACTCTCTTTCTCTCTCTCCTCTGTGTGTGTTTGTGTTTGTGTTTATCATTGCTGTCATTCTTTTTCCTTCTTACTAGAGATGAAAGCTGTCTAACCAAAATGATGCATTTAAGTAAAAGAGAGATATTTGTTACTTAGTAGGGATTTAAGCCCACCCCCACCCCACCCAATTCCAGAAGTTCTGCCAGAGAAACAAATTCTGATTAGCTGTACAGATTATACTGAAGTTTTCTAGGGTTATAAATTTATTATACATAAATAGCTTTTGTCTGAATTTCAACCCAGGTCACCTGAGATTTTAACCTTGGAATACTGTAAATAAGTATTCACACTATGGCTGAGCAAGCTTTACTAGCAGAGCTGGAATTTTTAGTGTTTGGTGGAATAGGGCATAGAACCGATAATTCCACAGTAGATGTCTTTCTGTACTACATGAACTCAACTTCTTAAGATAATAAAATAAAATAAAATGGAGGCCATTATTATGATTATTATGAATTGGATGCAATGTTGAGGCATAGTTTATATTTCTGTTGAGATTTTTGTGTGCCCCCCCACTTCATTTTATAGGATTGTCTCTTGAAACTGCTTGTTTCTTTTCTTTTCTTGAAATCATGTTTATGTCATCAGTGATAGATACTGTACATAATTTAGATTTGTTGGGATAAAATCCACAATCGAAACCAATGCAGGGTGCTTGGTAAACATAGAACCCATCATCCTTAGGGAAAATATATCTTCTCCTGTTCCGTTCCATTCATTTCCATTTCATTCATTTCCATTCCATACTGTGGTGCTCTAACAATATTTTAGAAGGTAGATAAATGAGACTTTCAGACTGATGGTTTATAATGTTATGATTCAAACTGCATTGTGTATTTTAAAACATGTTCTCTTTGCCTTTAATATAAGAAGAAAAGAAGTGTTAAGTGAGCACAGATGTAAACATGAAAGACATAATGCCTACTGTAATGTACTGGGGGTTTTGCTTGTACTGATTCACATGTCTGTTTAAATGCTGCATTAACGGTTGCTCATTGGTGTGTATGTGTAACGGCTAATGACTAAGCCAGACTTTTTGTCTCCAGGACTATCATTGGTAGATTTGGGGCGGGAATGGCTTCCTTCAAATCTATTGGCCACCGCCTAGTGGCCAACCATATAAATAGCTGTACAGCAGCCACTGTTTCAGTTCTGTTCTGTTTTACTTCAGTGTAAAGCATGCTACTGTTTGGAACCTTCATCTCACTTATTGCCTGCAATGAACTGACTGCACAACACCTACTCTTCATAAAATTTTATGAATGAGGCAGTTTGCATTCACTTAATAAAAAAGATATAATTAAATGCATGGGCACCCTCCATAGACTCATACTCAGAAGTGCCTATATAAGGCAGTCTTGTCCTTATTGTCTCCCTGAAGCAGGATATGGCATTCCCCATTTGTGTTGATCCTTTGGGGGTAAAGTGAATCCAAAGTTGGGTAAAGTTAGGGTCCACATGCATCTCTAAGGCTCAACTGTTCTTCCATTCAAATTTATCATAATTTTTCATAATTGTTGTGAGGGCAAATGAAAAACCATGGTTGACTTATGAGGTCTGCAAGATGCTGTAAGCACGGAATGTGGCTTTTAAATCTGGCGACTTGCTGGCACTTAGAACAGCCAGAGCAAATCTGAAAAGTGCCCTAAAAGGTGCAAAGCAAGCCCATTGCCAGAAAATTCAGAACTTTTTTCAGGACCCAACAAACACCAGGCGAATGTGGCAAGGGATCCAGGCCATTAGGGATTACAAGGTGACTCCATCGAGATGCAAGGATGACACAGACTTCCTAAAAAACTGAATACATTTTTTGGTAGATTTGAGGCATCTAATAGCACTCCTGCTAGGAAAGCTGTGCCCCATCCTGATGAGCAAGTGCTAAGCTTTGACGTCATCTCTGTCCAGAAAACACTGCAGAAAGTTAACTTTTGGAAAGCAGCAGGCCCGGATGACATCCCTGGATGTGTCCTTAGGGAATGTGCAGATGAGCTGGCTTGTGTTCTCACAGATATTTTCAACCTCTCATTGCAGCAGGCAGTAGTCCCATCATGTTTTAAGATGGCCCTCATCTTGCCAGTGCCAAAAAAGTCCACAATTACAGGCCTCAATGATTTTAATTTAATTTAATTATGGGACTTATATGCCGCCCTATCTCCCGAAGGACTCAGGGCGGCTAAGAACAATAAAAACAACAATAAAAACAATAAATACAAATATTAAAAGAAATTAATTTTTACAAAGCCCCACTAAAAACCAGTAAAAATTAAAAACATAATTTTAAACCCCAAACATCAGTCCAGGTCGGCCAGTTGGAAAAGGTATGTCTTTAGGTCGTGACGAAAGGACCGGAGATCTGGGGCCATCCAAAGTTCTCGGGGGAGCTGATTCCAAAGGGCAGGCACCCCAACAGAGAAGGCCCTCCCCCTGGGGGCCGCCAGCCAACATTGTCTGGCCGACGGCACCCTGAGGAGACCCTCTCTGTGTGAGCGCACAGGGCAATGGGAAGTCGTTCTTGGCAGCAGACAGTCCTGCAAATATCCCGGACCTAAGCCATGTAGGGCTTTATAAGTAAGAACCAGCACCTTGAACCCTCCAATTGCACTGACATCCACCATTATGAAATGCTTTGAGAAGCTGATAAAGGACATTATTGTATCTAGCCTCCTGCCAGCATTGGACCCGCTTCAGTTTGCCTACCAACCAAATCGCTCTACGGAGGATGCTATTTCTTCCATTCTCCATCTGAGCTTGAAGCACTTAGAGGAAAAAAATATCCATGTGCGTTTATTGTTTGTCGACTTCAGTTCAGCATTTAACACAATCATTCCCCAGCATCTAGTAGACAAACTGGGCCTTTTAGACTTAAACACCCCTTTGTGCAACTGGATTCTTGATTTTCTTACCAACAGGCCCCAATATGTGTGAGTTGGAACAAATACCTCTAATACCATTTTCTTGAGCACAGGGCTACATCCTAAATCTGCTGCTGTTCACCCTGTTGACCCATAAGTATTGTACTAGGTTTGCCACCAACCATATTGTGAAGTTTGCAGATGATACAACAGTAGTGGGCCTTATACATATGATATATATATAGTATGTTTAGGTATGTGTCATGTATGTGTTTCACTTTCAGAGTAGACAACTAAATTTCATTTTTGATGTGTGCCATTGTGCCCACAGTAAAAAAATGACAATAAAGGTTATCTTATCTTATCTTATCTTATCTTATCTTATCTTATCATCTTATCTTATCTTATCTTATCTTATCTTATCTTTGTCATTATTACAACATTTAATTATAAGAAGAGGTTCCTAGATTTTTTTGTTTCCTCTTCTTCACAAATACTTGCTTTCTCTCAGTGATAATATCCACCTACTCTCTTAGCAAAGTAGTTTTAAAAATATTGGATTAACTGGGGAAGGGAATAGAAAGAGTGGGCTCCTGCAAAACTTCCTCAGGTCATTTATTAACAAAAAATGGATTAAATTGCCTTAATAAAAAGAATCTTCTAAAGTCTGCTTCATTATATTCTCTTTTTCTTGGCAAATTGAAGAGGCTCCTATTTTGCCTGAAATGTGCTTGTACTTAAATTTTTGGAATTTGCTCATCCAGACAAAGAGAAAACATCTCTCACGTAGAAGAAAATATTGCCCTGATTAAATAAAATGCCTCAATATCTAAAAAATAAAAAAAATTGAGCTTTTCTCAAAAGCATTGTATCAAGACTGAAAAAAATATTTAAGCACATTTTAACTACTGCACACTTAAAAACCTCATTATGTTTTTGAAACGTCCCCCTCCTACACACACACAGACACAGACACACATACACTGCATTTAAAAGTAATAAAACAAAAAAAGGCATTGGTTGCTCTAAGCTTCCAATTTCAATCCATTCTGTCACCAGAGCAATTTAAATGAAGCATAGAGTGGGACCATAAAGCTGCCTTTGATATTTCATTTAATATGTTATTATCATTTGCCTTTTACAAGTTAGCTCTGTTCCACATATCAGTATAAAGGATTTCAAAGTAATCCTTTGACTGAGGGCTTTTCCTAATGGATATGCTTTTTCTGCAGTTGTGAGATACCACCAAAGTCTGCCAGTGTATTATGTGCCACCTTTATCCTTTAAAGAGGGACAACTGAAGAAAGGGTTTGGTGCATTTCATAGCAACTCCTGCTAATGGGAGAATCAGTTGTTCTTCCTAAAAGAGGAGGATCAGATAACCTTTCGAAACATGGTCTTGAATTAGCTGATCTATTAGGAGGATCCTAAAATAAAATCTAAATCTAATGAAGCAATAGAGTGGATCCAATTTTATTCCCTTACACTGAATCTAATGGAATCATTACATGAACAACATATTACATTATATATTCTTTGTATATAATGGAATCCAATTTCTTTAAAAGAAATCAAACACAGAAAAAGGGAATTATTTTATTTTATTTTAGGAGGGTGGCCAAAAAAGTGGGTAGGCATTGGTTTAAATTGTAATAATCCCACTCAGTTGACAATGCTCTCCCCATATGGTATGTTCTCAGAGTCCTGCCACAAATCTTCCATCATCTTGCTTGTTGCTTAGGAGAGAGAAAAGGTGTTCATTTATAAATATAAATATACTATAATAATAATTTCATAAAAGCACTAAGAACATCCATGTTTAAAAAATTACAGTAACATAAGAAATGAAAGATAAATGCCACACCAATTTGAATCGGTGCATTGTTCCTATAAATTTTCTTGCATGCCTATTACCTGTATGCTTGTACTTCTAAACAACCTTTCTTACTCGATACTCACTTTTTACAACCAGAACTTGATAATTGACCAGATGCTGTTAAGGGCAAATAAATTCCTAACCTTTCCCTTTGTTTACCTGAGAAATGGAAGCAAGCAAAACTTGAAAGAAAGAAAGTGTCCATATAATTGGAATCATGCTCAAGAGACAATAAATCTTCATATTCTAATTAGGTCTGTGTCTCTATGGAGTGTGACAAAGGAGTGGTTTTATCCATATTTATTAGCAATTCACTATTCACTATAAAAATATGGGGCCACAAGACATTGCCTGAGGGCTAACATTTCTTGTGGCTGAATAAATTGTGATTCCAGCCACTGTACTTCCAGATCTTTATTAAAATGCATATTTATGATTTGCCCAAAGCTCTATTATTCCTTAACAGTTCGTCAGTATTTCCATTTTGTAATGGTATACCCAAGTGCTACTTTGAACAGAATAAAGAAATGGGAGGCTGCTATTTGTTCAACCTACCTTCTAAACAGAGAAGTGGATTTGTAATCTTTAATATACTCTCCTGCTGCTATTTTCTGCTATGACCACCAATCTTTACATATTTAATTTAATTTTAATTTTAATTTTATTAGATTTATATACCGCCCTTTCCTGAAGGACTCAGGGCGGTTTACAGGGCATTTTAAAATCACACCAATACAAAATACAAAAGTTAAAAGACAATTAAAAAGATTAAATTATCCCTGAAAATAAAACCCCAGTTAAAATTCTCAGCCTGGGCCAGAGAGCTCAGGCTGTTGTGTTACCCAATAATGCTTCCAATACCTTTATTCCATTCCTCAGAGCGGGGAGAACAGTGCAGCTCCGGGAAGGGCAGAAGACATTTGCCACAATACCCAATGCCATGCTGATATGGCAAAGACAATATCTAATATAGGCTACTACTTGTGATCCTGTTGTTTGTTGACAGACAAGAATCTTGTGGATAACATCTTGAAAACAGATTTAATACCCCAAGAAGTTATTTTTAAAACAAATAATGAATACAAGTCAATCAGAACAGTGATTTGACTTCAGCTTAGTTACATAATCAATATTTATGAACTCACGCATGGTGTATATTAACAAAAGCTTCTGCATGTTTCAGCACAACTTTGTGCTGTTTTTCTGGACTTCTTTGATAAACGTCTCTTCTCTAGTTTGCACATTTAATCCTGCATAAATAATTAATGCTGTTCAAGTTAGAGTAAAGGAGTTTTGAAGCATCAGTTATAGTCTTCAAATGGATAACTAGTTGATTAATCAATGCATTTAAATATGTTTGCATACAAGTGAAACTTCAAAGACCTTTTGATCAACTAAATAAATTATAATCTAAACTACAGCTACCACATTATGAAAGGAAACAACTATTGATGTTTACCGAAATGTAATTTATTTTTAATACAAGTATAACTTCCTTCTGACACATTATTGAATTTTATCAATGAAGCCAAGTTTTAGAAAAAGAACATTGCACAAAGTCAGTGACTAAGGAAATGAAGCACTGCTATAATGTTACACATTTCAGGAAACCAAATCTTTCCAGACTGCAGATTTATTTTTTCTTTTCAAAAATATACTTTTCCAGCTAGCTTAAGCACACAATTTTAGATATAAAAAAATTATTTTGCTGAGCTGTGCAATTAACCTATCAATTGATTAGTTTAATTAAGACTGCAAACATACACATTGAAGTAAAAGGCCTCCTGATCTTTCTGTTAAGATGTTTGTAAGAATAAATCATGAAGCATGTTTTGACTGGCTAAAAGACATTTCAGAAATGCATAGCTTGTATGTTTTGAGTAGAAGGTCAAACAATTAAATATCTATAAAACAGCACAAGTTAATAACAAAAATGGAATTTGTTTGTTTTTGCTTTAAGATTAATCCCATGTTTGTGTATCTCTAACACTTCTTTAAATTCCATTCTCAATAGCACTAGCAATAAAATTAGCAATAGCACTTCAATTTATATAGTGCTTCACAGTGCTTCACAGCCCTCTCTAAGCGGTTTACAGAGTCAACATATTGCTCTCCCCCAAAAAAAAAATCTGGGTCCTCATTTTACCAACCTCAGAAGAATGGAAGGCTGAGTCCACCTTGAGCTGGTCAGAATTGAACTCCTGGCAGTGAACAGAATTAGCCTTCAATACTGCAATCTAATCACTGTGCCATTATGGTTCAATGCTCCAGAGTAGTCCAGTAGCCTCTGAACAGTGTTCTTTGTGTTCTTTTTCACAACAGGCTTCGTCTCAACCCTGCCAAGACTGAGTGGCTGCGCATACCGGCATCTCGGGTTAACCAGTTTGTTCCATCATTAATGATGGGGGGGTGAGGTGTTACCCCCCGTTGATAGGGCTCGCAACTTGGGCGTCCTCCTGGATTCACAGCTCAGCTTTGAAGATCATATAGGAGCCGTGACCAGGGGAGCTTTTGCCCAGGTTCTCCTGGTGCACCAGTTGTGGCCCTATCTGGACCGAGATGCCCTATGCACAGTCACCCATGCGCTCGTGACCTCCCGGCTAGACTACTGCAATGCTCTCTACATGGGGCTGCCCTTGAGGACCACTCGGAGGCTTCAACTGGTGCAGAATGCAGCCGCACGAGTTGTGATGGGAGTTTCCCGATACTCCCATGTAACACCTCTTCTCTGTGAGCTGCATTGGCTTCCGGTTGCCCTCCGGGTGAGATTCAAGGTGCTGGTGATGACCTATAAAGCCCCAAATGGCTTGGGTCCGGATTATCTGAGGGAGTACCTGCTGCCAGCATCAACCTCCCATCGTCCTGTGCGCTCCCACAGGGAGGGCCTTCTTAGGGTACTGCCAGTGAAGGATTGCCAGCAGGTGACTAAAACTTGTGTCTACCCAAATGGCTGATTGCCTGACTTGTGTCAGTTCTTCACCATACCATTTTGCCTTGCTATACTTTCAAAAACGTTGGGGGGGTTAGAATCTTTTTAAGCAAGCTGGTTGCCTAGCTAACTAGTAATTGATTGTAAAAAAAAGCTAAGAAGATTTGAATTTAATTTAATTTAATTTAATTTAATTTAATAATTTAATTTGTATACCGCCCTTCTCCCGAAGGACTCAGGGTGGTGAACAGGGCAATACATAATAAAAAACAGGATACAAAAATTAAAAAGTGATTAAACAACTATGCCCGTAGTAATTAATACATATTAAAAATTAAAACTAATTATAAAAAACCCAACCCCATCCTGTCAGACCAGGCCAGCTTGTTCAAAAAAGAAGGTTTTGAGATCGCGCCGGAAGGAGCGAAGGTCGGGGGCCATCCGGAGCTCGACCGGTAAGCGGTTCCATAGGTCTGGCACGCCCACAGAGAACGCCCTCCCCCTGGGGGCCACCAATCGACATTCTTTGATCGGAGGCACCCTGAGGAGGCCCTCTCTGTGGGAGCGCACTGGACGGAGGGAAGTTGACGCCGGCCGCAGGTGTTGCCGTAGGTAATCCGGACCCATGCCATGAAGGGCTTTGTAAGTCATCACTAACACCTTGAACCTCATTGATTAGCCTCTGAATGAGAACCCACCAGGAATTATGAAAGGTCTTGGATAAATTAATAAAGCATGCTAGAAACAGCCAATGCACACTATTTTTATATTCCTGGCAAGAAATCTAAATGGCATTGCCTGTGAAGACACTGGGAGTCAAACTCAATTCAAAGGTGCTACCTATAGCCTGGAGTTTGAGCAAACTACAATCTGGATAGCTAAATGTCTACGGAGATTCTCAGTCATCCAGGTCATGCTTGTCCCAGAGGTTCTTTTTCAAAAGGCAACTGGACTTTCTTGTTTTTTATTTATTTTTATTTATTATTTTATTTCCATTTATATCCCGCCCTTCTCTGAAGACTCAGGGCGGCTTACAAGCTTAGCAGTAGCCTTCACTCTATGTATATGCCTGCTTATTAGGGCTTTCACACACACCCCAAGCGGCATTATTACAAAGTCAGCTTAATTGCCCCCAACAATCTGGGTCCTCATTTTACCTACCTCGGAAGGATGGAAGGCTGAGTCAACCTTGAGCCTGGTGGGATGCAAACCTGCACTAATTGCAGGCAGCTGGTGTTACTTAAGGAGGCATTAGCCCACTGCTCCACCAAGGCTCTTTTTGTTCATTTGTTTGTTTGTTTTTGAAGACGATTCACTTTTCATCCAAGAAACATCTACAGCTCTTGGATAAGAAGTTTAACGTCTTCAAAGAAAAACAAGAAAGTCCAGTTGCCTCTTGAAAAAACACCTTTGACACTATCTGGATACCTCTGGCAGGTCTTGTTTTCAGTTGAAGGTGAAATTCCCAACGTGCAGTAGGAACATTAAAAGTCTCAAACTTTTGAGCAGCATGTACAGGTAGTCCTCAACCAGAATTTCCATACCTAAGCAAGGCAGTTGTTAAGTGAGTCATGTCCAGTTTATGACCTTTTTTTAACCACAGTCTTTAAGCTTCCTCCATTGCTTATCAGACACTGTCTATGGAGATCGTAAATGGTGATCAAATGACTCTGGGATGCTGCAGCCATTGTAAATACATGCACATATTTCCCAAGTGCCCAAATATTGATCACATGACTCAGGGGAATGCTGTGATGGTTATAAGTGTGAGGGCCAGTCATAAATCAGTTTTTTCAGTACTACTGTAACTTTCAATGCTCACTAAATGAATGGCTTTAAGTTGAAGATTAACTTTATCTCGTCCAGGGAAGTTTATCTCCTAAAATCATATCTGATGGTTTGCCCACTAACACGTTTCCAGTTTGATCAGATTTCGGTATGATTTATCCCAGAAATAGAGAAAATAAGGAAAACAATAGTAGCAGATGGCCAGTGGGAAGTAAAATAAAAGAGAAGGAAGCCTTACAAAACAGGTTACATCCATATATTCCTCAGCTATTGCTGGAAAGGCACCTCAACCTTCAGCAACAATGATGCTTGCAGTCATTTCCTTTTCTGGTCATTCACTTGTCTTCCATCCTTTCAATCAACGTAAGGCAACCTTTCCAACTCATTGCCTGGGTAAGAAGTGAGAAACTGTTGTCCAACCAAATACCTATACAGGGAAATAGCCATCATCTATTCATTTAAAGTAACATATTACAATCAATCGGAATAGAGCTGGACGGTACCTTGGAGGTCTTCTAGTCCAAGCCACTGCTCAAGCAGGAGACCCTATACCATTTCAGACAAGTGACTGTCCAGTCTTTTCTTAAAAACCTCCAGTGATGAAGCACCCACAACTTTCGACAGCAAGCTGTTCCATTAGTTAATTTTCCTTGCTGTTAGGAAGGTTCTCCTAATTACACTAATTAGTTGCTTGCTATAAATTGAAGGCTATTTTGTGCTAAAATATAGGGGTGGTTCTAGGGTTTTTCAGCTCAAAAGAAAAGATAGCAATTCTTATTCCAAATGTGTATATGCATATCATCATGTGCGTTTTGCCTGTGTATATGCAGCTCTGAACTGATTCAGTTTTCAGTTTCTTTAGCTTTTGCCAAAAATTCATGGGCCAAAAATGACTTTTGTCAAGTTTCATCAACGGCTCATTGATTATTTCATCAAGAAAACTTTGTTCACACTGCAACTAGATTATGATGGATGGAATATAAGCAGATTTGTGACGGATGTATGAGAGCAGTTTGACCTAAATGCAGTATGGATTTGTGAGAAGATGCTTTTCAGTGCCCTGTGCACTTCTCAAATAAGCCTTGCTCAGATAACTTTCTGTTATATTATTATTAATCTTGTAGTGCTTCTCCATTTATAAAATAGTTACCTTTGAAGTCTCATTTTCATCACCAGAGCTGAAACTGCCTTTGAACTTGGATCCTTCACATCACTTCTGAACTCCATTAACTTTTCACAATAATGCAAAGAGTTTCATCTTAAGATGGAAAAAAGGTTGTTTAAAAACGATAAAGATACTTTATAGGCTACAGTTACTTGGTGGTCTCCCATCCAATGACTAATCAGGCCTGACCCTGCTTAGCTTTCTCAAGGTCATCTTGACATTGCTATTTGCTGTACTAAGTGGCAGATGAAACATGATCTTGTTCCTCAGGGCAATTGGGAATAAACAGGGGCATATCTATGACCAGCAGTGAGAGCTACACCAAGACACAGCTTCATCATTGTTTTCAATTTTAAAAAAATCCAGTTAATTGCTGAATAGAAATTTCCAGAATCTGGAATCTGAGATTTGAGCAAGCTGAAAATTGTATGAGGTTTTAAAATTTCTATTTCTGTTTCAATATTTCTATTTCTATTAAATGCCTATGTCTATGAAATATTTGCCAAACGTTCTAATCAAAGAATTACATGCTGAAGTTGTGAAAGACATTTGTGCAGAAGCATCAACAGAGAAATATTTCACCAGATTTATCTATATACTAAGTGTCAGAATAAAATGAAACTACTCCATGCTCCTGTTATAAATCATTCTTGCTCTGCTATTCAAAAATACAGCATCTTTATCAGCTACAGGATTGAAGTTAAGGATCTTCAAAGGCTTTGGAACCTATTCACATGTTCAATCTCAACAGGTGTTTAAACAGGTAGAAGAAATACAGGATCACATTATATTGCGTGTTCCAGTGCTCGCTTCGGCAGCACATATACTAAAATTGGAACGATACAGAGAAGATTAGCACGTTATATTGCGTGTTCCTGTCTCAGGCATTTGCTTGCTAGAATTAATAGGAATGTCTGAATGGTAGAACGTTCTCATGGTCTCCCTGCACTTCTCTATATGAATCAGATGAGTAGCAAAATTGCTACTTCCCATATCTGCTCAAAACTCACACTTATCCTACCTGAAATCAATGCAAAATATTTAAAATAGAGCATGTATTTGGAAAGTGTGATGCAGATTAGTTCAAAACACCTAGTCACGGTTAGGTAGCAAATAGGTGGAAAGAAGGTTTGAAGAGAGAAACACTAAAGTAAGTAGTATAACTTTTATATGTATAAAAAGTATCCTTGAGGCTGGTGTATGCTGAAAACCAAGTTCAAAACCAAAACTTTCTCTCCCTGAAACCTTCTAGATTGATACAACCTTAACTCCACCTCCAGCTTTGATGTAGAGGTTTAGTCATTCTTGCTATTTTTTTCCTTTCGCAGGAGATGCTTTTACCTGGTGTCCTGCCCACTATGCCCAACGAATGAGAGAAATAGAGGTCTGAAATATTGTGAGTTTTACTGGCAAGTGAAAGAAAAAAAACAAATTCTGTTGCGCCTCCTCTAGCGCTTAGCCTTAAGGCATGTGGCTATGAAAATTAGCCCCTTCTGCCTATCCTATTTTGGTAGGAAAACTAATCTCACAAGAGATAAAGAGAATCAAACTTTATTTTTAAAAGAAGAAAATAAAGTCACATGTAAAACAATCTATGCTACAAGGAGAAAAAAAATCACAGAAAGCATTTTGGAAGAGTCTCCAATTAAAAATTATGCAGGAAGAAATAGGTTTCTAAGTAGATAATAAAATATCATTGATATGTTACTAATATAGAAGCAACACCCGTGTAAAAAGGTGCCAATTTGCATAAAGTACAAAAAGCTTGAATTTGTAGCCAATAAAATAAACTTCCATTCAGAAAAAATAATAATAATCTTAGCACAGTTTTCCCCTGTTTTACTAGATAATAAAGAAACCTTGAAACATATTTTCAAGGGTTCTTTATGTGCCACTTTGTTATCTGGAAAATCTTTGTTATTATTTTTTGGCAAATTACAATTTTAATCAAAGGTTGGAGAAGAAGAACCTTTCTTTTTCTCCTCCACTTCCTGAAGATATATCAACACATAGTTTCTTCATCCTTTCCTCCAAAGTCCTGTTTGGTGTTTTCAAAAGAAGCCAAACTCTAGCTGTCTAGAACTAAGACAGAATGTTTTGGTTTAACCTCACTTTGTATGTGATTCAACTTGCAACTGTGCCTAGAGCAGTTCTAGAAGCTATGTTTGAAACAAGTAAATATAGATCGAAGCTCAGATATGACTTGCTACCAGTGAGCATTATCTTCCAATTATTAGTAAAAGGTAAAGGTTCCCCCACACTTGCGTGCTAGTCGTTTCTGACTCTAGGGGCCGGTGCTCATCTCCATTTCAAAGCCGAAGAGCCAGTGCTTGTCTGAGGACATCTCCGTGGTCATGTGGTCGGCATGACTAGATGCCAAAGGCACACAGAACGCTGTTACCTTCCCACTGTAGTGGTCCCTATTTTTCTACTTGCATTTTTACGTGCTTTCGAACTGCTAGGTTGGCAGAAGCTGGGACGAGTAACAGGCACTCACTCTGTTACGTGGTACTTGGGATTTGACCCACCAAACTGCCGACCTTCTGATCGACAAGCTCAGTGTCCTAACCCACTGAGCCACCGCGTCCCTTCTTCCAATTATTATCCATTTCTAAATAAATGAAAAAAAAGGTACAAATTGTTGTGTACTGGGTTCGTTGCTTGAATGAAGAGATGAGGCGAGTGAGCTCAGTCAGAAACATTCTTTATTTGCTTGCAGGAACCAAACTGGGGAACAGGGCTGTGAATGCAGCTATTTATACCCTGGCCTCTACAGTAGGTGGTGGCCAATAGGTTTAAAGCAACCTATTGCCACCCAAGAAGCAGCCAATGGCAGTGCTGGAGATGGGTTGTCTGAGGAGCTGGGAGCCGTTAGCCAGCTCCCTGCTTAAGCAACCTTCCAGCAATCAAACCCACGTGATACACTTAGTAAAACAAAGCCCAATACATTACACAAATCCTGATGACTAGCACCCCAGGATTTGTTTCCTTGGCATCTTGACTATTTTTCTATAATGCATGTTAGTACCTTAATTAAAAAAAAGTGAGACAGAAAAGTGAATTGTTGAATGTCCTAAAACAATTTATTAGCATGGCTAGGATAAGCTAATGTAGAAGAAAAGCCAAAATAAACACTCTTATCAAAAATTTAATTAATGCAAAAATGGTAACTAATGCCGTGAATATTCAGATACATTTCTTAAAGTGTTTGGTACAGTTTCTCACTGCTTCATTTAGACTTCAGAAAGAAACTTTCACACTTAAGCTTCATTGCAACCTATTATTCCTGTGGTACCACAGGAAATGGAATGTGTTTATAGTGCCATCTTAGCCTTATCTTCCCTAAAGTTAGTCCACTGGTTTTCTTAAAACATACTGTATTCCCAGGTAAATATATGTAAGGCTGCATTCTTATAATGCCTTGTATGTGTCCGCTACATTTGCAAGGATTCCAAAGTAAATGGGAATCTGACTTTGTTCATTTGCATTTTTGTTGTCGTTCATGAGTCATGTCTGACTCTTTGAGAACCCACAGGGACCATAGAACACCAGGCCTCCTGTCTTCCACTGTTTCCCAGAGTTTGGCCCAAATCATTGTGCATAGGACATTTATACGCCCAGTATGTTTTAAGTGGAGGGACGCGGTGGTTCAGTGGGTTAAGATGCTGAGCTTGTCGATCAGAAGGTTGGCAGTTTGGCAGGTCGAATCCTGAGTGCCACGTAACAGAGTGAGCACCTGTTACTCGTCCCAGCTTCTGCCAACCTAGCAGTTCAAAAGCATGCAAAAATGCAAGTAGAAAAATAGGGACCACTACGGTGGGAAGGTAACAGCATTCTGTGCGCCTTTGGCATCTAGTCATGTCGGCCACATGACCATGGAGACGTCCTCAGACAAGCGCTGGCTCTTTGGCTTTGAAATGGAGATGAGCACCGGCCCCTAGAGTCGGAAACGACTAGCACGCATGTGCGGGGGAACCTTTACCTTTACCTTTATGTTTTAAGTTTGCATCTAAAAATGTATTTGTCAATAATGTCTCTGTGATAAAGTGTTTCGAAATGGAACAAAATAGTGCATTCCCTACAAGGGATAATAAGCATTTGAAGCAGCACAACAAGCATGTGCTGAAGTACCTTGTCATGTTTCTATCTCTCTGATTTAAGAGCAGCTCTCAGATTTCACTGCAGATTTTCTTCTTCCTGCCAGGCTGAGAGGGTCACCCTCCCCCCCCCCAGCTTCAGGAGGATGCTAGACATAATAAGACAAATATTGATCAGGAAAATATTGATCAAGATACCTTTAGACCATACACCACTGAATACCTTGCCCATGTTCTCTGGTTTGAATGACTGAAATTAAGACCAAGAACCAAAGTTAGACAATGAAATTATTTATCCCAGAAAAGAACCACTGAACAATTGGAGTCTTCAAAACATTTGCCAAGGACATCACAGCAAGCCTCTAATACAATTTTGTTAAACGGATTAAATAGATTCTGTGCAAGACAAAACAAATCTGTCCTTTGAAGTTGCACTTGTAGTATAGAAGTGTTTCCTCCTCGTGGCTAGTGCTACCACAGAGTAGATTATATAAAAGATTCTTAACTTTGTTCAGTTGCTGTTTAATTTCTTCTCGTTGCTGCAAGCTCCCTGGACAACCAACCCAAAAGTTTGAGAAGGGAAGATTGTGCATCAGGAAGAGAGAAGATACGTAGAAAAAAAATGTAATTAAAGTTTATAAGCTGAAGTGTACAAAATATCACTCTCATTTTATCAATTACAAAAGCAGTGTTTTGCAGCTTTGGCAATTTTAAGATTTGTGGACTTCAACTCAGAATTCCCCAGCTAGCATGTTAGAACAATTCTGAGACACTAAATAGCACAAAACCCAAACTCTGATAAAGTACAGGGAAGATCCAGTGGGTTTTTTTTTAACTTGGGACCTCATCCTGTTCTTGATAGGACAACCTTTGCTGAGCTCTTAGTCCAAATACTGTATGTAATTCAGTAGCTAGCATGCCAGATGAAAGAAAAATAGCCCTGTGTGCCCAAAAGTATGTATGTGTGAACATACTGATATTAATTCATTATATTGTACATTGATGCTTTCATATGATAGTATCTTGGGGAGGAGAGGAAGAGGCCTGACTGCCAATCTGCAATCTTCTCAAAGTAGAATGATCTTTGCAATCCGTTATGCAGAGAAAACTTGAAAGCAAATCCTCAGGTTTACATTTGCTCTTTTAATTTTATCCTATCTCTCATCTTAGAAGACATTTTGTGGCTTATCTTCCTTACTTGGCTTAAGGATTGTATTCATTTAATAGGAAAGAGAAATGTATTAATCTCTTTTCATTATTTTTCTACCTGAACAGTCAGCTTCCATCCATTAACAAAGGGCATAATTATTCATTGCCACTAACTTTTTGCTTTCTATCAAAATCCCTCACAGCATTAGAACTTACTGCACTGATTTCTATTAAAACTAACTGGCTTCCTTCCTTGCTAATAACCTATGCACATATTATCCTATCCTAAAAAAAATAAAACTTTGGTATCCTTTTAAAATATATATTTTAAAATCATTTCACCAAAAATCTCTGCTGATTTTTAAAAATATTTAGCATGTTCCAACCATTCATACTGTTTAATTTTTTGCAAATCCCAGTCCATTCTGATAAAAGGAGGATGGAGCACCTGTTTCTGAGAATAACACTAGCAATAACACATAGATTTTATATACCACTTTGCACTGCTTTACAGCCCTCTCTAAGTGGTTTACAGAGTCAGCATGTTGCCCCCAACAACCTGGGCCCTCATTTTACCAACCTCGGAAGGATGGAAGGCTAAGACCACCATGAGCACATCAGGATTGAACTGTTGGCAGTCGGCAGAGTTAGACTAAAATATTTCATTTTAACCACTGTGTCACTACAGCTCTTAAATTAGGGAAGACTTGTGACAAACAGCACGTCATAACAATAAAAATTGCTTTGGCTGTTTCCTGGCCCCAAATAAGCCAGATGCCCTTTCTTAGTTATATTATCAATGGCTTATATAAGAGAACAAAATGCCTATGGAGAATAATAACAATAATAATAACAAAAACGATGACGATGACGATGATGATGATGATGATGTTGGAAGAGACTCCCTGTTCAGGCAGGAAACCTTATACCATTTCAGACAAATGGCTCCCAGTTTGAATCACCATGGGAACTTTTAATCTTAAAAAGAAATGATATGATCATGGCAAGAAACCTATCAGATATAAGCCAATATCTATTTCTCCTATAGAAAAAATTAATCACAACTATGACTTGCCACCTTCACCAAATACAAATACAACAGAGGTGTACAGAGGTAAGGATAACTTTAGGTAAGATGTCAGCTAGCTGTGAAGTGTTTAGTACATCAGCTTAACATATCATTTCAATTTACAATACCAGGCAAAAACATTTACAGTTCAGATGCATTTTTGAAATGTAGAGAACAATCTAAGTATTCCTGAATTGCAATTCCCACCAGCTTTAGTTGAGGTAATGTCTAGGAGTTGTCCAAAGCATTTGGAAGATCAAAAATTCTCCACTCCTTCCTCATGTTTCCCCGGCACCTGATCCATGTACTTGTGAATCCTAATGTTGGGTGTTTTTCTTTTTTTATTCAGGAAGTGATCACAAATATTGAAAGTAAGAATAATTAATCAGTGGAGCAACTGGAAGTTTTTAAGAAAAGTTTGAACAATCATTTGTCTGAAATGGCATAGAATCTTGTGCTTGAGAAGGGGTTGAAGACCTCCAAGGTCCCTTCCAGCACTATTATTCTGTTATTCAACCACTGCTCACATTGTTGATGCTTTCCTACATTCCTTCTATTGCCAATGGGAATGTGTACTTTCTCTATTTCAAGCTACTGCATAGAGCCTTTCCTTATTTTGCAAATATTACTCACCATTACATCTAGATTTAAAGAAATCTATTTAATTCAAAAGGGACGCGGTGGCTCAGTGGGTTAGGACGCTGAGCTTGTCGATCAGAAGGTCGGCAGTTTGGCGGGTCGAATCCCGAGTGCCGCGTAGCAGAGTGAGCGCCTGTTACTCGTCCCAGCTTCTGCCAACCTAGCAGTTCGAAAGCATGTAAAAATGCAAGTAGAAAAATAGGGACCACTACGGTGGGAAGGTAACAGCGTTCCGTGCGCCTTTGGCGTCTAGTCATGCTGGCCACATGACCACGGAGACGTCCTCGGACAAGCGCTGGCTCTTTGGCTTTGAAACGGAGATGAGCACCGGCCCCTAGAGTCGGAAACGACTAGCACGTATGTGCGGGGGAACCTTTACCTTTACCTTATTTAATTCAAATCTATTGTTATGGAGGTCATATACACAGAATCAAAGCTCTCGCAAAGATTTACTAGGCTTGGAATTGGAAGAAAAACTGTCTCTAGGCCCACTTAACCAGGCAGTTTCCTGGATAACTTTGGTCCAGTCACTCCCTGAGCTTTTTTTTTCACCCTTCCTGTCACAGCACAAATTGGTCAGTTGTAGGGGGTTGCCTACAATGAAATAAAGCACAGTGGGCAAACTTGACAGCCCAGCTTGAGCTGACACAGCTCAGAAAATATTACTTTTGACATGCAGCAGGAATAGAGAGGCAGAGTTGCCTTCTCAGGATGCTGTGGAGACCCTACTTTCTACTCCTGTCTTTAGGAAATGGTTGGTGGCCCAATGCTCAAGCTAGGGCAACATCAAAGAAGCCAGTGCTCTCTTGGCCAAGTATATCTCACAAAAATTGTTGCCATGAGGATCAAATCCATTTGAATAACAGAATATCAGAGTTGGAAGAGACCTTGGAGGCCTTCTAGTCCAACTGCCTGCTCAAGCTGGAGAACCTATAGCATTTCAGACAAATGGCTGTCCAGTCTCTTCTTAAAAACTTCCAGTGTTGGAGAACCCAAAACTTCTGGAGGCAAGTTGTTCCACTGATTAATTGTCCTCACTGTTAGGAATAGAATAGAATAGAATAGAATAGAATAGAATAGAATAGAATAGAATAGAATAGAATAGAATAGAATAGAATAGAATAGAATAGAGTAAAGTAGAGTAGAGTAGAGTAGAGTAGAGTAGAGTAGAGTAGAGTAGAGTAGAATAGAATAGAATAGAATAGAATAGAATAGAATAGAATAGAATAGAATAGAATAGAACAGAATAGAATAGAATAGAATAGAATAGAATAGAACCTGGAAGGAACCTTGGAGGTCTTTTAGTCCAGCCCCATGCTCAAGCAGGAGGGCCTATACCATCTCAGACAAGTGACTGTCTACCCTCTTCTTAAAAAATCTCCAGTGATGGAACGCCCATGATTTCTGGAGGCAAGCTGTTCCACTGATTAATTGTCCTCACTGTCAGGAAGTTTCTCCTTAATTCCAGGTTGCTTCTCTCTTTGATCAGTTTCCAACCATTGTTTCTTGTCCTGCCCTCTGGTGCTTTGGTGAATAACATGGCCCCGTCTTCTTAGTGGCAGCCCCTCAAATACTGGAATACTGCTATCACATCTCCCCTATTTCTTCTTTTCTTTAGACTAGCCAAACCCAAGTCCTGCAGCTGTTCTTTGTATGTTTTAGTCTCTAGGCCTTTAATCATCTTAGTTGCTCTTCTCTGAATTTTTTTTCCAAACTCTCAACTTGTTTGATTGATTGATGGATGATTGATAGAGCCATCCAATTTACATATATGATGTGGACTGGTGCCTTGCTGGAAAAAGTCCTCCTTCTGTATCCTGCCAACCAACACACCTTAGCAGACATGTCTTAGAGAATGTCCATCCTGATAAACTGGATAGGGTGTGTTGAAACCATTGGGAGATATACCCCTTTATATAACCCAGTCCCCAAACACGAAGGGCTTTAAAGGTGACTACCAGTACCTTGAATTGCACCCAGAAGTACCCTGGGAAGAAACACATTAATAGTTTCCATTACCACAGTCTAAACCAGCTGAAGCTACCAAATGCTGTTCATGGAGCGCACATTGCAATAGGCCAGTCTGAAGGTCACCACGGGAGCTCCTTTGGAAAGACAACTTATAAATTCAATAAATAATAAATGTAATAAGAACAGATATTTTCGAGTAGAGAGGAGAAATTTATAAAGGAGCGGGAAGCAAAATACCATCAATTCCCATTCAAAAATTATTTTTACATTTAAACAGCACTTCAGCCTCAACAGTTATTTCTTTAAATTTAGACTAGGTGACACTGAGCTCAGTAAGTTTTGCAGATGAAATACATTAAGCAATAAGGAATATTAAGCAGTAATTTTAAAAAAATGGAATTAATTTTCAGTGCTTATTACATGCTAAGCCAACTTTCAGCATTATAACATAATTACACTGGAACAAGAAATTCCTTGTTGATACAAAGATCTCATTTAAGTGTTTTCATGTTTCCCATTTTTGCTGTACCTTGTATTTGATCTGGGCTTTGTTGTGATTACTGATAGTTATCCTATCTCACTAATGTGTTTACTGAAATCTTATTACTGGAAGTGCATTTGTAAGAAAGAGAGGGGAAAATGCAAGACCCTTTATCTGCAGACAGCAAGCAGGGCAAATAACTTCAGATGAACAGTGCAGATACATAGATCAAAACAACAAGAATCAAAATGTTTTGTACTAGAATGTTTGCATGTCAGATGAAGTAGCCCTTGAAATAAATTACCCTGCCTAAGGAGACAATGGAATTGTGAGGTTGGGATTACACTTAGTAAATTGCATTTCTGGAACTGCCCAGAAGCGATGTGTGGCCAAAATGCTATTTTATCTTGTATACAATGTATGATCACATCAATATTTGATTATATCTGGCTTGCAAATAGGTATTTCAAAGCAAAATCCCTCTCCCTCATATCATCTAATAATTTAAGTTGGGGATTTTGCATGCTCACTAACATACAAAATTTCCAAATTAAAATTTTTAGTGCAGTAAAAGAATGACTCTACTATTCACTAGTGTCCCAAGGACAGACTTCCCTGATTAAAACTCCAATTTCTATTTATTCCTTTTTTCCTCAAATAAATAAATAAACAATGATCCAAGCCAGAAATGCAATTTCTTCTTTGCCGTCAACCAAGATAACAGTAGCTTAGTGACAGAGGATCCCTGTGGTGACCATTTTTTCAGATGTATCCCAAAAGTGTAATTGCAGATAGTACTAAAAATGGAAAAGTCACTCTCATTAATCCCATGGAATGTCCTCAAAAATCTAAAATGTGGGATTTTGAAGGGGGAACCCAATTAAATTAGAAATTAGCTTTTCTCAAGTTCTCCTTCTAGTGGAAGGGAGGGAGGAACTAATAGGTTCATAAGAATTTAAAAAAAGATACGTTAATAGGTTCATAAGAATTAAAAAATGAACCTTTCACTAGGGCATGTAACAATTTTGACATTCAAACTAAAATATGAATAATAGCTTTAATTAAATGTTGGTTTTTTGATTAATGTTTGCTGCTTTGCTTCCAAAAGTAGGTTCAAAGTATGGTTCACCTGCCCCACATCTGATGTGTCCTGTCCTGCTCAGAAAATCCCATAGTGTCTGTCAGTTTTGATTTCTGTGACAGTGAAGGCATGGAATAGGAAAAGGAAAAAAGAATCAATCATTTAAATGCATATATTCATGGTATCTTATTAAGACAAGGTGGAAACATAAGCTTCATTTCTGTTTTTGCAACTTGTGTACTAAATAACATGCCATTGGAGGTAGAAAAGAAATCAGAATCTCTGGTCCCTTTAATACATGATTACATTTCTACTGTATAGAAATCAAGAGTCCATTGAAGTAATGGCAAGAAGTTTCTGTTTGTGGAGAGAAAGAAAGAAATAACTTTTAGAATCTATGCTTTATTTTGCTTACCACCAAAACAAGGCCACCAATAGTAAACACTTTATAGGAAGACAGTATAATAAAAACAGTTTAAACAAGCAATCTAAAAAAATGAAGTTAACAAACAATAAAAATAGCAAAGATCCAGTATTAATAAAATACCAGCAATAGGTAGATCAGTTTTTAGCCATTGGCCATGATTACTGATAATTCTGGGAATTATAGCCAACCAGGCAACCCGTGACCCATTGTATCATCATTTCAGAGATATTACCTTACAAAATAGAGAAACAGAATGACCTAGGGCAAAAATGCGCTGGGAACATGAATGACCTCTGCCAGTTTGATCATAATTGACCATCATCTGGCACCCAATGTTGGGACTGATCTGGCACCCAATGTTGGGACTGTGGTTGCCAAAAGGCTAGAGTTGGTCTATGAACTTTGGGTGGCAGTACAGCAACATGGCAACACTGCAGCAACCACACATTTGCTGAAATTAAATCCCACAGGAGTCGTGGGTTCAGAATTTGGGACACATTCTGTAAGTAAACCCATTTGAGGTAGCTTGGTTCAAAAATGGTTGCCCTGTGATGTACTATTTTACCCAATTAAAGCTTACAGACACAACCTTTAGGTTTTAGTAAAATGTAGATTATCTGAAGGTTTCTGTAAGTTACGTCTCACTATATTGTTCATGAGAGAGACACTCTTCATCTGGCTCCTCTGATCAGACCTGTCCAGTATTGTTGAGCCTCTGGCATAGCTCTCATCTTCCTCAAAGCATGCAAACCCCATACCACATTAGTCTCAATCTTCATTTTACAAATGTATTTCTGTATCCCATGTAAACTTTGTAGCATTCTTAGAAAGTAAATGTATAGCATATTTTCTGGAAACACATCCCTCTGCCTAAAACACTTTTAGAATGATAAGCATCAACTGTGGCAAATGAAAGCTGGCCTTCCCAAAGGTGTTTTTTTTTTCCCCCAATCCCACCTCCAGCCAGAAAATTGAGTTTGCAGTACTGGGCAGCTTTTTAGAATAAATCCAAATGTATTTTTAAAGAATGCATGAGGGCAAATGCAGCACCTGTCTGCAACACTTTTAAAACTAAATCATTTCATGGAATCACCTGGCAGCTATACATACATGCCCCAGTGGGTTGTGAATCATTATTTTCTAGATTATGTCCAAAATTCCATAAAGTACACTGTTTATCCCTATCATATGACAACTGTGTGAACAGGCAATGATCTCAAGGTAGCCATCTTGTGAGAGCACCCACAGAAGGCTCTAAATCACCCAAACATAGAGCCTTGGTGGAGCAGTGGGCTAATGACTCCTTAAGTAACACCAGATGCCTGCAATTAGTGCAGGTTCGCATCCCACCAGGCTCAAGGTTGACTCAGCCTTCCATCCTTCCGAGGTAGGTAAAATGAGGGCCCAGAATGTTGGGGGCAATAAGCTGACTTTGTAATAATGCCACTTGGGGTGTGTGTGAAAGCCCTAATAAGCAGGGATATACATAGAATGAAGGCTACTGCTAAGCTTGTAAGTCCTGAGTCTTCGGAGAAGGGCGGGATATAAATGGAATTAAAATAATAAAAAAAACATTCCCATCAGCCTGAAAGATTCTTTAATCTTTATAAAGCATGTTGTGACACTTAAATAAATACTTAAATACTTGCAACAGCTTGCAAGTTTGCAAGTCATTTTTTAAAAGAATTTTAAAATTCTGGTTTATTTTTAGGCTACTTAGAAAAATATATGCCCTTAGAAATTGCCCTGTAAGTATTTATTATTTACAAAGCAAATTTGAACACTGAAACATCGAAAAAGTTTCCTCCATCGCCGTGTTTCTTAGGACAAATACTTTCTTTCTCATTTGCTGCATTGCCATATATTTACTTAACATCTAAGAAAAGCTCCATGGATCTGCCGGAGCCTCCACTATGTGTACCAAGGCATGTCTGGTTAGCTATGAAGGTCACTGCACTGCAAATAGATTTGATGACACCTGTTTCGTGCTTGATATACCTAAACCTGCAAATGTCACAAGGACAATTACTTATTAGGATGAACCATGCTTGTTTGGTGTTCCTTTCAGTTCAGACAAATCAAACCTCAAGGACATTTTCTTTTAAAAGACCTCCAGAAGCTACTAGTTTGAGGAAACTGAGTTTTCCATCTGAAAAATGGTGAGCTTGCTTTTTCAGCTGCAGTGCTGTCCTTTCCTAACCAACTAAAACGAACCTTTCTATTAGTTGTTAAAAAAATGAAGCTGTAATTTAAAGCAGGGGTCCCCACCTTTTTTGGTTTCATAGACCAGCGGTGGCAGTGGCAGCTTCAGCAATTTCAGCATGTGGGTGGGGGGAAATGGTTTTGTGACTGCTACCTAAATCCCACACGTGCACAAATGAAGCTCTGCGTGCTTGCCTGCCTCTTCGGCAGCCCAGTTCCCAATGTGCCATGGCCTGGTATGGGGACCCCTGATTTAAAGGGATAAATTCATAACAGTATAAGGAGAAGTTGATTACTTTGTCTAGAGGAAGGGAGGATATTTTTTTATGACTTCTTCCCTCAAAGATTTATGTAAGAGACTAGTGGTGGCTTTTTATTCTTTCAAACTCAATAGACCACTAGAAAGGTATTATGTAAAGAGGTCTCTTTCTATTGGTCCATCAGCTGGGTATCTCAGAACAGAATGGAGCCAAATTCAACACAGTGAGAGAAGCAGGTGAAATAAAGTCAAGTTCAAAAACGGGGTCAATTTGCAAAGATAAAGGTTCCAAAACAATGTCCCACAATGAACAGTGTGGAACATAACATGATTTTATGCAAGGCTTTGCTTTGTTGAATTGGAGAAAGTGACTCCCTTGAAATATCCCAAACAAAATCTCTGCAGTAAGTCTGCAATTTATTTGAAACAAGTCTGCTGCCATGTTTTTGCAAATAGCATGGATTGTTTTAAAGGGAATATTTCTTCCTCCCTTCCAGTCATCCAAAAAGAACAATATCAAACCTCCAATTGTGAACAAATGCAGTAAGAAGAGCTTTACTGTTTCATTAGAGAGAGAAAAAACATCCAGCTATATAAATTGTACAACACAAACATGAATAACTGAACAACAGTAAACTATTGAACTCAATAAAAAGACAAGTAGAGTTGCCTTGCTGAGATACTAATACTTGTTCCTCTCTCATGTTCACACATATATATGGCAGACTTCTTAGAGCTGTCTTCTTAAAGGCACTGAACATTTCAAAAACACTTACTTCCTTTTCCCATTCTTTTTTTCAAGCTTCTAGCTTTCTTAAGTCAATCCACCAGACTATTTACACTTTGACAAAGCTGCTAACCACCGTCTCTCTGTTAGCTGAACATTCAACATTCTAGCCATTGTCTATCCATTGCAGGATGAAGGCCTCTTCTCCATGTTTCCAACCAAAATGGCCCTGAGCTTTCTTTTGCCAATTGGGCCCGCAATACTTGCTGGTCTTGTCGATCCATCATGTTTTAGGTCACTTTGGTGGATGCTTTTTATCAAGTGGGATCCATTCTATGACTGCCTTGGTCCACCTGCCCTCAGTTCTCCTTGCTAGGTAAAGGTAAAGGTAAAGGTTCCCCCGCACATGCGTGCTAGTCGTTTCCGACTCTAGGGGCCGATGCTCATCTCCGTTTCAAAGCCGAAGAGCCAGCGCTTGTCCAAGGACGTCTCCGTGGTCATGTGGCCGGCATGACTAGACGCCAAAGGCGCACGGAACGCTGTTACCTTCCCACCGGAGTCGTCCCTATTTTTCTACTTGCATTTTTACGTGCTTTCGAACTGCTAGGTTGGCAGAAGCTGGGACGAGTAACAGGCGCTCACTCTTTTATGCGGCACTCGGGATTTGACCCGCCAAACTTTCTCCTTCCTTTGCATCTTCATATTTGCTCTTCTTCTCTGACAGGGGTAAAGGATGAAATCCTTTCCAGACAGAGCAGTATGTGGAGAAAAATATCCTTCCTCCCTTCCTCCTCTTGTTTACAGGTAGTTCTCAGCTTACAACCATTCATTTAGTAACTGCTTGAAGTTACAAGGGCACTGAAGAAAATGACTTATGACTATTTTTCATGACCGTTGCAGCATCCCCATGATAATGTAATCAAAATTAAGACGCTTGACAACTGACTCATATTTATGACCCCTAAAGTGTCCCAGGGTCATGCAATCACCTTTTGTCACCTTCTGACATGGGGAAGCCGGATTCACTTAACAACCATGTTACTAACTTAACGACTGAAGTGATTCACCTAACTACTGTGGTGAGAAAGGTCATAAAATGGGGCAAAACTCACTTAATAACTGTCTTGCTTAGCAATGGAAATTTAGGGCTCAGTTGCAGTCATAAGCTGAGGGCTATCTGTACTTATGAGCAGCCTTTCTTTGTCTCCTGGGGCTCACATCTCAATAGCCATTTTTATTTCCTTCACTACTAATTGCTGAAGACTAAATGTGTTCTGCTGTCTTCCTCTGACCTGTCACTCTCACTTTTATCCTTTTCCCTAATTCTTGTCTTCTTTCTCTTCTTTCCTTGGGACAACCTCCCTTTTTTGTCTGAAGTTTCTTAATTTTGATTTCCTTCAGTGATTCCAAGTATCCCAACAGATGCCACTTTATTTCTCCTCTCCAAATTATTTGCTCTTTCTAGAGATTATGTTCACTGGGTTTTAATTCTTGACACAAACTTAGATCCAATTTTTTTATAAAAAAAAACCCATACTTTTTGCTGACTCCTGTCAGTTTGCATCTTACAGTACTTCAATTCCTATAATCAGTTCTCAGCTCTACCGCAACCTTTGGGGTTACAAGTAATCTAAAGGTTGCTCTAATCTGAAATAAACATACAGTTAGGTAAAAAAAAATCCATACTTTGATAGAAGAGAGGGAATATTTATCACTGCCTACAAGGAGGAAGATTTTTACTGACCTTAAACATTGAAAAAATATCCCCCCCCAACACCAGCTCCTCCTTTGGATATTTCCATGCATATATTTTCCTCTCAAAATGTTTGAGATATTTGAGAGAGGAAAATGTATCTGAAAGTTTAGAAGAAGGAGGCAGATGAATGTTGGAGATATAAGAATTTGGGTAGGAGCAAAGTTATAACTGTATATAACTGTATAACTGTTAGAACTATAATACAAATAACTATTGTTTTAAGAAGAACGATAGCTGATCATTGTGTTTATTTGCTTCCTCTTTCTTCTATTTCTTATTTAATATTTCTTTTTAGCAGAATACCGGAATAGAAGAGATAGCAATAATTATACATAATATATTGAAATAATTATTTTTATTTTATCAGATTTTTCTTTTTCTTCCGTGTCTAGATTAAACTTTAAACTGTCAGAATGAAGCTATTGTCTTGGCTTTGTCATTGGCCAAAGGTAAGTCATTATTGGTACATGTTTCTGGTAGTGGCCGACATACCAGCAAAATTTTATCAGATATTAAGACATCTAAGAGAGAGAGAGAGAGAGAGAGAAATAGAGAGAGAGAAATAGAGAGAGAGAAATAGAGGGATGAGAGAGAGATACTTTATGAAGATTATTAAGAGACTCACCTCTAAAAAAAGGCAATGGGAAACCACTTCCAATCTATTGGCAAGAAATTGCATGATTATGATCTTGTAATAATAATAAGCTAAGCTTGCTTGCTTGAGAGGCTCTGCTTTGCTTTGGTTTTTTTCAAGTCTGCTTAAAATAAATTTGTCTCGTGTATTCTAGTGTGCAATCTATGAAAACAGATTCTATAGCAAACAACCATTAACCATCTGTATTCTTTCCATTTATCTGAGCTTTAACCCACATATTCATCTATTGCATATTGCTGAATATGGACATGTTTATTTCTATTTTGATTACACAAATGTAGATTAGAAGCATATTGCAATGAATAAACAGCACTCATGACATGTGCATACCCACAACAAATACAAATCAAACTGAGTACAAAATTATAGAAATAGTTCCAAGGATCCCAAGAAACATTGTGTTTCCATTCTTCTCCAAATAAATTGACCTCAGAACCCAGATATGAGCATAATTATCACATTGTATCTAGATAATTTTGCAGACATTGGAAGGAGCATGTGGTTTTTTTTTTCTTCTGGTTTTAAACTGCCTTGAAATTTCGGTGTAGTAATATAAACAAGCTACACCTATTTTCCATCGAACCAAATAGCCAAACAAGTAACTACAGTATATCACATTCTTTTGGGTTGTACTTACATTGTACTTACAATGAAATACAAATGCAGTAAATTTACATGGAGATACTGAAAGAAAATTTAGCTAAGGAAAAGCTTGGTGTAATGTTTTGGGTTCGTACCAAGTTGCCCAACTACTGAATATGCATATTATGGTTTGCTTTAACTTTTGCATCCTGATATACATTATAAATGTGTGGAACAGGGAACACTTTACACGTGCAACCATACAATAAGATAGGATTCAAATTATACAGAAATCAAACAATGGGTGGGATTTTTCCTGCTATAGTTATTCACATTTTATCTACAAAGGCTGAGGAGAGAGTTAGTGAACTCATACATCATATTAGCATGAGGTAGTGTTAGCTAAACCATATGATTAGTGAGATTTCATTGTTTGGATTTTTCACTGTACTGTTCATTTGATAGTTAAGCTCCTAACCTCACAGCATGTTTTATGAAGAGATTTTATTTATTGTGTGTGGAAAAGTAGGAATATATCAAATTTCTTTCTCCCACAAAATGACAAAGAGAGTAACTGAGCCTACATGGCATATATAACTGGAAATTTCTTTTACAGTAGGAGATTAAATTGTCAAAAGGCACTGATTTATGTATGTAGCATCATTTTGGCTGCAAAATCAAATCTAGGAAATCAAAGACAGATTCGAGTGCAAAAGAAATCAATGGAAGATTAAGGCTTTTGAAACTTGCTTAACAGAAATATCCACAGTCTTGCAAATAAGTTTACTGTTAAATAAGCCTGTGTAGTATTGCTTTACCAAAATCAAAATTACTCATGCAGATCCATATCATGTTGAAAAAAATATGGGAACAGATTTTTGATTACAGTTTCAACTTCTTACATCCTACCTCAGCTAGTTAAATGTGTTTTATTGGTTTTTCAGTTAAAATCTACATATTTAGAAAGCATCATGATGACTGGGTAATCAGAGATTCAGTAACAGAGTTTTCAGTACATAATTCAGGTTACATTATCAAAACATCCTTCTCAATTTCCCTTAACATTTCATACAACCAGTTTAAACTAATTAATTTTATAGAAATAGCATGGTCAGTTGAAAAATTTGTCAATTCAATTTCACTGAAATATATCTATGTCCTGTTATTAAAGTTTACCTAATTTTAATTATATTATTCAAATTTAGCCTTTAACATCCCAAATAATATTCACCCACCCAAATTTCATTTATTTTACTACAGCAAAATTTATAGCATCTAACATGTACGCAGTGGCTGAGTAGCTTTGTTCTACCTAATAAACATTGTCTGTTTCACATCCTAATACATCACACGTTACTGACAGGACCACAGCCTATGTTTGTTGTTGTTGTTAGCTGCGAAGTCGTGTCCGACTCATCGCGACCCTATGGACAACATTCCTCCAGGCCTTCCTGTCTTCTACCATCTTCTGGAGTCCATTTAAGCTCACGCCTACTGCTTCAGTGACTCCATCCAGCCACCTCATTCTCTGTCGTCCCCTTCTTCTATTGCCCTCGATCTTTCCCAGCATTAGGCTCTTCTCCAGTGAGTCCTTCCTTCTCATTAGGTGGCCAAAGTATTTGAGTTTTAGCTTCAGGATCTGGCCTTCTAAAGAGCAGTCAGGATTGATCTCCTCTAGGACTGACCAGTTTGATCGCCTTGCAGTCCAAGGGACTCGCAGGAGTCTTCTCCAGCACCATAGTTCAAAGGCCTCAATTCTTTGGGGCTCAGCCTTTCTTATGGTCCAACTTTCACTGCCATACATTGCAACTGGGAAGACCATAGCCTTGACTATACGCACTTTTGTTGACAGGGTGATGTCTCTGCTTTTTAGTGTGCTGTCTAGATTTGCCATGGCTTTCCTTCCCAGGAGCAAGCGTCTTTTAATTTCTTGGCTACAGTCCCCATCTGCAGTGATCTTGGAGCCCAGGAAAACAAAATCTGTCACTACCTCCATTTCTTCCCCATCTATTTGCCAGGAATTGAGAGGGCCAGATGCCATGATCTTGGTTTTCTTAATGTTAAGTTTCAACCCAGGTTTTGCACTCTCCTTCTTCACCCGCAACAAGAGGCTCTTTACTTCTTCTTCACTTTCTGCCATTAGAGTGGTATCATCTGCGTATCTTAGGTTGTTGATATTTCTTCCAGCAATCTTAATTCCAACTTTTGATTCATCTAGCCCTGCCTTTCTCATGATGTGCTCTGCATATAAGTTAAATAGGCAGGGCGACAGTATACAGCCTTGCCGGACTCCTTTCCCAATTTTGAACCAATCAGTGGTTCCGTGTCCAGTTCTCACTGTTGCTTCTTGACCCGCATATAGGTTTCTCAAGAGACAAATAAGATGGTCTGGTACTCCCATCTTTTTAAGAACTTGCCACAGCCTATGTTTATCAATCTACAACTATTTATACACAACCAGATTCTGTTTTAAATTTTAGCTAATTCTTAATTCTTAAATAGAATAATCAAATGTCTTTTAACATCAAAAGTGGAATCTATAAACCAAGTTTCCATTATGTCAGTGCACAAATTATAATGTCTAAAATAAGCCTAATAAATACATAAACACATTCTAGTTCTATCTCATAAATATTTTCTATTTTAGATCCTGATAGATCACTGATTACTAAAAGGATAACCTTTAATTGTTCTCTGTTGTTGTTGGTTGCGAAGTCGTGTCCGACCCATCGCGACCCTATGGACAATGTTCCTCCAGGCTTTCCTGTCCTCTGCCATCTTCTGGGCTCCATTTAAGCTCACGCCTACTGCTTCAGTGACTCCATCCAGCCACCTCATTCTCTGTCGTCCCCTTCTTCTATTGCCCTCAATCTTTCCCAGCATTAGGCTCTTCTCCAGTGAGTTGTTCTCTAAGAACTTATTTTTTAAATCTAACTCTAGGTTTCTTTTTTTTGCCAATCAGGTTTCCAAACCAAGGCCTTTGAATTGCCAGATAGGTCTCCCTTCGCTCCAATACATATTATTTGAATCGTAGGAGGCCATCTAGCCATCAGTGATCCACAAAAACCAAACCATTTGTAATCATTATGTTGTTGCCCTGTTAGTTCTACTCTCTGTATTTGCTCTAAAAACTTTATCTTCAGTTTCATCTGGACTCCTCTTCCATCTGGGTTCATCTGCTTTAAGTAAAGAGTCTTATCCATTTTTGCAATTAATGCTTGACTATCCACACTTTCAGAAAATTGTCTTTGCTGATCTTCCACGTCCTCTATGTTAGCATCACTATCTTGTACATAGTAAACTTCTAAAGTTATAGGCTCTTTTGATGGAGTCAAAAGTTGAGTATTAAGTTTTCCCATAGTTTGTTGTTGGTCCTTAAGGTTGTTTGCCATAGTGATAGTTCCTAGTACTTTTAGAGTTGTCGGTTCTTTGGATAGTTGTTGCTTATATTCCTCTGTCTCAATAGTAATATCTTCCAATTTTGTTATATTCTGAAGTATAAATTCTTTAGATGCAGTCTGGGTTTCAATTTGTGACTTAAGGTTGGCATGTAAATTATTAAATCTGGAAATAGACATCTCAGTGACTCTGTAGATTGTTTCAAGTATGAGGTTATAATCAAGCAAGGTTTGTGGCTGATCCTTCTCCATTTTGTAACAATTATAAATAGTCCTTGGTGGAGGCTATGTTTCAAACAAAAATCAGTAAGAGTCCACCTCCACAAGTCTAAGCCAAATTCATCTCCAGCTGTTTCAGGTTTTTATCTTAATGCCAAGGTCAGTCCAAAATGTAAGCAAGCTTGTTTGCCAATAGTATTCACCAGATATCCCCAGAATACTTCAAATCCTTTTCAGACAGTATCTTTTTATTTATTTATTTATTTATTTATTTTGTCCCCTTTTTTAGACTAATAGGTAGAATAGTCCATTTCTGTAAATATAGGAACTTTGGACCAAAAGTATAAAGGCAGTAAGTCCAATAAATCAGTATAATTTAGTAGAAGGCTGTTTCTTTCCTCTCCCAATGTAGACAAAGGCCATTCTTAAGAAGGGTGGGGGAAAAAATCCCTTCCCTCTTCCTCACGGGGAAGCAAATTCAAGAAGCTTTTGACAGGGAAAGTAGACAATTAGGAAAACAAGGCAATTCTCACCCAGTTTTCAAGTGCTTTGTTGCGCTTTTGGCTTCAGCAGGAAAGGACTAAATGATGGGCCATGGGAGTGGCCGATCCTTTCTTCAGTTCAGAGAGTAGCTCCAAGCCAATGGGAGGAATCATGATATCATACCGGAAGCTTCACCCTTTTATATTTGCACTGCAACATTGCCTGTAAGAATACAGCAGACCCAGTTTGTAATATAACATTAGGATGTACGTTTCATCACTTGTTCCATTTCCCTTTTCCTGTAGATGCCCAGAGCTCCTTTGTGTATCTAGAACATAGAACATAGAATAATAGAGTTGGAAGGGATGTTGAAGGTCTTCTACTCCAACTCCCTGCTCAAGCAGAAGACCCTATAGCATTTCAGACAAATTATTCTTCAGTCTCTTTTTGAAAGTCTCCGGTGATGAAGTGTCCACAACTTCTGAAGGCAAGCTATTCCATTGGTTGATTGTTCTAACCGTTAGTTCTGCTTAGTTGTAGGTTACTTCTGTCCTTTGCTAGTTTCCAAACTAACCTGTATAGTATAACTGTATGAGTATAATCTGTATAATACTCTGTATGAGATACAAAATGTATCTCTTTTGTAACTTTTTGTATTTTGTATCTTTCCTAATTCTGATGTCATCCTTTGCCTCTTTAATCTTTGGGACAGAATTTCCCTTGGCAGAAGACTCAAATTCTGATTTCCTACTTGACTCTAAACTTCTTATTATTTATTTAATCCCTCCCTTTATTAACTTGAGCATCTTTGCAAATCCTGTTTCCATTGCTTCTAACTGGAAAGTTGCAGACATGTGCAATCAGATCCTTAGCACTCAGGTACTTTTCTTATATTAGCAAGTCTCACTCTGTTATAGCCAATGAGGTTGCATGTTTTTAATCAATGTATATATTGTTTGGCTAGGTCCAACTTGGAAAAAATCAGCTTTTAATGTCTTAGATTATTGTTTATGCTTAAAAATAAGAATGATAGTTATTCATACACTGATATTTATATCAAAATATTATTCAAGCAGTGGGCGTGAGCTTAAATGAACTCCAGAAGATGGTAGAGGACAGGAAAGCCTGGAGGAACGTTGTCCATAGGGTCACGATGGGTCGGACACGACTTCGCAACTAACAACAACATTATCCAAGATCCCAAAAGTATATGAAATAACATGCAAGAAGCTCTTGTATTCAAAGTGTCTTCATTATTATTATTCACTGCTACCACTAACAAAGCTTTTGCTCCATCATTTAGATTAGTTGCTTTAGAACTGCACTGCTACACAAAATATCCATATCTATGTTCCATTTAAATTTCTATTAATAATAAATTCAGGTGAAGTAGGTTTGTTATTAATATTGATCAATGTTTCCAAAGAAACCCAGATGTCAACAGTTCTTTTAGTGTGCTCACTTCTATTTAATATCACTGTTCATGAAAGGTCTAATGAAGGCTAACAGATGGTTAGTTTAATTTCACACAAAAAAATGTTACACAAAAGAATTTGACAGCCCTCTAGCAAAAAAACTTTAATTACAGCAATTTCCACTGCAGCTATTATAGCACTGTAAGTTTCACACAGGTTAAAATGAGAAGATTTATTTTCAACCTATTTCTTTGTGGATCACATAGAAATATACTTAAATTTATAAAATATTTACTAAAGATCAGAGGGACAATTTAGAGGACATTGTACATATCTCATGTCCTATCTGAATTATGAACATAATCAGTCTCTGAAATTAAATTCACTAGGGTTACACTCTCTAGGCTGCAAAACCTCTACCAACTATTAGATGGCAACAAAGAGACAGAAAAATTAACATCTTTGCTATCATCTAATGGTCTTCTAAATTTTGCATCCTAGATATGGTGTGCCTATCATTCTCCCTATACTGTAAATCCTAAATAAAAATATTATTTAGAATTTCTCATGTCAGTATAACAATCAGTCCTGACTCAATTCAAACTACAGCTTCAAGGTTCTCTGACAGAATAGATAGATCTGAACTTGCATATCAAAAAGCAAAATAATGTTAATTGAGCTATTTTAAATATTGATTTACAAACAAATCCATGGGCTATCATGTAAAAGCATTAAAATATCTGCAATTATTTATTTAATTTGGCAGAATGGGGTAAAAATAACACAGATAGCAGACTATTAAGAAAGCTAATAATAAAGTTTCCATCTGATATCTTTAGGTTTTTAATACTACAGATTTTTAAAATATTCCCCTATACCAGGGGTAGGCAACCTTGGCTCTTTTATGACTCATGGACTTCAACTCCCAGAATTCCTGAGCCAGGTATGCTGGCTCAGGAATTCTGGGAGTTGAAGTCCATGAGTCATAAAAGAGCCAAGGTTGCCTACCCCTGCCCTATACCATCTTTAATGCAGAGACAGAAGGAAGAAAGGACAGCTCAGCTTATCCAGCTTAGACAGTGAGTTGCACTGATAGTTAAAGTCTTCTACTCCCATTTAAAAGCTTTCAAAAGCTATAAAAATTTTGAGGTTCCAAGACTGTCATAACACCGTAGAATGTCCACTGACCTGCTCTTGCTAGATAGTCTAATTTTGCTGCCTTTGATTTCTCAATGGTCACTTAGCACCACGGTGCCAGGAGAAATTGTAGTGTCGTAGTTGCTCCTTTGCTCCATCTAAGAAATAGCCACTTACTAATAGCTTTAGTGGGGTGCAAGCTGAGCAGATCAGCTGAGAAAAGTTGGCATTTTCTAGGCAGAAGTCTGTTTTGTCAGCGTCATGAATTAGTAGAAATACTCTGTGTTAGTAGTTGGCAGAAGCTGTCTAGGTAATACCAAGAGGCAATGCAATAGAGAGACGGCCATCCATACGCTTACAATCCCTCTCATTCTTAAAAACAATTAATATTTAAGTCATCTTAATCTAGGATTTATTCATTTATTCTTAACTTTTTCTTTCCACCTTGTAGAAATTAAAAGGCTTGACCAAAAACTGATCAGCCTTGAGTCAGAGTGCTAAGAGTGGGATTCAACTTTAAGATGTGTTAGCAAAACAAGCAGAGAAAGTTATGTTTCTGTTCATGTTGAAGAAGATGACAGTGGAGAAAGTGAACAAAGCCAAAGCATTGTTACCATTGCCACCCCCAAAATGTTGATAGACAGAGAATTTAGTGATAAAACTCATTGGCCATCTGGTCATATCACTGTCGATGAACTTATTAGACCATTTAATATCACCTAAACATTCCTCCATCAGAATTGTGACATTATCTGTAACAACAACAAAAAACAAATGTATTGATTAGCCCTTGGGCCATATCAAAGTGCAAAGTTCCAGCACAAATTGCCACCAAAATTTGACAAAAGCAACCCAAAATGGAATTTGATAAAATACAATTCAAAATGGAATCAGAATAAAATACAATTTAAAATGAAATGGTAATAAAATAAAATAAAACAATCTAAAATGAAATTGTAATAATGTACAATAAATTAAGATATAGATAAAATATGATAAAATTATATTTCGGAGTCGCCCTTGCAATCTACCCCAATCAGCCCCACATATGCAGATCTCAACTGGACCATTTTGTTTATGGTAAGTACTGTGCTACGTTAAATGTTATTTTCAAGTTCTGGCCAGACATAGAGTAAGTTGTTTTGATATGGGGATCCCAATAGGTCATTCATTTGGTATATAGACCAAGATACCTGTCTCTCACCCTCTTATACAGGCAACAGTCAAATAGGATGTGAGCCAGGTCTTCTACCTCTGCCGCTCCGCAAATGCAGAGATGCTCATTATAGGGTATAGAATGAAATCTCCCATATCTGACCATTGTGTCAAGCTGTTCAAATTTCGCTTGCATAAATATCTCACTAAGATGTTTTGGGAGTTGTGACTTCAAATAACTGTCTACTTGAAAAGTACAGTTGTATTTACTCAGCCATTTCAAGTTACCCACCTTACCAAGGATAGCTATATCATTTTGTGCTTCTATATCCTTAATTCTTTGGGCAACTCTTTTTTTTGGGTTGTTCCTATTACTCAAGAGATGGGAAGGCCACAGCTTCTTACAAAATTTGTTAGTTTGGTGATCCAGGAGATTTGTGATTGTAGTTTTATTTGCTCTAGTAGGCATAACTTGGGGAGTCTATCAGTCTCCATTTCATTAACTTTGCACCAGTAGTTATAAGCTCTAATTTTAGATAATGCATGAATTGTATGAATTCCCAATTCAGCTCTACCAGTTGCAGCAGATGTTCTTGGATCTACACCCAAAATACATCTCAAATGCTGGGACTGTGTTTGTTCTAGGACTGTGGTTGAGTAAAGACCCCAAATTTCTGTTCCATACAAGAGCATTGTGGTAACCTTAGCCTTATAAACCTTGATTAATGGGGCTAGAGACCCTGGGTAACTATGGTTCTTTAGTTTGAGCAGTAAATTCAAACGGGCTTTTGCTCTAATTGTGCTCCGTTGATGATGGCAGGCCCAAGATCCAGTCTTGGAAAAAGTTACACCCAAATATACCAAGGTGTTAACTTGTTCAATTGGTTCACCATCTAATTGCCACTTATGTCTCTGATGGTTTCTTCCAAACACCATTATTTTTAAATTTAGACTTGCTAATGATTAGGGAGTTGTCCTGGCAATAAGAGCTGAATCTTCTTAATAGCCTATGTAATCCTACTTGTGAGTATGATAATAAAATCATATCATCAGCATAAAGCAAGCTGTTACAGTAAGTATTTAGGATCATCGGCATGGGTACCATGGTATCCTTCATTAACCCAGGCAAGTCATTGATGTATAAATTAAATAATAATGGGGCCAGGATACACCCTTGCCTTATCCCTTTATTTGTGTAAATCCTGTTAGTCAGGGCCCCATTAATGCCATACCGCACCCTCAAACAGGTACTTGTGTAAAGGGCTTTAATCAAAGCCAGGAGTCTGGGTTCTATTTTAAGGGATGTCAGTTTACTCCATAGTACTTCTCTATTTACCATATCAAATGCTGCTGTAAGGTCTATGAAAGCAGCAAACAGGGGTCTCCTCTTATAGGCATATTTGGCAATTAGATGGTTCAAGACAAAGCAGTTATCAATAGTAGATCTGTTTTGTCTAAAACCTGCTTGTTCTTCTGTGAGAATGTTGTTTTCTTCTACCTAGATTTCTATTCTGTTCAAAGGGTACCTAGCATATATTTTTGCTACAATGTCAATCAGGCTGATGGGCCTGTAGTTACTAGGATCCTTTTTATTACCTTTTTTATATATGGGGATAACTATTGCCATCTTCCACCCATCTGGTATATGGCAGGTGTTATTTATGTGTGTAAAAAGACCTGCTAATACAGGGCCCCACCAATTGGGAAATTTCTTAAATAATTCTGCTGGTAAAAAAATCCTCACCTGGGGCTTTATTGCTCTTTAAGCTTTTAATGATGGACTGTATTTCCTTTTCTGAGACTGGTGGCCAAGGGGGGAGAGTTCTAGAGTTTACTAAATCACTGTTTAAATATAGTTTCTTTACCGGTTCGGTGGGGGCAAACAAGCACTGATAATAATTCTCCCAGTCCGCAGCAGAGATTGGTATGTTGAATGCAAATCTCCATTCCTTCAGGATACCTGCTACAGAGTGCCAAAATAATACTGAGTTATGATTTCTGGCAGCCAACTTGAATTCTGACCAGATTAAAATGGCAAAACTTTTTTTCTTTAATGTTATAGGTTTTTTTATATATTCCCTTCTTGTGTGCAGCATCTTAGCTTGTATATGGGCAGTAGGATTCCTCATGGCTGCCTTCAATTTATTTTTCAGTCACTGGCAATCAGGATCAAACCAGCAAGGTCTACCCACTTGGACTCTTTTTGTAGTAGGTTTAGCTGTTAGGTGTTTTTTCAGTATATTACAGAGATTGGAGAATGCATTGAAGGCTGACATCCAGTCAGTAGTAGATGACTGGATTGTTCTAGCCCACTTAGTAGCATTCTCTGTTTTAAGGCACTCTAATATTGCCTTAGTATCAACTTTGGCCTAAATTAACCTTTTATTTTGGGTCACCTCTACCTTTTTGGTGAGCCATCTGTCAGCCATGTTATATGGTCTTAAATCTGAGCGGCCTCGCAATGTCATGCTTACAGGCTGATGGTCACTATTGTTGCTAAGGTGTACTGTGACCTCCGAAAAGAGGTCAGCCTTATCTCTAGACACGCAAAAGAGATCCAGTACACTACTTGAATTGGCCGAGTGGTATGTATAAGGGTATGTGTAATTCTTATCCTTACCCCCCCAAAATTTGGAGGTTGCCCTTAAAAATTAAGGAGACTAGGAGCAAGCCAGCGACATTACTTTTACAGTCTCTTGAGAGCCACTGAGGATGGTTATCAAATAACTCCCCTGTGATTCCCTTCTTCTGGGCAAGCTCATACAGAGAGGGACCCAGCCTTGTGTTCAGATCTCCTAGTAATAGCACTATGGACTGAGGGTACAATGCAGATATATCTTCTAGGATAACTTCCAGGCCCATCCAGTATTCAGAATTATAGTACTGGGATTTGCTTGGAGGAATATACACATTTACCAATATTAACTCAAACTGGTCATATTCAAATTTGACAGCTAGGAAGTACGAATACTTATCTTTGTTATATAATTTCTCCCCCTGCCATTGCAAATCTTGCTTTATAAAAATGCATAGCCCACCAGAGGGTCTCCCTTTGTTCTTTGTTTTTTGGGCTGGGGAGGCCCATCTCTGAAAGCCTGGCAGTTGTACTTTTTAATCCACTTCAGTTAACCAGGTTTCTTGAAAGGCTATTAAATCAAATCTAGAGAGGAAGCTCATTAGTCCACTATCAACCATCCCTTTCCAGCCAACTACATTCCAGGTCATCAACTGTATGGGGTTCTCGGAGGCAAGGTGGTCTGGCTTGGTTGATTGGCTAGATGGTAAAAATGCCAGATGTCAACCTGACATTGGAGCCAGGTTGATATCATCTATGCTTCCCATATAAACACAGTTGTTATGAGGTTCGATATTTTTCCTTGTGGGTTGCAGGACTTGTTGTTGCTCCTCTATATCTCGGTTGCCAATATGCCTCTGCTCTTGCTCCAAGAATGACTTTTTTCCAATGGGCAGGTACTCCAGCTTAAGTCTATAAATGTAGATTTATGTCCATGTTTGGAGGGGCGTAACTGAGAATTCATCTTGTGAAAAGATGTTGTGGGAACTTCTAAATCAAATGAGGGTGGAAGCTGGATTATATACTTAGTGTTTGTCAGCTTAGAGGGCACTGTGTGATGAAGCCCTTTGTCTTTCAGTTGTTTCTCAGAGGCTGGGTCAGTCAGTGCAGTTACCCCATTGTCAGCCTGTGTGACAGTACCTTTTTTACTATTGAGGTAAGGGCAGACTGTTGATTAAATACTGTATATTGTCACAAGGGTGTGTGATTAGTGGAGCCAAATTAAATAGAGGCTTTGCTGTAGATTAAGTTGTTGTCAGTGCCTCTTTTAGGTCATCCAATCTTTGAATGATATTAACTTGCTCAGGTTCCGGAATAGGTCAATCAGCATTTCCTCTGGCACATCCTCAGCAGTTCCTGCAGCTGTGGGTAACACAGTTCGTATATTGCTCCTTTGCCTTTTCAGGGTCAGTTCAGTTGCAGCAGCCTCAGGCTTAGTAGTGTGAGGGCTGTTGCAGCCTGGATTTAAAGTGATGGTTCCCTCTTGGTGACGCTGTTTCAGGAGTGAGCACACTTTGTCTGAGCAAAAGACCTTTATTGGAAATATTGAAAAGGTGCTCAGAAAGGGCTTCATTCTGAAGAGCATGGAGGGAATTGTGGGCTCCTTGAACGATAGGAGAATTCTCATACATTGCGTTCCTGCTGGCAGCCACTCTGCATGTAGTAGATCTATCAGAGTGAATTCACAGCAAAGCAGCTGGCTCAGGGACTGTCTAAAAGCTTCTCTATTACTCCAATGCCCTCTATTTACTCTCTTGTCATAAATTTGTAAAGTTACCTGGTTAGTTTGCAGACTGTAGTTATATTGGTCATCTCTTAGGTCTTTGCCTGATTGAGTGTTGTATGGGTGTTCAAATTTTTGGAAGGAAGGCAAGGTCCTTCTCTACTTTCATTTTCTGAATTAACCATGCCATGTCTATCCATGGTTGTCCTCCCAAGTCCTTCTACAGTATTTGGGTGGCTCCTAACAAACTTTGCAAAAGATTCTTTCAGGCAGTCGACCTTATTTATGACAATTGACAAAAGATCATATATTGCATTTACAGTTTGAGCTGTAAGCAAACATTGTCTAGAGAGGAAGTCTGTCACATTTTCCCCCTTTAAATTTGTTACATCTCCCTCCTGTGCAAAAAAGGCTGTTGCTGGGTTCCAAGGAGGGGAGCCATTCTCCAAGAGGGAGGAAGACAGCTCCACATGCTGTTTGCTCTCCAGTTCAGTTTGTAAGTCCCATTCCAATGAGTCACATAAATTATCAAGGTGCCTGCGAATGAGTTACTTACTGGAACAGACTGTCTGTTTCCAATATAATCTTCCATTTTCTGCTGCTTCAAAGGCTTGGATAAACTCTCTGCTGCAGAGTGCTGTCTCTTTCTCCTTTTCCCCATTCAAGTTTGTTAAAACAGGTTTAAAAATGTTTAAAACTAGGTTTAAAAAGGTTAAAATAGATTAAAAAGGGGTAGGTTAAAAATACAATATTAAAAGAGGTTAAAAAGTTAAAATAAAAATAAAGTAAAATAAAATAAAGCTTTTACTTTTGGAGGAACTCTTTACAGCCTTTGCTACCTGTCCACCATCTTGGCTCCTCCCCCCTGGTAATATTATATGTAAGAAAAGCCGCAAAAAAAGGCAATGCTTCAAAAGGGCACATAATACTTCATATCCAAGTCTATTAACTTCAGTTGCCCAGACAGCATCCAAAGTGTGTCTGTTCCTCCCAGCTATCATGATCAGAGCCTTGATTTAAGGAACTTCCCATTGCTGTCACCACTTCACCTATCTTGTACTGTTCCAACATGAGATGCATCAAGAACCTTGAAGCTTTCTTACTCAGAGTTCCTTGCATCTATATGCATCTACATCTGAGCTTCAGAATTTCAGAGGACCACTCAACAATAGCAAAGAAACACAGGAACATCTCTTTGCAGCCCTCCAGTGGATGCACGGATATGTTTCAGCCTAGATATGGTACCCCTGGTCTACAGCCATAGGAAGAAGCTAGGAGGCCATTTGGGGAACTATTTGGGACCAAGCTGACCCTCTGAGCAACCTTTAAAAGCCATGATGATCATGTGGAGATGTCCAAGTGGAGGACAGTGATGGTACAGTAGTAGTGTGCTACTTCTTAATGGTCCCTGGTGAAATGCCAAGCTCGCTTAATGATAGTTCTATAGCATTGGCCAAAGTCTTTAAGAGGCTCAGCCACCTCCACCATAGAGCAAGAAGAATCCAGCTGTGTGTTCCTGAGGAATCATCTGAAAGGCTTCTATAGGATTTCTAGAGCTGGTTTGGACATCAGGATTAGAGTTAGGGTTGCTCTCCACCTCCTCTAGTATCCACTGGCCAGAAGGTGTAGAGAGAGATGAGGTGGCCTGGGTGATTTAGCCAAGGAGTACCAGAGTATTATACTATCACTGTTACCAACAGGCCATGTCCCAGATCATTTCATTAAGTTGAAGCAGTCCAGCATCATGAATTATTTCATGAAAATGGACCCAAATATTACCAGGGATTATGTAGGAACAAATGAGTGGTAGGAACTCTTAGCTGTTCTCACATAAAAAATAAAACCGTAATTCAGGGCAACTTATTATTCCATAAGAGGCCCACCACTCATCCTAGCCCAAAGCCTGGACGAAAAGCACATTTTTAAGGACCATTTCTTGGAGAACAGCTTTTATTTCTTTGATTCCGAAGGAAGACCAGGATGCTACTCAAGTTAAAAATTATAGACCGATATCGCTTTTAAATACAGACTATAAGATATTTGCTAAGGTCTTGGCTAATAGACTGATGAGGGTCCTGCAACAGGTGATTCATGGGGATCAAACGGGGTTTATTAGTGGTAGGCAAATGAAAAATAATGTGAGACATATAGTTGATGTGTTAGAGTTTTTGGAAAGGCACAACCAGATCTCTGCAGCGCTAATCTTTTTAGATGCTGAAAAGGCTTTTGATCAATTGAATTGGCAATTTTTGTTGAAAGTTTTAGATAAAATGGATTTTGGGGAAAAATTTTTACAGCCGATTAGGGCATTATATCAAAAACAAACTGCCCGAATTATAGTTAACAATAGCTTGACAGCAGTATGTAATATTGAGAAGGGCACAAGGCAAGGGTGTCCGTTATCGCCCTTGTTATTTGTGTTAACATTAGAGATACTATTGGCCAAGATTCGGAATTCAGAAAAAATTAAGGGAATACAAGTTGGAGATCAGGATTATAGATTGAGAGCATTTGCCGATGATCTGGTTGTTACAGTGACCCAGCCAGAGAACTCTGTTGTGGACCTGATGGAGATAATAACACAATATGGGAAAGTTTCTGGATTTAAAGTAAATATACAGAAAACTAAAATTTTGGCTAGAAATATGACAGTTTCACAGAAGGCTCTCTTAGAAGGATTAACTGGATTTGAGATTGTTAAAAGGGTTAAATATCTGGGGGTGATTTTGTCGCCCTCTAATACAAAGTTATATAAAAATAACTATGAAAAATTATGGGGGAAAATTCAAAAAGAATTGGAGAGTTGGCATAAATTGCAATTGTCTTTGCTGGGACGGATTGCAGCAGTGAAAATGAATGTCCTGCCCAAATTTTTATTTTTATTTCAAATGATACCGATTCTTAAGAAAGATTCTAATTTGGAGGAATGGCAGCGTGGTATCAATAAATTTGTCTGGGCAGGGAAAAAGCCACGAGTTAAACTTAAGATTATGCAGGATACTCGTGAGAGAGGTGGCCTTAAGTTGCCTAATTTGAAATTATATTATGAAGCTGCTGCATTAGTAGGAATAAGCGATTGGATTAATTTGACGCAATTGAGGTTATTAAATCTTGAGGGCCATGATTTGTTGTTTGGCTGGCATGCATATTTGTTGTATGATAAGAAGGTAGATACTGTGTTTAGGATGCATATTTTAAGACAGGCATTGCTGAGAGTTTGGAAGAAGTATAGACATAAGTTAAGCAGCAAGATACCATTGTGGGCAATTCCAAAACACGCAATAGAAAATATACATGCTGGCTTTAAACATGATGTGACTACGTACAAGGAGATTTTAAGTTTGGAAAGGAATATTTGGTGCTTGAAATCATATAGCCTGTTGCGAGAAGAGAAGGTTGTCCAAACTTGGTTTCAATATATTCAGTTATGGGCCAGGTGGAAAGAAGACCAGAAGAATGGATTTACAATGACTGATGAAAATTTGATAAAGCAAATTAGAAACCAGGGACCAGCACATATTAAACGGACATATCTTGCATTGATAGAGATTGATTCAGAAACGGAGCTTGTTAAGGACTGCATGATAAAATGGGCCCAAAACATTCAGGAAGTTATTACAATGGACACGTGGGAGAAGATTTGGGTGAGGAATGTAAAATTTACTCAAGCTCAAAATCTAAGAGAGAACTTTTACAAAATGTTTTATAGATGGCATTTAGATCCCAAAAAGCTTGCAAGTATGTATCCGAAATACCAGCCTAAATGTTGGAGGTGTGGCGATGAAGATGCAACATATTTTCATATATGGTGGACATGTAAGAAGGTTAAGGCTTTTTGGATAAAAGTCTGGTGGAATATGCAGAAGATTTTTAAACGGAGGATAAAGTTTTGTCCGCAATTTTTTTTGTTGGGAATAATTGTTGACGCTACAGTTGTGGACTCTAAGTTGATGTTGAATTTAGTTACGGCAGCAAGACTTTTGATAGGTCAATATTGGAAGAAAGAGGAACTGCCGACTATAGAAGAATGGACTTTAAAGGTTTCCGACCTGGCAGAGATGGCGAAGATTTCAGCCTATTTGAAAGATCATTCGCAAGAACGTTATATTATGGAATGGAGAAAATGGATTGAGTTTATCCAGAACAAGTATAGGGTCAAGAAGTTTTATGTAGCATTCGAATGAGTCTTCTTTCGTTTCTCCTTCTTTTTTTATTCTAGTTTTTTTTAGATATATTTATCATGGTTAAGGTGTGTTTTATCCCATATAAGCTAGAGAGTGATGGATTTTAGAATCTATAGTTTTTAGTATATGGTTGTTTATGATTGCTTTTTTATATACATATACCTTGTATTTAGCTCTGGGAAGTCGGGGGGGGAGGGGGGGAGGGAGGAGGGGAGGGAGGGAGGTTGGGGGGAGGTAGGGGGGGTATAGGGAGGGGGAAGGGGGTTTTTTTTAATGGAAAACTGTACTTTAAAACTTTTCAATAAAAAAAAAAAGAAAAGCACATTTTTAAGGACCATTTGAACAAAGACAGGGCTGAGCTGTACAAATCTCTGGGTGGGTGGGAGGTGTTGTTTTAGAGAGCAGTCATTGCAATTCTCTTGGTTATTAAGCTTTTTGCAAAACAGGGTGCCTATCTAGATCAATTATGAGTGTGAACGATGGTACAATACATTATTTGAGTGCTGCAGAATGAATAAATCGTTCTTTTGAACCTTAGCACAGATGGAATCATTAAAAAAAGGAAAGCTCTTTTTTTTCTTTGTGATTAGGAATACAACCCTAGATGATGATATAAAAGATTAGGTCATCCAGGTCATTTGCTGTATATCTACTGATGTAAGTGAATGCTTGAGCACAAAAACATAGAACCTTTTTGAGGACTTTTGAAAGTCAAAAATTAATTACTCTGGTTTGATTCATAGAATTTTAAGCACCATTGAAAGTAATGGACTGGGTATGCCAAAATTGCAAGGCCAGGACTATTCTACTGATGCAAATATAAGTGGGCGGTATATTGATATCCAAGCTAGGATTATAGCACAGCAATCAAGAGCTGAAGATCCATTGTGCTACTCACTGCCTTAATTTAGTTTTGAATCATGCCATATCAGCTTTTCCTGAAGTGAGAATCTTCCTGGGAGTTTTAATTTTTTTAAAAATTATTTTGCACACAATATCACAATATCAAATTATCCCGATGGCACTGACTAAGATCCTGGGAGAAAAGGATGAGATAACAAAAACTGGAACTCTGGAATCTTAGCTGCAGAAATTACCCTTTGTTTGTTTTATTGTATTCCAAATTCCCCCCAAATTTGGAGCCTATTAACTGCATTTACGAATTGTGCAGTCCTCACTTACCAATCCATGTTAAACTGTAGGGTTTCTCCAGGCCTCTTTTAATAATTTACAAGATGCCAGAAATCAGCACAGCTCCATTCTTGTTATTGCTGTGGCTATAGGTCAGTCTTGGAATATATTTCAGAACTTTCAAAAATGATTAATGTTGGGAACGAAGAAATTTCATGTTGATTTTTGTGAGTATCAACCAGTATCTGCAGAGGACCCATTCAAAGTGAACATATTTTTCCAACATAAGTCATAACAATATCTCAGATGAAACATATATTTGCAGGACAGATTACAGTTATTTCTTCATTTTCTACCCAGCAGCCATCAACCCTAAGGTCAGCAATGAAAGGAAGTTCTAACAAAGATGGAGAATTTTAAAAATATAGTAGTGATTTGATAGACATGTTTTCTGGGCAGTTGCTTTCATGCAGATAATTACAGATGTGATGTTGTTTTAAAAAAAATAAACAGTAAAAGACATTGTAAAATGTTTATGATAGGTCTGTTAGTTTGATTTTTGCTTCTTTGATTTTAATGAAAACTAAAAAGGTGACATAATGAGATAATTCTCAAAATTTAACTTATAAAAAACTGCCTACAAAGCAGCTTGTTACTAGAATGCCTAAGTCAACTGTTGCCGCTCTGAACTGAGAATGAGAATGTCAGAAATTGGATATTCAAAATATGTGTAATGGCAAATGAAAAGGCACATATGAAAAACGTTTGAATGCCCCTATCCCAGCTGCTAGCTTTACAAAGTCAAGGCTGATGTTTTTGGGGTCCAATAAGTGACCTGACTGAGTTGGAAAGCATGTGCGACCTCTGAGGTCCACTATATGTACCTCCAGAATGACTGTTCTAGGTACACCGTCCAGATAGAAAAGGAGAAAGAAAAGAAAGCCAACTGACTTCTTCACACATAGGCTGATTGCCTTCATGGAACTTAAGCTATTGTTCCTATTGCATTTTTAAGATATGGTGCTGAATTGACATATTGTTGCGTATGACTGAAACTTAAGCATGCTTTTGGCCTTGGTATGCGCTAAAATGCAAACGCCATTGCTTTGGTTTGGTGGGCTGGTATGAAAGACAAAGCTTGCTTTCTTTGCAAGAGTCCATTGCAGACCAGATGCACTCCTAGCTGAAGAAGAAGGATCCTCTCAACCTTCTTCTACAGAGTTCACCAAAAACGGGTTTTTCTCTCTCAGACCTCTTTCCTAGTGTGAGCTCTGCAAGAGGATTTTACTTTTTCTTTGAAGAATATATATGCCCCTCCATTCCAATACAATTCTAAAAAGATGAGAGGAGCTCTGGAACATATCACATTGCTTCATTTCAGTCACAGAAGCAACCTCTACCAGTTCTGCAAAGCAGCTTCATAGATGGTACCATTCAAAACTTTGTTGAAATGAGGCACTCTTTTAAAGTTTCACACAAGTCTTGCAAGAAGAGCTCACAAATCTTGATAAAAAATCAGCTGGCTTCATCTGGAGGACAGGACTAATGTAATTTTAAAATGATGTATGTGGCATTAGTTCTTTAATTTTATATCCTGGTCTCAAAAATTTAAAACCACATGTATCAAGATTGCTCTTATCCTGGCTTCCACTTTGTGCGCATGGCACCAGCAGACGTGCGGAAAGAACCCTCTCCCCGCTGTCCGATCTTTCTTCCTTGGAGGACACTGAAAAGGGTCAAAAGTCACTGTGGAGGGGCGACCACCGCAAGGAGGCTCTCCCTGTGATTGCGGAAGGGTGGCAGCCCTCCGTTTGATCCAGAGCAGCTCCTCTGGCCCAAAGAAGAAGAGATTGGCCATTAATATGGCCGATCATTAAGCTGTTCCCTGCCGAAAGCCAAAAGCACCATCAAGCACAACAAAGCAATCTGGACGATCTGGGTGAGATCTTACTTTTCTTACTTCCCTAACTATCTTCCTATGGGACTCTCCTGAAAATTGCCTCCCCCCCTCTTGAAAGAATGGCGACTACTTACTTGGGGAATTAAAATCTTAAAGCCTTAAAAGAAATGGAAATTATTAACTGAATAATTAAGCAATCTTATTTGTACTTTTGGAATTCTTGGGCTATTAAAAATCCTTATTTCTATGGGAACCTACTATCCTATCTACCTTTTAAGCTGTGAAAAAAGGGCAAAAAGAAAAAAAAAGTATTTTTATAAGTTTGGAAAAGATTTTACATGCTATTGAGGACACCTTGTGGCGAAACCTGGTACAGCAAGTAAACCTCCTATTTGTTCTGAGATTTGGCTCAAATTCAGATTTGTTCTTGACATTATCTTTAAAGACAAGAATTGGCAACACCTGGCACTGAAAAACAACTTTTAGGAATAGTGGAGGTGGACATTTATTGACTTTTATCAAAAACAGCCTTCATGAAAGACCTATCTGTAAACACCAAAGAAATGGAAGAATATTATCCACCACTTGACTATAAACTTATACTTGAAACAATCCTGGCAGTGGCTGAGCAAATGAAAGCCAGACTGCAAAATAAATCTGACAGCTTAAATCTACCAAACCAAAATGTGACTTCAACTGATGAATTGACAACTCAAAAACCAAAAGAAGAGGAGGAAATTAACATCAAAACAGGGGACACTAAAGAACAGCAAATACTGAGAACCTTGATGTCCAAATCTTGATTCTAACTACAAAACCTACAATTCAAAAAACAACAGAAGCCGAAGAAAGCAACACTAAGATGGAGGATGCCAAAGGCCTTCAAATACAGTACATTGAGAATCTAGCCAACCAAATAATAACTATAACACCGGACATGACCTCTTACCTGAGCCAGATGGAACTGGAAGAAGAAGAAGATCAGATTGAACTAATGACAACTATACTACACCAAACATCGAGAATTGATTTATTAAAGCAACAATTTAATGATTATAAAGGGGGAATTTTTTTGAAAAACTGACAATTGGATGGTCTCCCTGGACTCAAACAATGTGTGTAGGAAGAAAGGGAGACACACTTGAGAATTTAAAGTCACTGATATGGAAGCCTGTTTGGTACAAAAAAAGGCTAGAGTCAGATTTTTAAAAATGAGTTTTTCTCTTTGCTGGTATTTCTAATGACAGAGCTTAAAATTTTCTTTAAATGGGCCAAGGGAAATCTTCAAAAGATATAAACTGATTTTATATTTAGATTTTAGATTTCTAAGGGAAAGGAAAACTAGCCATTAGAACATAACTCTGAATTATACCATAGAATTTGGAATGATACAACAAAAGATATTTTTTCAATAACTGATGAACTATTAAGATGATAGAATATATTTGCATAAAATAAGAATGCACTGAAATGAACAATGTTTGTATTTTAGACATGATAATTATTATATAATGAAATAGGGGAAATGTGGATTACCCGAAAATTAAGTTTTCTAGATACTGTTTTGAAACACTGTATTGCAATTAGATAAAATTTAAAAACAGGCCACGGATATGTATAAGTGAAAATATATTGAAAATTGTTCTAATTGATTGTGTCACAATTAGAAATGTATTAATTTGATTATATTATCATAATTAAGGGAACTGGAGAGGGAACTCTTGTTGATGTATCCTGAGCTAATTACAAAATATTTTGTTATTTGTTAATATTAACCTTTGATTACCCAACCACCACATTGCTTCATAAATATTTGGATGTAAAATTAGAAAATTAATAAAACTTGCTTTAAAAAAAAGATTGCTCTTATCCTAAGAGAATGGATATAAAAATGGTATTGGTGAGCACTGAAAATTGTGTTTGTTACTAGTGCTCTTCTCTCTCATTATAGTAGAAAAGAAACCTGGGCCTTCAGGTCTTTAAATTATAGAGCTGCCTCTTGAAGCTAATGTTGTAGATCTTTTGCAATCTATTTGATATGTCATCAGAAAATGTATTTGCTTGGTGATTAGATGGGTAGGCTTAATTGCTAAAGCCTCTCCCTGCTATACTCATGGATGATCATATGTGAAGCTAGTTGATCCATGTACTAAACCATCTGCTCCCCATACTCTAGTGCAGAGGTCTCCAAACTTGGCAACTTTAAGATTTGTGTTCTTCAACTCCCAGAATTCCTCAACCAGCCATATTCAGTGGGATGAGTGACATAGACTGCCAAATCAAAAAGTTGTCCTTTGTCAAATTTTCTGAAGCCTCTAGGTGGTAAATGCTTTAGCTTTTGTCTTTCTCATCTCTTTCACTGGTCAGTAGAAGGCATGGAGTAACAATAAAGCTTTGGTCCTTTGGCATAGTCAAGCACACACAGCTTGGAAGAATTGCCTACAGTTTAGTCCCAGCTCATCAGTAGCAGCAGAAGATAGTTCTGAAGGCTTAGTTAGATAATTAGATAGTTCTGAAAGTGGGCAATCACTTAAATATGAGCCAGCAATGTGCTGCAGCTGCCAACAAAGCCAATACAATCCTAAGGTGCATTAATAAAGGGATAGAACCAAGATCATGAGAAGTAATACTAGCACTTTACAATGCCTTGGTAAGACCACACTTGGAATACTGCATCCAGTTTTGGTCACCACAATATTAAAAAGATGTTGAAACTCTGGAAAGAATGCAGGGAAGAGTGACAAAGATGACTGCGGAGTGGGGTGCTGAAGGCTAAAACATATGAAGAATGGTTGCAAGAAATGAGTGTGTTTAGTCTAGTGAAAAGAAGAACTAGGGATGACATGATAGGAGTGTTACAATATTTGAGGGACTGCCTCAAGAGGGGGGTCAATTATTTTCCAAATCACCAGAAGACAAGAAAAGAAACTGAACAAAGAGAGAAGCAACCTAGAACTAAGGAGAAATTTCCTGACAGTAAGAGCACTCAATCAATAGAACAACTGGTCATCAGAAGTTGTGGGAGATCTAACATTGAAGGGTTTTAAGAAGGGACTGGACAATCATTTGTCTAAAATTGAATAGGGTCTCCTTCTTGAACATGGGGTTGGACTAAAAAACCTCCAAGGTCCCTTCCAACTCTATTATTCTGATATTCTGATATTCTTTTTCTTCCCTTTATGAACTTGGTCATTTGAGAAGGCCATGATGTAGCTATTTATAATTGTTTGATTGGATCTAAGTAGGGTTCCATGACTTCACATCTTACCTTGTGGATTCAAGTTTCAAAAAATAGGCTTGATGTACTATGCTATTCATGCTGAGGCCAAAATTGGACATCTTCCATCAAATCCATCAGCTAGTATGACAAGTCTGACTAGCATATTTGCCAACTAACATTCCCCAACAATACTTAGTATGGCTTGTTTTTCAAGACCCCATGTAGTTTCTCATTGTACACATTATCATATAACTTGATACAACATGGTCATGGAAAGACAGATAGGACAGGATTCAGCTGACTTTCCTCCATCAACCCTACATCTGTAATGGGACGAAATGTGAACATCTTAATTTTCTTCCGCAATTTAGCTGTCAATAGCAACCATCCCTGGATGACTAGGGAAAAACAGTATTTAGTAGGCATCCTTTTATTAGTGCACCATTTTTATTTTAGAGCACAGATCATATAATTAAAGGCTCATTTGTTTTATTAGCTTCCCTTCTTCCCACTCCAGAAACAGAAGGATTTATTGTTTATTAATTATTCTGTGACAGACAGATGCCTGTATGGATTAAGCATTTAATTATTTATTTAATTTGTAAACAGGCTCAGCACATTTCATTCTCACAGGAGGCCATGAAGCTTTACAACCAAGACTGTACTTTGGAGGATGGTCAGTTTTAAAGAAGATATAGCTTCATAATGAATGTTCCATACTTAGAGGAGTTGAAAACAGCAGAATGTTCTAGCAAAGTCAATTACATGCTAATTAGTACTGGATTCAGCCTTAGCTTTTGTGTGATGAATTGTTCACATCTAAATATCTCTTCACTGTGCCAAGATATTGAATCCTGTATTCAACCCCCTTCCTGTAACTCAAGTACTTTTTCAAATTAGAAAAAGAAATGCAAAACTCTTTCTACATTATCAAGTATCAGCACTGGAGAGGACTCATTACCTGATACAATGACAATAACTTTTTTTTTACATGAATCTCTCCAGGTTGCCAGGTATGCTAATGAATTCACCGCTGTGTCTTTCTCGAGAGTTCAGAGGCAAGGGTAGATTGATAATGCTTAGTGTTTAACCACTATTTTATCTTTCAGTGCTCCAAGAACTTTTCAGGAGTGAGCCAGCCATTATCTCAAATATTTCCAGCGTACAACAGCAGTTGCAGTAGCTTGCCATAATTACACAGAAGGAACCCAATAAAGAAATACCATATTTTTCCATCTATAAGATGCACCCTTGTATAAGACGCTCTGGCATGGGAGTGTCTCCGCACCGATCAACTGTTTGGCAGAGCGCCGAATAGCTGAGCTGGCAAATCTGGAAGTTCGGCCAGCCAACAATCTTGCCCCCTCCCCCTCCCATTAGTGGCAAGCCCACAGGGGCTTGATACCTGCACCAGGCGGCATGGCAACTCACACAGGCATGCCCAGGGCTGCGAAAGTTACCATTATTTTTTCGTCTATAAGATACTGCACTTGCATAAGAGGCACCTGATTTTTGAACAGGGCATTTGCAGGAAAAAATAGAATCTTATACATGGAAAAATACAGTAATCATTATCCCATGGCTTCCAGTGAGAGGTTTCCCCCTTTGGTACAGTTCAAGCACTCAGTCCATATGCAGAACAGTAAAACTGACAGCCAGTTTTATGGGAAGCTTTTAAAAGGTATTATAGTGTTTATGATTATGTCAAAAATATCTAGACCTGGTACAGGTAGTACTTGACTTTGTTGTTGTTGTTAGCTGCAAAGTCGTGTCCGACCCATCGCGACCCCATGGACAACATTCCTCCAGGCCTTCCTGTCCTCTACTTGACTTACAACAGTTCATTTAGTGACCATTCAAAGTTACAACGGCACTGAAAAAAGTGACTTATGACCTTTTTTACATTTAAGACCGTTGCAGCATCCCCTGTGATCATGTAATCAATGTTTGGACACTTGGCAACTGGTTCATATTTATGAGAGTTGCGGTGTCCACTTAAGAACCGAATTAACTTAACAACTGCAGTGATTGAGCCCAAGAAAGGGCTGTGGCAAGAAAGGTTGTAGAATGGAGGAAAACACACTCAACAAGTGCCTCACTTTGCAACAGAAATTTTGGGCTCAATTGTGGTCATAATTTGAGGACTACCTGTACATCAATCCAAAAATGTGTTGGGGCATCTTATAGACTTTTTTGTGGTGTGAAATTTTATTGAGTATAGTTCATGATACAGTATTATCTTAGAAATTATGGGTGTCATTTCCTTTCTCCAGGTAGTCCTTGACTGGTAGCTTAGGGACTGTTCAAAGTTACAATTGACACAAAAAGGAAGAGGGGGGGCTTATGACCAGTATTTGAAGTTCTGTGGTCATATGACTGAATTTTGGGCACTCAGCAACAGAACCACATTTACAGCTGTTTGTAGTATCCCCTGGTCACATGACCACATTTCACAATGATTTTTCCAAATACCAACAGTTCTGGTTTTTGGCAAAACCACATTCATAGTAAACCATTGATTCGTTTAACAACTGCAGCATTCAGTTTATGATCACCATGTTCACTTTCTGACCGCCACATTTACTTAAAAACCACCATGACAAATGCCTGCAATGGGCAGAGTTTGTTTCAATTGTATGTTGGGGACCATCCATATTCTATATTCCTTTCTTGTTCTCTATATGCATTAGTGCACACAGTATTGGCAGCATGCCTAACACCTTTTGGCATCCTCCTGATGTATTGAGACCACAACACTTAGTTTGAATAATAGTGACCAAATTATTCATAAGACTCACTGTGGGAAATGGTGATATCATCTGCCTTGAAGGAGGAAGTGAGGCATCCCTTATCCTTAAATCCAACAGTGTGGAATAACTTTTGCCTGGTCTCTAATCTTCTATTTTGGGATGTATTAGACTATCTGGACCTTTTCACTCAATGTTCAAGCCAGGTTAAAGCATCAAGGCAACATTGGTTATGCCTGTGGATACTTTCAGGGAGACTCCGGACAGTGGTGATGCATTCTGGATCTCTAGGTAGCATTCATTACCATTAACCATGGTTACCTTCTTGATTGGCTTTGGGGTTGGGAAAGGGGGGGAACTGTTTTGTAGTGGTTCTGTGTCCTTTATGACCAGATTTATTTGATCTTGAGAAGGGAGATATGGAGTTCTCCTGGGCTTGGGTCTCTCTTCACTCCTTTTAATATTTGCCAATGTGGGAGATCATCTGGTGGTATAAGGTGTGGTATCATCAGTATGCCGATAATATGCAGTTAGACACATCCCCATCTGACCAATCAAGCCTTACTGTTCAGGTGTTGGCCCAATCTGGTGAGGTATCATCTTTGATTCTTGCTGGAATAATTCTTTCTTGGACAGAGTTGATACATAATTTGGGAGTCTTCCTGTACTTATGGCTCCTGTTCAAACAGCAGATGGAAACTGTGACAAGGGTGGGGACTTTGGAGAGATCCACTTTATATGCCATTTGTACCCATTCCTGGACCAGGAAATCCTGTTCACAGTCATTCATGCCCTGTTCACTTCCCAGTTGGATTACTTCAATGCACTTTATATGGGGCTGTCCTTGAAGACCATCCAGAAGTTACAACAGCACACAGATGTGGAAGTTCTGTGGTTATACTGGGACTGCTTGACCTGCTCTGGCTTCCAGGTACTTTTTTGGATTCAAGAAAGTGCTGCTTATAACCCTTAAAGCCTTAAATGACAAAAGGTGAGATTGTTAGCAAGACCACCTCTCCCTGAAAGTCTCTGTCCATTCCATCATATTACATAGGGTGGCCTGCTCCAGGTCTCCTCTTTTTAATGCTGTCATATGGTGGTACTCAGAAAGCATCCCTTTTCCATAGGAATTCTTGCCCATCCTACACTCTGAGATCCAGCAGGCCCCTATCTCCAAGCCTTCTGCATGGGCCTTGAAGAGATAGCCTTTTCCACAAACAGGGTTAGGATAGAGTTGGAGACCAGTAATTTTGAATGTTGGTGTATGAAGACCACTTTGGGGGCACTGGGAGTTTTGTTATAGTTTACAGAGTCAACATGTTTCCCCAGTAATCTGGGTCCTCATTTTACGAACCTCAGAAGGATGGAAGGCTGACTCAACTTTGAGCCAGTCAGGATCGAACTTCTGGCAGTTGGCAGAGTTAGCCTGCAATACTGCATTCTAACTGCTGCATCACCATGGCTCTTTTATGGCACATTATGACATATAAGATGGAAGGTCATATAACTCTTCTAAATAAACAAACCATTCCTTGCAGTCATTAATAGCCTGCTATACCATGCATTTGTCTAATCTACCTTGGAAGCCATTATGACATCTTGTGGTAAGAAATTCCATAATTTAAATACGCTGTGAAATACTTCTTTTTTATTTTTGCTAAATCATCCATCACCACTCCAATTCACAATGATTGGAAGGATTTCAACCTTGCCTTAGAATGTAGACTGCATTGCGGTGGATGATAATTCTAAATGTAGCATGTAGGATTTACCTATTGGTATGTATCTGTAGGAAGGGACGCAGTGGCTCAGTTGGTTAGGATGCTGAGCTTGTCGATCAGAAGGTCGGCAGTTTGGCGGATTGAATCCCGAGTGCCGCGTAACAGAGTGAGCGCCTGTTACTTGTCCCAGCTTCTGCCAACCTAGCAGTTCGAAAGCATGTAAAAATGCAAGTAGAAAAATAGGGACCATTACGGTGGGAAGGTAAAAGCGTTCCATGCACCTTTGGCGTCTAGTCATGCTGGCCACATGACCACGGAGACATCTTCGGACAAGCGCTGGCTCTTCGGCTTTGAAACGGAGATGAGCACCGGCCCCTAGAGTTGGAAACGACTAGCACACATGTGCAGGGGAACTTTTACCTTTAACTTATGTATCTGTAAAGGTTATTTCAGACATAAAAAGCAGGATTTGATTTTGGAGTCATGCTAACAGGTGGATAGATGTGTGTAATGCATGGATAAATAAATGGTTGAAGAAGTGATGAGAGGGGAGAAAATTGGAGAATGTTCTGTGTTTGCTCTTTGAACAAGTAAACCTAACTGTTCAGAGTTAATGAAACTACCATGAATTAATACCGAAATCACATGTTAACCATAATGTTTCCCAAAATTATTAATTATTTTTCTGCTTTTCAGAAATGAAATCAAAACACCTCTGCTTTCTTTTACAACACAGATTACTCTTTCCTATATTAACAAAAGGATGAGACTTTTTTCTTCCATGTCACTTAACCTAACCTTAATTTGGTGCTTCATTGCATTTGTAATAACAACCAGCTAAACTGGAAGCAATCAGATCAAGAATATTAATTTGTCTAAATATAGTCCATTGAGCATTTTAACCATCTTGGAGGGGTTTGGTTAATACAAAGAAATTCTTCTCCTTATTTTTCTATTCCCTTGCTGTAATAACACTGCCAGCTGCTCTTTCTACTTCACATGAATTCTGGTCTATTCCAATTTTCCACTTCCTTGCATTTAATCCCAATGTTACAAATGGAATCCCATGCTACACTAATATCTTGTTGCTTGTACAGAAAAGATCAATATTTCAAAACAACTTATGTTTTATAGATTGGACATTTTTTGCATAAGAATATATTGGCATCTGGGCTATTTATGCAATAATCCTGCATCACTTTGTATATAGTACAATAAAAGTACTGCACTAGGCAATCAGCCTATTGCATCCTGTTTCCTTCTATAGATAATGCCTCCATTTCAACTGAAGATATGTGAAATAGCAAGAACATCTCCTTCCCTCTCTTCCACATCCATTTCATCATGAGTGATTGGACTGGTAAAATCCTGGATTTTCTTTTAACAAGTTCATTGAAGGCACAGTGAAATGGTCTTCTTCCCCCCTCCCTCTCTCCCTCTCTCCCTCTCTCCCTCTCTCCCTTCCTTCCTTCCTTCCTTCCTTCCTTCCTTCCTTCCTTCCTTCCTTCCTTCCTTCCTTCCTTCCTTCCTTTCTTGATTTCTTGAATTCTGACTGTTTCCTTTTCAAGCTTAAGTGATAAAAGGAATGGGAAAACTGCAGGGTTTTCATTTTCATTTTTCTTTTAACCTATTCACTAGTGAACGGCCAAACCAGAAAGTATAAAGCACAAGTGTCAATGCAGGAGCATTCATTTCAAAAGTCCATCAATAAAAACCAAAGACCCACCCACAAAAAGTGATTGCTACTTCCTTTTTTTGAATAGGTGGGAACAGTAAAGAATCTATAATGCCACCAATCAGTAGCCATGTCAGGACAAGTTGCTTAAAGCTGCGGTGCAGAAAAACCTCAAATGGTATTTCTAGTTTCTTTGGCCACATTTAAACTTGGGGCCAGGGAGAGTTAGCTCTGCATTTTTAAAAAATCTTTTTATATTTTTAAATGTTTCGTCTACACCAAAAAAGTTGTCTTGTCTAGACTAAATAAGTGTCCCTTTCAGTGGCACTCTTTCATGCTCAAAGATCATAACTGACCAACATCAACTGAGCTTTGCCACTGAGTGAACATTTCCACAATGGTTTTGCAGACTTTGCCCAATGTGAATAAATATTTCACAATGTCTCCCATCATTGTAATGTAATCCTGTTCTCTTTTCCATCTTAAAGTGATTTTACTACAGTATAAAGATTATATTTGTATACACATTTGAATGCACAGTTTCTTTTAAAATGCATATTGAAAAAGTAAAAAAAAAACGCCCTGAAAAATTCAAAAAGAATGCAAAATCCAGTGGAAGGTTAAGTTACAATCCACACCATTTGTCCCGTTGTTAGAAATTCAAGAAGGAATGTCCAGAGTTTTCCAGTTCAAACAGGCACTTGAAGGCATGATGAATTCATTAAAATTTAAAAGAGATTGTTATTACTTTACTTGGTTTGAAGATTACGTAGTTAGAGCCAACTGTGCAGATCTTTAGGTCCATTCTGTCCAAGGGATGCTTAGCAGAGAATAAGCTCGCCATATTAACCTGCGTTTTTAAGGGAGCATGAGGAACTTCATAGGTACATTTCTTGGTTGCTTTAAGTCTGTGGAATTTCATTTTTAAAAAATCTCCAGGTCACAAAGAAATCCTTTAAGAAAGTTATGGGATTTTTTTTAATGCTACCATATGCCTTCACTATATTGCCTCCGGTTTGTATAATTAACTGGTCCTCTGCAGAAAACTGTCCAAGGCCTTGCTATTTGTGGATATATTTATATGGTTGTGGGGTTTTTTCTCATACTTTTAAAATGATGCTAAAGTAATATGTCTTAATAATAAGTTTTAAAGCTGTAGTGGAGAAGAATGGAATATTTCACTGAGGAGATGCATTGTGAATTTCAGGCCAGCTTTCTTTTAGTTGATTAACACAGTAATGAAACTGAACATAAATATCAAGATTTTCCCTGAAAGAAAAACATATTTGAGACCAAGATTCAATGATATGATCAGGTTAGCAATCAAATTAAAACCTAGTAGAAAATGGTAGGAATTTTGTAGTAGAAATTCTGTTCAGGGCAAACTATTAATCTGTTCTTTCTAGAATTGTTACTTTTCAAATTTTCTGATTGCTGGGAATACTTTTCTTATAAATAAGAAGCAACTCTAAAATGTCTACCATGGAAATCCTAAGTATTATGGAACATATTCTAGATGCTACACATAATTTAATCAGAAGCTAGCTAGGCCTTCTGGATTTCATGTTACATTGATTCTGATTTGTCAGAACATGCAATAGAAAGACCAGTGTTGTATCATGAGGAGTTATAATGAATTAATTATGCCAATCCATTTAGTAGATGAGAGGTATTGTTTATGATTCATTTCCCATGTATTACGCTTCCCTTGTGTGAAATATTGGAACACGCTTTTATAAGAAGAAACATACCATGCTGAGGAAGAAGAAGAAAAATTAAGTAAGTGAAGGGGTAGCAAAGGGTATCTCAGGATATGATGAAGAACATTGTGCAATAGCACCTCTTTTGGATTCTTTTCCACCATTTCTTACAAAAACATTTCAAAGTGAGCCCCTTCTTTAAGAAGAATTAGCAAGGATTATTTACTATTAGACAAAAGCATGATCCTCCCTGTTCATAGCAGCATAAACCCACATCTGTTTTAGAGAATGAAAAGGACTGAACAGACTGGCACAGATTTCTTCCCACACCTCTGGTTAGTGGGATGTCTTCTTCAATTCTTATGGATCAGCTACACACTGATACTACACAAAGGCTGAGCGCCAAAGAATTGAGGCCTTTGAACTATGGTGCTGGAGAAGACTCCTGTGAGTCCCTTGGACTGGAAGGCGATCAAACCGGTCAGTCCTAGAGGAGATCAACCCTGACTACTCTTTAGAAGGCCAGATCCTGAAGCTAAAACTCAAATACTTTGGCCACCTAATGAGAAGGAAGGACTCACTGGAGAAAAGCCTAATGCTGGGAAAGATTGAGGGCAATAGAAGAAGGGGACGACAGAGAATGAGGTGGCTGGATGGAGTCACTGAAGCAGTAGGCGTGAGCTTAGATGGACTCCAGAAAATGGTAGAGGACAGGAAGGCCTGAAGGAACATTGTCCATAGGGTCGCGATGGGTCGGACACGACTTCGCAACTAACAACAACAACACACTGAGTAAAAAAACCTCTTCTGCAGATCATTAGTGTCTTTCCCAAACCTCACCCAATTACTCCCTTCAGCAATCTTCTTCAGATTACCCTGAAACAACTGAGCCCTCAATATGATAATACTGCCCTGTCCAAATTAAGTTTGTGAGCCAACATTTCTCTTTCCTAGAACAACAAATCTTCCACAGCCAGAATTGTCTCTAAATTAGTGCCAGCCATTCTTGCTCCTTTCTCAAAGATCTCAGAATCACAATAGAGCTGGAAGGGAGCTTGGAGATCTCCTAGTCCAGCCCCCTGCTCAAGCAGGAGATCCCATAGCATTTCAGACAAGTGACTGTCCAGTCTCTTCTTAAAAACCACCAGTGATGAAGCACCCACAACATCTGAAGGCAAGCTGTTACTTGTCCTGGCTGTTAAGAAGTTTCTCCTTAATTCCAGGTTGCTTCTCTCCTTGATCAGTTTCCTTCCACTTCTTCTTCCCAGAATGCTACTCCCTATTGTTGCTGTTTTCAGTCTTCACTTCTAAAATTAGCCCAAGGGCTGCTTCTCCTCTTCTGAGAACATCTTACTACAATATGATAAAGTAAACAAACTCTAATCACAGCTTTTCTTATCAGCTACCTAGCACAAAGCACCTGTATGGATATGTGAACAACTAGCAGGAAGTCTTGACTAATGCAAACTTTCACAAGAAGGAACATGGTTCTCAGTAAACATTAATGAGGAATACAGATGGGCATAGTCTGAGTATCATTTACTTCTATTTCATCATGACCTCTATTTAAAGATATGTTTCAATTGCTAAGTGATTATTCCGATAGACTTATTCAGAGAACAGACAGAATATATATGCTACAAAGTTTCCCCATTTTTTTCCCACCTTTCTATGAAAACCAGGCTTTCTTATTTATGATAACCCGTTTTATTTTATTTTTTCACTCTCCATAAAGATAGAATAGAACAGCAAATTAGTTGCACTAAAATTAAACAGAAGTTGGTTTTAAAAGAGACTCAATACAGTGTTTAAGATGTTTAAATAAAGTTATTTCCCTTTACTGTTAAGTCTGTCCTTAGCGAAGAACTTTAATTTATTTTTATCTTCATTCAGGGAGAGTAAGGGAGTATTTGCCTGTCTTCTAAATATTACAGCAAATGGTCCATAATAATAGTAATTGCAATATGCTCATTCTCTTAGTTTATCTGTGCATATTTTTGACGAGGTAGGCTGATCCTCATATGTCATACATCATTTACACGTCCCTGCTATAATTCCAGATCAGGAAATTTTTAATATTTAATACAAAATAAATTTTATTTCCTGAAGAATCCAAAGTACTCAAAGGGAACATAAATCACTCAGCTCAGAGTAAGTAATCTTTCCCAAGTTTTGTTTCATTTTTATTTCATTGATAATAGTGCCATGGAAAGAGAGATTTATGCAAACATTTCACTAGGTCCAGTGATATTTAAGTACTAATGCTCTACTGGAAGATACTCTATTTTCACAGTTTCTATGAGGAGCAGAGATTTCTGGTTCAATGTCTTTTAGTTTTCACACCAAATCCCAATTAATTCAAGGATTTTATGGAGGCCACTATGACTTATCTTTCCATAGAGGATGCTTGAATTATTAGATCTGTGGAGCTCCCTACCCAGAAATGACCTAATTCATACTTCTTAATTTAAGGTAAAAAAGGAAAGATAGATTTCCATCACTTCTACATTTCCCTAAATGTGGATCACAATTCTCAGTGGTGTAAACACATTGAAATGGATGTGGAGGGAGATGGAGAGAGAAATATAAATTTTGAAAATGAAACAAAATGATGGTGCATTCCCTATGCTGGATCAGAGATATTTTAATTTGGATTCTTGACAATGAGTGTAGGAATGTGTGTGGATTTTTATGGACTAAATCAAGGGTCTTCAAACTTGGCCCTTTTATGACTTGTGGACTTCAACTCCCAGAATTCCTCAGCCAGTGTGCCTGGCTGAGGAATTCTGGGAGTTGAAGTCCACAAGTCATAAAAGGGCCAGGTTTGAAGACCCCTGGACTAAATGGTTCCTAGCAGAGTTATCTTCCTCTGGTACAGGGAGTCCTCCATTAACAATGTTAATTGGGAAAGGAATTTCCATGGCTGAGCAATGAGGTAATATGCAATGTCATGTGAGTGCATAATTTATCAATGGCAGTCCTGGCCCTCTTCATTGCTGTCATTAAGCAAGAATTGCAGTTCATTAAGCAAGTCCCAGATAGCTTGTAAGCAAGCCAGTAGGCAGGTAAGTGGCTGCTGCCAGGCATAGAAAGGTGTGCGGGTGTTCCACAAGGTATGGCACAAATGCAACAGAGCCAGGGGTGGCTGCTGCAGACTGGGGAGAGTATGAGACACTTAATGGAGTGACTTAAAGGAGTAATTCTCCCTACCAGCTTCCCCATTGACTTTGTTTGTGGGAAGCTAGGATGGAAGATCACAAATGTGATCCCATGACCGCAGTATGCTGCAGCCATTATGAGTTCAAGCCGGTTGCCAGAATATGATCATATGAACATGGGAAGGCTGGTACATCCAGAACTTCAAGGACCAGTCACATTGTTTAGTACTGTCATAGCTTCAATCACTGAACAAGTGGTCATTAAATGAGAACTATCTGTATTGTGAGTCTTTGAATGTTCCATACAAACCTCCACAGATCAAACCGGAAAATGAACTGAATGATTCTAAAATGGGTGTTTCCACCTATTTCTGTATGAGAATGTTCCACACAGAGGCTCAAAAATGTATTTTCTTTTCTCCAGAGGTCAAGCTATCTCTGGTTCATGCCACCCTCACATGGTATAACACCTTCAGATGCTATTAAGATTCCCTTTTCTACAATTAAAAGAAAGTTGCCTATATTTCTTTGAAAGGGAGGGTGCATGTATGCCTGATTAAACACAGCTGGAAGCCGACAGTGAAGCTGTTGTCAGAGTTCTCTGAACAATAATTTGCTCCAAGATACCACAATGTTGAAGAATAGAAAAGCTCTTAAACATTAAATATATCACGTACAGAAATGATACCCATCCAGAGGATTGTGCTGTCCAAAGAAAGCTTTGTTACCAGAAAGATTCCACACTATTTGCCACTCATTCACCTCAGCAAATTCTCATTTAATATTAAGGAGTCTTTTTTTTTATGTTGCTAGGAGGGAAAGAGGTATTTCTGCCATCTCTTTCCACAGAGAGATAGTGTTCATTGTCTCACGCAGGGCTTGTTCAAAAAGATGCACAGCAGTCACCAGGCTTCACAGATAATTGATTTGCATGCTTCACTCTCTGAAAATTATCTTTCCTGTTTCGATAATAAGTCCTGTATCTTCTTCACAACAAGGCTATTAAACTGTAGAATCTACAGTTAGATGATGTATATCTATCAAAGGAAAAACCTCATGATCTTTCCCACTAGACACACTCAAGCATTCACACACCAGTTTCAATATGTATCAATATTTTTCACAAAAGAAAAAGGGAAATCCACTTCATGTTGTCTGGAAGTTGAGCCATAGCAATTTCTTTTCTGAAAAAAAGATCCCAATGTGACATGACTCAAAATAATAATAATAATAATAATAATAATAATAATAATAATGATGATGATGATGATGATGATGATGATGATGAAGAAGAAGAAGAAGAAGAAGAAGAAGAAGAAGAAGAAGAAGAAGAAGAAGAAGAAGAAGAAGAAGAAGAAGAAGAAGAAGAAAAAGAAGAAAAAGAAGAAGAAGTTCAAAGGGACCTTGGAGGTCATCTAGTCCAACGCCCTGCTCAGGCAGGAAACCCTATACCATTTCAGACAAATGGCTGTCCAGTCTCTTCTTAAAAACTTCCAGTGTTGGAGCATTCACCACTTCTGGAGGCAGGTTGTTCCACTGGTTAATTGTTCTAACTGTCAGGAAGTTTCTCCTTAGTTCTAGGTTGCTTCTCTCCTTGACTAGTTTCCATCCATTGCTTCTTGTCCTGCTTTCAGGTGCTTTGGAGAATAGCTTCCCTTCCTCTTCTTTGTGGCAGCCCCTGAGATATTGGAACACTGCTATCATGTCACCCCTCACTCTTCTCTTCATTAAACTACACATACCCAATTCCAGCAACCGTTCCCTATATGTTTTAGCCTCCAGTCCCCTAATCATCTTAGTTGCTCTTCTCTGTACTCTTTCTAGAGTCTCAACATCTTTTTTACATTGTGGTGACCAAAACTGGATGCAGTATTCCAGGTGTGGACAACTTTAACTGGATAACCGAGAAACTTCATTGCCACATCACGTTGTTTTCTCCAATCAGCTGTCTCTTTTTTTGTCTGAATTTGATAAATAATGTTTACACAGATAATTGGGAATTTTGGTTATTTGACTGGTAAAATGTAAAATGTCAATCAGGTGGAAAGGTCAAATTAAGTGTACTTTGGTGTATTTCTTGGAACACTATCCCATTATAATATTTGTCTTGCAATCATTTCTTAATTGTCAGAAATCCATGTAAGATAAAAATAATCCTGATATATCAGATGTCAAAACTCATCTAGTTTTAGCATTTTATTTCTCACAGTGGCCAGCCTGATGATCCTGGGGTACCCACAAGAGTTGTTTCCTTATATCTGTAATTTGGAGGTACACTGCCCCTAACTTTCCTTCTGCCATTGATAGACAAGTCCTTTCTAAATTTCTCCACCACCATCCTCTTTAAATTGATGTAAATATAGGCTATCATCTTTTGTCATCTTCACCAATCATTCCTCCATCACCAAGTCTTTCTATCCTTATACATACAATAATCTAGCTGTGTTATCATATACCAAAGCAAAAGTTCCATAACTTTTTTCCATCTGTTTATCCAACGTTCCCAAGAGGAAGAATTCTGGTCACAATTGTGTATTAATCTATAAAATTCCTGAATCAATATATATACAGGTAGTCCTTAGTTTATGATCACAATTGGGCCCAGAACTTTTGTCACAAGTCAATTATTGAGGCACCCATGCGATTGCCTCACTCATTGACCACTGTCCCGGCCTTCCCAGGTGCAGTCACTAAACAACCATGTGGCTCATTAAATGGACAGAGCGACAGAGCTGCCTGCTGAAAGAAAGGAAATGTGCTTTTGAGAGAAAATACCAAATGTTTCAGAAAAATTAAAAATTGTGCATAGTTCACAAAGCAAAACTAAGAACAAATGGATGCTAAAATGGTCAAGGAGCTTGGTCAAGGACCAAAAAGTATGACTGACTACTAAGAAAAGCAGGTGGAAGTAGCAATAGAATGGACAATCCTAGAGGAAGACATTTCCATCTTCCTGCAGTCCTGATCAGAAATTTCACTGAATGTAGCTTGTTGTTTCTGATCTAATGTTTCCTATAATATGCAGGAAGCTATTATTTGACAGTAACACCAAATATGAAATATTTGATAGTAACCTAATTTCATTCTGATTTTTTGGAGGGCAGACAAGTAATTGAAAATGGTTTATGGAAATCACAAATCATCAAGTATCTATCTAGCCAAAGCTTTTCTTAATTTAAAGCAGTGGATGTGAGCTTTCTGTGTTTCTAAATTAACATACATGAATTATGGAAAATGCAGTTATTTCAAAGAAAGAGTGTTTGGACAATGCTCCCAAGATCAACAGAATTTATCCCTGGCCTTTAGCATCTTGAATCTCAAGACAGAACAGCTGAGATTGCTCCTGAATATGCTAATCTGGTTTAAAAGTTCTGGGTTCTATTTGTATGAAGTTCCATTTTTCAAGATTAAGAGAATGTATCTTTATTAGAGAAAAAAATGTTGTAAAATTGAAGAACTTGCTCTGATACCTTATATGCTTATTGGGCTGAAATGCCTATTAATTTCAGCTTAATTTAGTTTTTAAAAATGCATTTAAACAGAATAAGCAATAAAAGTATAATAGCAAAAATTATCCCAGTTTTGTAGTTTTGCTATTACATAGATTATTTTAATACTAGGGAAATGCAAACAATGGATTTTGCTTACATAAAGACTTTTCTTTTATTTCTTTTTTTATTGAAAAGTTTTACAGTACATTTTAAACATATACTCCTTCCCTCCCCCTCCCCCTCATACCCCCTCCCTCCCCCCTCCCCCCCCCGACTTCCCAGAGCTGAATACAGGGTATTGCCTGTAACAATCTTAATCTAAAATATGCTAACCAACTATAAATACGCTTTAAATCCTATCACACTTTAACTCCCCTTAAACATAAGTAAATAATAATACATCTTATAATTCTAATATTCATTCATACGCTAAGTGAAATTTTTTAGTCCCATATTTATTCTGTGTATAATCAATCCATCTTCTCCATTCCGAGATATATCTCTGTTGTGATTGTTCTTTCAAATATGCCGAATTTTTTGCCATTTCTGCCAAGTTTGAAACTTTTAGAGTCCACTCTTCTATAGTAGGCAGTTCCTCCTTCTTCCAATATTGCGAAACCAAAAGTCTTGCTGCCGTTATTAAATTCAACATCAATGTAGTTTCTATAACAGTACAATCAGTAATAATACCCAGTAGAAATAACTGTGGAGTAAACCTTATCTTTTTCTTAAATACTGTATCTTCTGCATATTCCACCAAATTTTAATCCAGAAAGCTTTAATTTTTTTTACAAGTCCACCACATATGATAATACATTGCGTCCTCACAACCACACCTCCAACATTTAGGCTGATAATTTGAATACATACATGCTAATTTTTTTAGGATCTAAGTGCCATCTATAAAACATCTTATAAAAATTCTCTCTTAAGTTTTGTGCCTGGGTAAATTTTATGTTTCTGACCCAAGTTTTTCCCCAAACATCCATCGTTATTGGCTCTTGAATATTCTGGGCCCACACAAAGACTTTTCAAATTGTGAACTTAAAGGACCTGCCATTTTTTAAACAAATTACAGTACCACATTTTCCGGCATATAAGACAACTTTTTAACCCATGAAAATCATCTCAAAAGTTGGGGGGTCGTCTTATACGCCCAGTCATCTTATACGCCGGAAAATAGTACATAATCGAGCGCCCCCGTTCTTGCAAAGCAACTTCAAGCCTCCTTAGTCCAGGCCCCCCTCCATCGTGACTCTCCCTTCCCACCCCCAAGAGCCTCTCAGCCCCTTCCCCTCCCCCTTGCAAACGCCAGACCCCGGGAGCTCTTGCGTCTATTCCAAAGGGTGGGTGGAAGGAAAAGCCCCTTTCGGCTCCGGCTTGGCTGCAAGTCAGCGAGCCCGGGAAGGCACGCCCTCCCCTCTCATTGTGGAGGAAGCAGGGCAGGCTGGCGTCTGGCGGGAGCCAGCAGGGCAGTCCTGCACATGCACGTGCTCCCCGGCTCCAATACTGGAAGTTTTTAAGAAGAGACTGGACAGCCATTTGTCTGAAATGGTATAGGGTTTCCTGCCTTAGCAGGGGGTTGGACTAGATGACCTCCAAGGTCCCTTCCAACTTATTATTATTATTATTATTATTATTATTATTATTATTATTATTATTATTATTATTAACTGGTCTTATTAATTACTGGAAATTCAATCTACCTCTCCATTCTCCTTACAAATGACAGAAGATTGCTTGAAAAACTTTGCTAATGTACACAAGGATGCATGAACCGTGCTTGAACTACATGAATAAACTACAATCAACTAGGTTCCTTTCACCAAAGATGATTTCCTTGCTTATCAATATGACTTTTATGTATGGAATAAAATTGTACACAGTTCCAACAGAAATAAGAACTATCCTTTGATATCCATGAACCCCTCTGTTCAATGATTGTTTAGAGAGACTTTCATAAACTAGGGATGGGTGAATCTTTAACAAATATTTCTCTTTGAAATTTATCAAAGCACCCCTTTGAAATGAAGAGCTACCTTACTTCGCTTTCAGCCAACAACAGATCTACTCTTTGCAAACAGAAGCACTAGATGGAGTCTAGGTGCTTCCCAGTGAGGCAGATTAGATGCAATTCATAGGATTAGGATCAATCTCTTCCATAATGAAAGGCCCATTCATATCTTTGGTCCTCTAAATTGGGAAATCATAACCTGCAACTTCAGGACCACAAACACAGCATAGAAGAGAGGTCCTCAAAAATGGCACAAGAGGTTGCTGTGGATATTGCTGGCTGTTTGCTCAGCTCCCTGCTCCTTGTAAGCCTCTTAGAAAATGATGATGATGATGATGATGATGATGATGATGTCCATTCAGTTAGTGCCTGACTTTTGGCAATTCTATGGGCCAGGTCTATCCACAATTTCTGATCTTGCACTACTTCTTTGAGTTTTTCTAAGTTCTGGCTGGTGGCAGCTTTGATGGTCTCCAACCACCATGTTTTTTGACTGCCTGTTTTCCTATTACCACTAACTTTTCCAAACATAATTGCTTCTTCTAGTGAATTTCCCCACATAACATGGCCAAGGTATGTGACATCTCTGGTGTTATGTCTTCCAGTACTTGTTTGTTGGACACCTTTGCTGTCCAAGAAATACACAGGAACCTTCTCCAGAACCACAGCTCAAATGAGTCAATTTTTTTCCCTATTTTGCTTTTTTAAGGTCCAATTTTCACAACCATAGGTAGCTATGGGGAACACAATAGAGCGGACTAATCTACATTTGGTTGCCAGGTTGATGTACTTGCTTTTCCATCTTGGAAAATATAAAGGGTGAATAATGAACAGCTGCAGCTCAGTGCTTTGTTTTAAAAGTGTCCACCAACAAAGAAAAAGGACTCTTCTAAACAAAGGCAATTATGGGGCAACATAGGGAGGAACAGTTGTGCCCAGGGGTTGCATATGACAGAGATTTGGGGACACATAGAAATGTTGAACAGGAAGACTGATCTGCATTTTCTTGAGGAACAAAGTTACAAGATAAAACTTATGTAACTCATGCAAGTAATGACTTATACGTGTTAATTCCTAGGGATATTGTGCTAATATTAGAATTAGCAATTGTTCATGAAGTAGTGTATAAGATTGTTAAAATCAATACACTTCTGACAACAATAAAGTAGGAATCAATTAAGAAAAAAAGTTACTAACTTTGTTAAAAAAACGAATAGCAGGCAATTATTAAGTAATTTTAGAATGCTATTAAATCAATGTTACGTACTAGTTTTAATCATTTATGCAGTAGAGAACATCACACTTTTTTTACACAGCTGCAGTGAAACTTTAAATGTATGTCAGCCAAAAAAAAAAGTCATAGAGCAATCTAAATGTAGATCAGACCACTCTGACATTATCAAAGAACCTGATGTTTGTAACCCAGCAGGAAAGAAGCTAAGAATGTGAGACAGCTTTATCTCCCCATCTATTTCTTGCTTTAAAAAATGTTTCTAAACCAGAGAAAGAAATGGTTTTAAAGCCAAATAGATTGTCTATTCCCACATCTATATACACACACCAGGTCAAAATCAAAGAATGCTCCGATGCCACTAACTGAACCTCAATACTTCCCCTTTGCAAGCTTTCTAAAGTGAAGACTTTGCAAAACAGCAAAACAGGACCCCGAAAACCACTGTTAATTTCCCTTTTAAAAAAATCCCATTTATATCCTGCCCTTCTCCAAAGACTCAAGGCGGCTTACAATCTAAGAAGCACAAATCAATGTGCTTAGCAATAGCCTTCATTCTATGTATATGCCTGCTTATTAGGGCTTTCGCCCCCCCAGCGGCATTTTTACAAAGTCCGCTTATTGCCCCCCCAACAATCTGGGTCCTCATTTTACCTACCTCGGAAGGATGGAAGGCTGAGTCAACCTTGAGCCTGGTGGGACTCGAACCTGCACTAATTGCAGGCACCTGGTGTTACTTAAGGAGGCATTAGCCCACTGCTCCACCAAGGCTTTTTTCCAAGATTGGAGCCTTTTCTCAACTTTCAAATCAGGGGAGTCTAATATTATTGCATTAAAGCTTAAAAGCCTCATGGTTACACTTATTAACTGTGAGGTATATAAAAAGCAATAGACAAACAAATAGTCCTCGCCAACTGCAACTGGGATCAGCAACTCTGTTTCTAAATGATTTAAATGAAACCTCAGATGACCGTGCTCAGCTTCTAGTGTCAGCTCCACTATGGTCCTTACGTAAATCAATATGAGTCATTTAAGCCCAATATCCTGTGTCCTTGACTTGCGACTTCCCGTTGGTTCCCCCCCACACACACACACACCTGATTTTGCTTGTCAGAAGTCAACTGTGAAAGTCATCAATAGCTATCAAGTGATACTGTCACTGTTCTGAACCAGCCCTCTTCTCGCACCCCTAATCAAAGGAAGAGTCTGGAAAGCGTCCAAGATCAAAAGGCTTCTGCCAAGTTTTAATTACACTGTTACAAAAATACAAGAGCTTGACTTCTCAAACGAAAAAGTTGCTTTCAGCAACTAGCCCCTCCCCAAACACTTCTTTTATAGAGAGCTCAGGGCGTGGTCTCCCTGTGCCTCCTCCCGAGGAGTCCCATAGCCTTCCTTTGTTTGTCCCTGCTCGTCTGCCTCCTGCGTCGGGCGTCCTTGAACAGGGCCAGCTGTGGGTCATCATCCTCCGCACTCTCGGGCTCACACAGCTGAGAAGAGGTTCCCGGCTGAGGACTCTGCAAAGTCTCCAAATCATCATCAGCCGGTTCGTTTCCCTCCTCCCCCACATCTGAGTCCTCCGATACATCGGACCCGGCTGTCGGACCCACAGGCTGGCCCTGAGTCACAACACTATCCCGCACCGCAGGGCCCTTCCCCCGGGTCTGCCGATCCGGATGCGGTCGGGATGGGAACTGTTCGTGAAAAGCAGTCACCAACACAGGGGCATGAACGGCGGTCGCGTCTTCCCATGTGAAGTCCTCCGGCCCGTACCCTTTCCACTCGATCAGGTACTGGAAGCGACCTTTCAGCCAGCGGGAATCCCTGATGCTGGCGACCTCGTACTCGGGGGTGCTGTCGCCATCACGAGGTCCTGATGGGGGAGGTTCCGCTTGGCGAAGTGGACAAGCCGGTTGTTCGGGGACCAACAAGGACCGATGGAAGACGGGGTGCACGCGCAGGGAACGTGGCAGAGTTAAACGATAGGCGACCGGGTTGATGACGGCCTCGACTGGGAACGGTCCAAGGTAACGGTGGTCCAGCTTCCTCGCCGGCCGAGTGGATGGTAGGTTCCTGGTGGACAGCCAGACCCGATCCCCCACCGATAATGGAGGCGTATCCCTTCTCGACCGATCGGCGAACCTCTTGTAGTCGGCCTTGGCCTTCTCCAGCTGCCGTTGCACCAACCGATGGATCGCCTGTAACTCCGCCATGAATTCGTTCGCTGCCGGCTCCGGTGAGTCCACGGGAGAAAGGGGGAAAAACCGAGGGTGATTACCCACATTGGCCAAGAACGGTGTCATCTGCGTGGAGGTGTGCTGCGAGTTGTTAAAGGCAAACTCGGCTATGGCCAAATAGTCCACCCAATTGTCCTGCTGCAGGTTAACGTAGCAGCGCAGATACTGCTCCAAAATGCCGATGACCTTCTCGGTACCCCCGTCGGTCTGAGGATGATGCGCGGACGAGAGGCAAACCTTAATGTCCAACGCCCGCATCAACTCCTGCCAGAAGCGGGCTGTAAACTGGGCCCCCCTATCGGAGACGACTCTATCGGGAAGGCCGTGCAGCCGGAACACCTGTTGGATGAACATGCGACTAGTGGCGCGAGCTGACGGTAAGCCGCGACAGGGGATGAAGTGCGCCATCTTGGTCAACATGTCCACCACCACAAACACTGTCGTGAAGCCGGAGGATGGGGGTAGATCCGTCAGAAAGTCCATGGACACAGCCCCCCAGGGTCTCTTGGGCGTTGGCAAAGGCTGCAGTAAACCAGGCGGGGCCCCTGTCGCTGACTTGGCCTGCCTGCATGGGACGCAGGAGGTGACATAAGACTGGACATCGTGTCGGACTCGGGGCCACCAGAATGTACGGGAGACCAGGTTCAGAGTCTTGAACAGGCCAAAATGCCCCGCAGCCGGGTTATCATGACATTGGCTGAGGACGAGTCCCCTGAGTGGCCCTCCTGGAACGTAGAGCCGGTCACGATAATACAGGAGTCCATCCGTGACCGACCAAGGCGAATCTGGCCCCACCTCTTCCTTCCGCTGAGCCACCCACGCCTCCTGCTGCTGCGCCTCCCGGATCCGAGCCCGTATATCCACCGGCTCCCGCACCGCAGCAAAAGACTCGACGGGGATCACGGTCCTGGGCGGAAGCTTGTCTTCCACTCGGGTGTACTCGGGCTTCCTGGACAGAGCATCCGCTCTCTGGTTGTGCCCGCTTGGTATGTACCGCACCCGGAAGTCAAACCTCGCAAAGAAGAGGGACCACCGGATCTGGCGTTGGTTCAAATTCCGAGCGGTCTGCAGGCTTTCCAGATTCTGGTGGTCCGTCCGGACCTCGATTTGATGCCGCGCCCCCTCCAGATGATGCCTCCAAGCCTCGAACGCCGCCTTGATGGCCAGCAGCTCCTTCTCCCAGATGGTATAGTTGCGCTCCGAGGGATTCAATTTCCGTGAGTGATACGCGCAAGGGAAAAGGGTACCGTTGGGCGTCGCTGCCTGAAGTAACACGGCCCCAATGGCAATGTCGGAGGCGTCCGCCTCCACGACAAACGGCCGTTGCGGGTCAGGATGCTTCAAGATGGGCTCCTTCATGAAGGCGTCCTTCAGAGCTTGGAACGCCTGTTGTTCGGGGGCGTTCCACTGGAACCGAGTCTTCTTCTGCAGGAGCCGGGTGAGGGGGGCTGTCAAGGCAGCAAAGCCAGGGATGAATGTCCGATAGTAGTTGGCAAATCCAAGAAGTCGCTGAATATCCTTCACGCGACGCGGGGGTTGCCAACTCTGCAACGACTCAACTTTACTCGGTTCCATGGCGATGCCCTCAGGAGAAATGCGGTGACCCAAGAAATCAATGGTCACCTGGTAGAACTGGCACTTCTCCAACTTGGCAAACAGCCGATGATTCCGGAGGCGCTGCAGGACCTGACGGAGATGCTGATGATGCGCTTCACGCGACGGGGAGTAAATCAGGATGTCGTCCAGGTAAATCACAACAAACTGGTCCAACAGATCCCGAAAGACGTCATTCATAAAATGCTGAAACACAGCGGGGGCGTTGGTCAGGCCAAACGGCATCACCGTGTACTCGAAATGTCCATAGCGAGTACCAAACGCCGTCTTCCACTCATCACCCGGCCGAACCCTGACGAGGTTGTAAGCTCCACGCAGGTCCAGTTTCGTGAAGATCTTAGCCTCCCGGAGTCGGTCCAAGAGCTCGGGGATGAGGGGCAGCGGGTAGCGGTTACGCACCGTGATAGCGTTGAGTTTCCGGTAGTCACAGCAAAGCCGTAACTCGCCCGACTTCTTTTTGACGAAGAGCACGGGCGCAGACACTGGCGAGGACGAGGGCCGGATGAAACCACGAGCCAAGTTCTTCGTCAGGAAGTCCCGCAATGCAGCCAACTCGGGCTCCGACATGGAGTACAAACGCCCCACTGGGAGAGGCGCATCAGGGACTAGGTCAATGGAGCAGTCGTAGGGCCTGTGCGGGGGTAATTGGTCCGCCTCTGACTCGCTGAACACGTCAGCAAAGTCGGACAGTTCGGGAGGCAAGGAAACCCCTGAGGAACCCTCCACCTGGCCGGCACAGATATGGCGGGTGTGGTCCACGCACTGCAAACTTGGGAAGGTGACCAAGTTCTGAGACCAATAGATCTGTGGATCATGCGCCCGGAGCCACGCCAGTCCCAAGACCACGGGGAAGTGCAGATCCGAAGTGACATAGAACTGAATGGCCTCCACATGGGTACTGATGGCCATACACACGGGTTGCGTGGCGGCCGTGATAGGCCCGGACAGGAGCACTCGACCATCGATGGTCTCCACAAGCATGGGCGGATCCACTGGACACTGGGGAACAGCCCATTTGGCCACAAAGGCCGAATCCATAAAGTTAGTGGTAGCCCCAGAGTCAATTAAGGCATGGACTGGAATCCCCTCTGACTTGCCAGGGAGGATCAGACGTGCCTCCAAAATCAAATGCCGTGGAGGTTCACAGGCACCGTCGGAACGGCGTCGCTCGGTGTGGATGTTGTGGGTCGCCCGATCTTTCACACCGTCTAGATCGGGCTCGGGCCGTTTCCCGATAACAAAGCAGGGGACTTTCTCGGGGCAGGCTTGGTCACTGACGCCCGCTGACGCTTCTTCGGGCAAGAAGCAGCCAAATGTCCAGGGTCCCCACAGTAAAAACACAACCCCTCCGATCGTCGTCTGTCCATTTCCGTCACCGATAGACGGGACCTGGCGGCACCCAGCTCCATTGGCTCCTCCCTCTGGACCGGGGGCTCACGCACAACAGGGGCGGCAGGGGTCTGTGGGGTGGCACGGCGACTCTTACGCTGCTGCAGCCGGGCATCGATCCGCAGACAAAGATGGATCAGCCCATTCAGGTCTGAGGGAATGTCCACGCGGGCCAGCTCATCCAACATCTCCTCTGACAAGCCATCCTGAAAGGCATCCACGAGCGCAGCCTCATTCCAGGCGGAATCCTGGCTAAGCAGCCGGAAATCGCTGATATAGGCCTGTAGAGGGCGCTGACCCTGCCTCAAAGCTTTCAGGCGTCGGGTGGCCGTCTGTGCCTTAATCGGGTCCTCGTACATGAGGCGCATATGGTCACAAAACCCCCCAAAGTTATCCAACAAAGGGCTAGGCTGTGCCAACAGAGGCGTGCCCCAACGAGCTGCATCTCCCGACAGAAGGCTCAACACGAATCCCACCTTATCTCGGTCAGTGGGGAAATCAGCTGCTCTCACGCTGATATAAAGCTGGCATTGTCCCAGGAAGGCAGGAAACAGTTCTGGATTACCAGAGAATTTATCCGGCATAGCTATCTGACATTTCCTCCTGGGTGGGGGGGCAGCATGTACCTGAGCCTGCAGTTGTGCCACCTGAGTGGCCAGCAAGGTGAGTTGCTGGTTGAGCTGGACATTCTCGGCAAGAAGCTGCTCCATCGTAGTATTAAGGGGTGGTTGGCTGAAAGCAAACTGTTCTGAACCAGCCCTCTTCTCGCACCCCTAATCAAAGGAAGAGTCTGGAAAGCGTCCAAGATCAAAAGGCTTCTGCCAAGTTTTAATTACACTGTTACAAAAATACAAGAGCTTGACTTCTCAAACGAAAAAGTTGCTTTCAGCAACTAGCCCCTCCCCAAACACTTCTTCTATAGAGAGCTCAGGGCGTGGTCTCCCTGTGCCTCCTCCCGAGGAGTCCCATAGCCTTCCTTTGTTTGTCCCTGCTCGTCTGCCTCCTGCGTCGGGCGTCCTTGAACAGGGCCAGCTGTGGGTCATCATCCTCCGCACTCTCGGGCTCACACAGCTGAGAAGAGGTTCCCGGCTGAGGACTCTGCAAAGTCTCCAAATCATCATCAGCCGGTTCGTTTCCCTCCTCCCCCACATCTGAGTCCTCCGATACATCGGACCCGGCTGTCGGACCCACAGGCTGGCCCTGAGTCACAACAGTCACTAACATAAATCCTTGTCAGTTGTGAAGCATCCAAATCATGATCACATGACCATGAGGATGCTGCAACAACTCCAAATACAAGGATTGCTCGTAAACATAGTTTTTTCAGGATTGTCATAACTTTAAATAGTCGCTGAAAGAGGCATTTGGTAAGTGAGGACTACCTGAATTGGCCTGAGAAAAAAGTACTCTCAAACTCAAATAGGCAATACATTGTTAAGAGCTTCTCCTGAGTGGAGAAAAGCTAACAACTCAACTGAACAACTGGACTAAACTGGAATTGCTTTCCAAGTTCAACAAGCTATCATACCTTTATAATAATATTTTTCTTCAAAGCTTTTTTAAAAATTGGTAGTATATGGACGTGGTGGCTTAGTGGGTTATGACGCTGAGCTTGTCGATCAGAAGGTCAGCAGTTTGGTGGGTCGAATCCCGAGTGCCGCGTAGCAGAGTGAGCACCTGTTACTCATCCCAGCTTCTGCCAACCTAGCAGTTCGAAAGCACATAAAAATGTAAGTAGAAAAATAGGACAAGTGCTGGCTCTTCAGCTTTGAAACGGAGATGAACACCGACCCCTAGAGTCGGTTATGACTAGCACGCATGTGTGGGGGAACCTTTACCTTTACCTTTATAAAACTAAACTCTCCTCCCCTGGCCAATTTTCAGTTATTTGTCTGATAAGAGAAAGATACAATGGAAGATGTGAGAAGATTGATACTAAAGGTATGCAATATTCAGATCTCAAGTGGGCAAAAAAAATGGGGATATGAGGTAAGCATAAGGAAGTGGCCTCTTTTTCATGGCTTGGTCGATAGCTAAGCAGACTTAAAGAGGTGTCTGGGGAATACTGCAATCACACCCTATCATTCTCTTCTTTTGCCTCCTTAAAGTCATATCCTTAAAGACAATTTTTTGTGAGTTAGCGTGGCTCCCAAATGAATTTAGGATAGGTTTTCAGGAGCAGCCAACAAGGTACAGAAAAAGTGTCTTTGCTGAAATCAAAACACCTTTGCTCAATTTGGATTTCAATACCACAAACTGGAACTGTGGCAAAAATGTGCAGAGATTCTATGCTCATCATAATTAGTTACAATTATTAAACTATTAAGCATATTGGGCAAGATTGCCGGTAATGTGCATTCCCTGGTTCCATACAAGATCTTCACAAAACAATGCCAGAAGCGATCACCTAGATAGTGTCGCGCCCCGCGGGCTCGACGCCCAGCGGCGCCACGGGCACGACACTCACCGGCGCCGGTTGCCTCTGTTCCTCCTTCTCCTGCTCGGGCCGGGAGAGTGTCTGGCGGCCTGGAACGGGAGAGCGCCCAACAGCTGCGACGACGGCCTCCACACACGACCGCCGAGCCGGCTGAAGCCCCGACAGTGCGCACGCGCGTCGTGCGACCCGGCCCCGCCCTGCCGGCTACGGTGGCCTCACAGGGTCCTGGGCTCAGCCTCGACCTGCCGGCTATGGTGGCCTCGCAGGACCATGGGCCCAAACCAAATAGTGACTCGGCCCTTGCGGCGCTGGCGGGCGGGGCCTTCGGCAGCGGAGCCCGTTTATGACAAGAAAGGACTGGGGGCTTGCCAGGCTTGCGAGGGGGGGCCGGGCAGCAGGGCAGAGGTGTGTTCGCGACAGGAGGGAAGGTGCCGGGTTCAGGGATGGGGGTGGGGGTGGTGACTAGCGGCGATGGGGTGAGCGTTCGCGAGGAGACTCACCTGGGAGGTAGAGGGTGCCGGGTGGCAGGGCGTGTCGCAAAGGGAGGTGTTTGGGAGAAACGGGAGTTAAGTAGGGAATGGGCGGAAGTGGGTGCGGTTGGGTGGGGCGTGGGTGTATACATGCAATGTGTATTTAACAGCATTGGATGCGGGTAGCAGCCAACGCTGGCTTTGTTCCATTTGAAGATCGTTTGTTTTTGCTTATTAAACCGTTTTGGAAACTCAGCTTTCGTCTCGGTTGCTTAAATCTCCTGCTCTCCGGACGAGGTTTGAGAGAAAGCTAGTGTTTCCCTCACCCTTTCATTCTTCCTTCCGAGCGACAAGTGGGTGAGTTGTATGGCGGAGGGATTGCAGGGGCCCGCCTCGGCGGCTGCTTCTGAGAAGGAGGTCGGGCCTGAGATGGGGGCTGGGACTGGTGTAGCCTCCTCCTCCGGGACAGTGGATGTGGGAGAGGCTGTGCTTCCAGCAGTTCGGCCTAGGCAGTGGCCATCGTTGCTCGAGGATTGCATGGTGGAGCCAAGGGAGGCAGGGGGCCAGGGCCTCGGCAGAGGGAGGAGGCCGGGCCTTGTCCTGGGCCATAGAGGATACGAGGAGGCCCACGAACCCCGGCTGAGGGGTCCTTCGTCTGTGTGGAGGGAACGGTGCCTTGTGGAGGACGAGGGGGAGGAGTGGAGTTATTCCACCACCCCTGGCAACCAAACTATGGACATTCTGCGGACCAGGTTCGGGGAGGCTGGTGGCCAAGAGCCGGGCCAATGGTCCCCTGCCGGGGCTCCGGCAGGACGGGCTGCGCCGACCCATTCGCTTTTGGATGCGCCATCCCACCAGAACCAACCTGGTCTTGGCATGCCTCGTGAGGGCTCTGCTCATGTAGGCCTCGGGTGAGGTGCTGCAGGGATGTGGTCGGGGACGGATGATAGGCCTGGGCAGTCGACAACAAGGCTAGGTGGAGCTTCTCCTGTGCTGGCCCCGCAAGTGGCTTCGTGGGGACCCGGAGTGGTATGGGGACCTACACCTTTGTCTGTTACTTATGATGGCCACCCTGACCGCCTGGCAATGTTCCTGGGCCAGGTGATAGGACATATGGACCAGTATGCCCAGGCTTACGTGTCCCAGCGGGCTATGGTGGTGGCAGTAACAGCTTGCCTGCAAGGGGAGGCAGCGGCTTGGGCAGCCGATTTATACAGTTACCACGCTCGGGAGCTCGGGGATGTTGGCCTGTTTTTGGAGTCGTTGCGGACTCGTTTCGAGGACATTTCCCGGGTGCAGCGGGCCGAAGCTGACATCCTTTCCCTACAGCAGCGAGGCAGATCTGCGGTGGAGTACGTGAGGGAGTTCCGTAAGGTGGCTGGGAAGTTGTGTTCGTGGCCAGAGCGTCTTCTTGTCCACCATTTTAGGGCTGGCTTGGACGGGGCTCTCCGTCGGGCTTGTGTGGTCCACGGCGTTCCAGCGCGACTTCAGGAGTGGTACCGTGTGGCCGTGGAGCTGGACGTGGGTTTGCAGGATGTGCGAGGCCGGTTCGAACCTCCTTCTGGAAGCCGACGGCCGGCCGAGAAGATGAAAGTGGAAGAGCCATCTGTGGCGGCGTCTACACGGCCTTCCTCCCAGCCAGCACGGGCTGTCCTAAGGTGTTTCAGATGTGAACAGCCAGGACACCGGGCAGTCGATTGCCCTCTGCCTCCTGCCCGGCCAGCCCCTTCTGCCTCCCCAGCACGGGGGACCGGAACTCGGAGATCCATGGAGCGGACACGGGCCGCTCACCAACTAGGCGGAGATGTTTCCAGACCAACTGCTCCTGTTCGAGTGGAGATGCCGGTAGAAACACAGCCCCCACCGTACGAGAGTCCAGAGGAACAGGGTCTAGACGAAGACCCAATGGTAAGTGCTCCGGTTTGTCCCTTTGTATTCCCTGTGGTGCTGGTCAGTCCCCGCACCGGTCAGAGAAAAGCATATAAAGCTCTTGTTGACTCAGGTAGCACACGGTGCCTAATGAGCCAAGCGGTGGTAGTAGGACTGGGGGTTACGGTGAAGCGGCTAACTAGCCCTCTACGCTTTCAGCAGGTGGATGGGTCTCTTTTGGGGGGGCACCTGTCACTCACGTCACTGAACCGATCCGGTTGGAGATGGGCGATCACTGGGAAACTTCGCGGTTTATAGTGGTGCCTTCTATGTCCGAGGCAGTTATTCTGGGACTCACATGGTTGGATCGGTGGGGCCCTACGATCTGGTGGGAGGGGGGTTGCCGCCATCTCCGGTTGGGGTTGGGCCCACAGCCTCCGTGAGAGCACACATTCTTGGGACCACTACACATGGGGGAACGAGAGAGGGTCTGTGCGGGTGGGTTAGTGCAAGAGGCTCAGGTACCCCGAGAATACTCCGACCTGTTGGACGTCTTCAACGAACGAGAGTGCGACACGCTACCACCTCATCGCTCCACGGATTGTGCCATTGAGCTGGAACCGGGTGCTAAGCTACCAAAACCCCGGATGTACGCCATGTCCCCGAAAGAAATGCAGGAACTCCGGCGGTACATTGACAAGAACCTGGAGCGGGGATTCATCCAGCCAGCATGGTCTAGGATGGCGGCGCCCGTGTTGTTTCGTGAGAAAAAGGATGGTGGGCTTAGACTGTGTGTAGACTATCGCGGTGTGAACGCGGTGTGCGTTGAGCACCTTTACCCGCTCCCACTAATGAAAGATCTGTTGGCCCACCTGGCTAAAGGCCGGGTCTTTACCAAACTGGACCTCATGGAGGCCTATTATCGTGTCCGAATTAAAGCAGGGGACGAGTGGAAGATGGCGTTCAACTGTCCTCTGGGAAGTTTCCAGTTTAGGGTGATGCCGTTTGGGCTACAGGGTGCCCCTGCCGTTTTCATGCAATTGATTAACCAGGTCTTGCATGAATTCTTATATCGTGGGGTCTTGGTTTACCTAGACGACATCCTGGTTTACACTGAGACGATGGAGGAGCACGTCGCCTTAGTTAGGCGGGTGTTAACTAAATTGCGGGACGCACGGCTCTTTGTGAAATTGTCCAAGTGCGAGTTCCACCGGCAGCAACTCGATTATTTGGGGTACAGAATCTCTGCAGGGGGGGTGGAAATGGACCCAAAAAAGGTGGAGGCCATCCAGCAGTGGCAGGCCCCGCGGACACGGCGGCAGTTGCAAGGGTTTCTAGGCTTCGCGAATTTTTATCGCCAATTCATACCCTGTTTTGCGGCCATAGCCCTGCCACTTACGGACCTTCTTCGCACACGACAGCTAACAGTTCAACCACGTCCCGGATTACGGGTGAGGTGGACTGCAGAGTGCCAACGAGGTTTTGATACGTTCAGGGACGGGGGTGGGGGTGGTGACTAGCGGCGATGGGGCGAGCGTTCGCGAGGAGACTCACCTGGGAGGTAGAGGGTGCCGGGTGGCAGGGCGTGTCGCAAAGGGAGGTGTTTGGGAGAAACGGGAGTTAAGTAGGGAATGGGCGGAAGTGGGTGCGGTTGGGTGGGGCGTGGGTGTATACATGCAATGTGTATTTAACAGCGTTGGATGCGGGTAGCAGCCAACGCTGGCTTTGTTCCGTTTGAAGATCGTTTGTTTTTGCTTATTAAACCGTTTTGGAAACTCAGCTTTCGTCTCGGTTGCTTGAATCTCCTGCTCTCTGGACGAGGTTTGAGAGATAGTTGAATTGGATGTCCAGTTATGTTCCTGTAAAAGTTTTGTATATAATTGCATGGGTTGTATGTATATGTTTACTTCTCTTCTCTCATAGTCTTATCATACACTAATAATTAATTACTTATTTTAGAGTATGTTTGTACTACTCACTCTTTTAGTAGCTTAGGGGAATCCTTAGAAATACAATTCAAGCCAAAAATACAATTTAAAACTATTGTAAAACATATTATTAAAACCATAAAATATTACATCTATGGAAACAGTTAATGCTGGCCAATGACCGTAGTAAACATACTAGTATTAAAACCAAAATATCTAAAATTAAAACAGTTAAAAGGTGTGGAGTCCTTTCTTGGTTCTCTGTGAGCTTTTTTGCTTGCTCACAGACATTTCATTACCTAACTAGGTAGCATCATCAGTGCTCACTGCTTAAATTAAAATAATTAAACAAATGTGCTTGAAACTCCTGCAATAAAAAGCAGACTTTCTTCAACTTATAGGGTACTTTGATCTACAAAATAGATGCCATCACAGTAAAAGTAAATTTAATTCTAGACATCAAATGTATGGCAGGACTGCAAATCATATACTGTTGATGACTGGTCAAAGTACTGTATGGAGTGTGTGTGTGTGTGTGTATTTCAATGATCATCAAGACCAGATGAACCCTGAACATCTGAAGGGCAAATTATCTATTGCTCTAATTGCAATGATGTATTGTCAAGTGGCAGGCAATGACCAGGTGCCAATTAGTTCTTTGATGATCCAGAGACAATGAACACCCCAGTAAGTAAGTAGATATTAAGCTTTATTTAACTTCATTTAAATTATAACTTTAGCAGTCAGATTTCAACAAAAACACAAAAAGCATAACATACCCAGCAAGATAATGACAATTCTCCTTTCAGCAGTTGGGAGCCCCAGAAAACCACAGAGAAGAGACCCCAGATGGCCATTTTACACAGCACTCTGTACTCAAGTCTATGTCAAAGCTCAAAGGGCAATAATAAAATTTTTATTAAGGCCTGACACCTGAACTTCATAGTCCTGCTTCCATGGTAATGAGACTGCAGGACCTGACCTTGACTGAATGGTGCATAACTCTGGGAGGGGAAATGAAAGTCTGAGAACTATCCAAATAAGTCAATGCTCTTCCAACTATACAAAAATTCTGCCCCCATTTTTCAAACAAAAGTGAAGAACTCAAAACATGTCACTAAACTCCTGGAAATTTAATGGTCTACCAGAACATCACTATGCATGCTTCTGTTCCTACTATCAAATCTGCTAGTTGCTTATGGTGCTTGGGCCTCAAATTGCTAGCCTTCTGATCAACAAACCCAGCAGCTTAACTGGTCAGACAGCACACCATATCACAACATTATATCCAGGGCTTTTTTTCTCATAGAACGCTCAGAACGGAGTTCCGGCACCTTTTTTGGATAGAACCTTGTAGGGTAGGCAAGGTGGGCTGTATGACATGTGTGAGTTCCGGCACCTTTTTCTTTTACAAAAAAAGCACTGATTATATCCATCACCATTTTGGACTGCTCAAGAGGATGTATTACCTGGAATGTCAGGCTTCATTATTAGCATTTTAAAAGTTGATATTTAGCATTTTTAATAGGGCAGGCTAGGTCTCTTTTCTAACTTTAGGAAAACGTGTTTTTGTTCACTGTCAAGGCCACTTCTTGAGGAATGCAAGCAAACTTGTCTTTTCAGCAACTACACAATAGGAAGTATATTCTGAAAATCCTTGAATAGACTTGCAAGATACAAACCCAGCTGAGAAAGGGGAGGAACGTAGCCCATAAATTTGCCCCTTGTTGAATGTTATCTAGAATCAATGTTTTCAATGGTTCAAGTGTCACATGTAATCAATGTCTTTTACTGTTTGATCACTTGCTCTCTGAAGTATCCAATATACTGAATGTATGCATCATTTATTTCTGTATCCTACAAAAAGACTTCAGCACCCCTAGCCAGCTCCTCCCCACCTGCCACATATACACACTTAATAAAAGCTTTTTTCTTTTGCCTGAACTTCTGGGTGATTTGTATTTTCAGACGAGCAAAGAAACACCTTTGCAAAGGGACAAGTGTCTCTCTCAAATCCAGGCATAAATTTCTTATCAGCTCCCCACCAAACTTGGGGTGCCTGGGTTTCTAGGCAACAGATGGAGGGGGATTAGTGTATAAAATAATTGAAATGTTACAGTGGAGCTGGGGAAGTATTCAAAGGCAAATTGCAATATAGTATATGAAATAGGTATCATATAGTGTAGCTGTCTTTTCAGTAACTTATTGTTTAACACAAGCATATGTTAACCCAATTCAGATCAGAGCATTGCCTGTAAGAAAGCAGCCACTTAATCCCCAGAAGTTCCAATTCAGGCCCCTCATTTTAAGTAAATTATTACATTAATGAGAGAAAAGATTGCCAGTGGACTTTTGAAAGTAAAAATACTACTCCCCTCCCTGTTACAGAGGAGAGAGAATCACTTTTAAAACAGGAAAGTTGGCTGATATATGAGATTGGAATGGTGTGCTTATAACCACAAGTAAACTGAAGTTGGAAAGATGTCCATGCTTTATATATGTGGCAATTTTCCCTATCGCTATACAAATGAATGGTCCCTGTCTGACTGCTAGCTCTTGGTGACATGTAAGCTAATTGGTTACATTATTATTGCATTTATAACAGACACTACTTTAAACCAAGAAATTGATTTGCCTGAAGCCCTAAGTGGTTTTTCCCAAGTTTTTTTCAAATAAAGTCTGGCAGAGAATCTGGGTTCCAGGGGCATTAAACATAGTCCTCGACTTACGACTTAGCAACATCCAAAATTATGATGGATCCCTCAAACTGTACTTATGACCCATATTCATAGTTCCAACCACTGCTCCTCCCCCACCTGAAATGTGATTTCATTAGAAAGCAGCCCACATTTACGGCTGTTGGCAGTGTCTGCAGTCTTATGAGTGCAATTTATTTATCTTGCTGGAAACCGGCATTTACTTTCGATTTCTGGCAAAAAAAAAAATGGCACCACAGAAAATAGATTTCCTTAACTACTGCTGTGTTCTCTTGAACGATCACATAAAATATGTCTTTAAAAATGAGGGTGCCTTGACATACGACAGAAATTCTGGGATCTATTATGGTCATAAGTCAGGGGTTAGTGGTAATTAATTATTTTCCTTCTTTCTACCTCAGAAAGCCAATAAAAATATGTTGTTTCTTGGTGAAGGACAACAGTTTCTCTATATCAGTAAGAAACAGCAAAATGTACTTCTGTACCAAGATATGTGAATAAATTTAACTAGCCCTCCTCTTTTGCAGTCAATGAGGTGCCCTCTTTTGCCCTACAGGGAAGGTTGCACTGGCAATTCCCTCACTTGTACCTTTCAGAGCTGTCTTGAAACGCCTAGGGCAAGCTGAGCAGTCTTCAAAGCACCATGAATTTTAAAGACACAGTCCAGTCTAAACCAGCTGCCTCCCAATTCTTCTTTATGTTTTTCTTCATCCCTTCAGTCACTCACCATGTTTTCTTTTGCTTTATTTGGGCCTCTGTTTTCCACCTTTCTCTGGCCCCTATCAGTTTGGCCCTTTTCTTCCTCCACAAATGGGGCATCTGCTTCTTCCCCTGACCAAAGCTTTGCACCCAGGTTTCCTCTGCCCAGTTAACCGACAGAGAGGAGAGCCCAGTGGTGGGATTCAAATATGTAAACAACTGGTTCTCTGTGTGGATGCCGCTTCTGGAAGTCCATTCTGGGCCTGGGCAACAAAAAATTACCTACCAGTTCTGCCAAACTGGTGCGAACCAGCTGAATCCCACCATGGGAGAACCCCTGTTGAATTGTCTTATTCTTTCTCTCTTCTGTCATTCAGCTTTTCACAGTGCAAGTCACCTTTCTTTTCCTTCTGCTTCAGAGAGATAAAAAGACTTCCTGAGTTGGACTCTTATCTCTTCAGGCTACCTCTCTGCCTTTCTTTTTCTTGTCTCCCCTATTCTAGAGACCGCAGTCTCTTACTTCACAACTCTTCCCCTTTCATGCCTGCATTTCTCCCCTTTTCACATGCACAGCTTTTATATCTATCCCAACTTTTAATTCTTTGGAGGGGGGAAGAGCTCCTCAATTTTGATTCCACCCTATCTAAGCAACTTACTATGCCACTCCCCTTACACACACACAGACTTGTACAGCAAGAGTTCTACAGGTGTTTATTCAAACCTCTCAAACAGGTCCTCGAAAAGCACCCCTCTTCCACAAGTTCAGATTCCGAGCTCAGCATGGGAAGAGTCACTGGGTAACCAAGTCCAATGGGCACACACACAGTCCAAGAAATCAGGCCATGAGTCAAATGGGTCTGCATACATGGCATCAGCACATAAGGCATGTACCTGGGCACATTGCTCCAGCAATGCTCAAGTCCTCAGGGTGAGATTAAGTAGGCAACATCAATGCAGCCCTTTGCAAGAGGTGAGGTTACCTCCTCATGAATCATCTAGCTAACCGGCATTGTGCTTGTCTCCTCTCTGCCCTACATGTCCTTGGATCAGGAGGAGGTGTGGACTCCACCTCCTTCTCTTTGCTAAAGGGGGCAGCTGCTCCCAGTCCTCCCTGGAGCCTCCTGGCCAACTTACTGCAGGCTGTGGCTCACTTTGCTCAGCCTCCACCTGTCACTTATCCAATTGACCCAGCTGAGGCTGCTCCAACAGGATAGGACTCTCCGAGCCCTGATCTGGGCCATATCTCGACTCCACCTTTCCTTCTCTTCCTCTTCCTCCTCCCTACTCACGTCCAGAGAGGGGTGTATCTGTGACATTTAACTTTTTTTAAAATCTCTATCTAGGTTTCTATTTTTCCTCTGATTCTTTTAACCAGGACATTTGCCACTAGTTTTTAACTGCATTGCTTATCCCTGGGAAACTCCTACCAGTTTGCATTTCTTTCTTAAAATTCTAATTTATCCTGCCTTCTTCCTTTCCAATATGACTAGCATTGCTATTCTTCCTACTTCATAACAAGTCAAATCAAGATTTTTGTATTAGAAGAACATTGACCGGGACAGCCGTGTCACCCATATTGCCTCTTGAACATTCCTAGTAACAATAAAGTTCTTCCATCTCAATGAACTATCTAGCTAGTCATCCCTACAAATGATGCCATTTTTCTCTGCCAGGAAATACACCAGTATGCGCCAGTGTTCCTCAACCTCACCAACTTTAAGATGGGTGGAATAGTATGCATTTAGGACTATGACTCATGCAAAAATAATACAGGTAGTCCTTGACTTCCAACTGTTCATTTAGTGGCTGTTCAAAGTTACAACAGCACTGAAAAAAGTGACTTATGATTGCTTTTCACACTTATGACCATTGCAGCATCCCCATGGTCATGTGATCAAACTGATTCAGATTTATGATGGTTGCAATGTCCTGGGGTCATGTGATCACCTTTTGTGACCTTCTGACAAGCAAGGTCAATGGGGAAGCCAGGTTCACTTAACAACCGTGTTACTAATTTAACAGCTGCAGTGATTCACTGAACAAATGTCTCAAGAAAAGTCATAAACTGAGGCAAAACTCACTGAACAAATGTCTCATAAATTTTGGGCTCAACTGTGGTCAAAGGTTGAGGATTACCGTTATATATTTACACCTACTATTATTGCAGAGAGAAATGATATCATGTAGTTGATTTACTTTTTGCCCTTTCCAATGGACCAATAAAGAGCAAGGTGGACAAAAAGACCTTGAAACATTACAGCACAGAATAATGCAATAACAACGTAAAGTTCCAAATAGATAATAGATAATTCTAAAATTCGGAAAAAAGGCAGTTGCTTGCTAGAAGGAATAATGAAATGAGATGGATGATGGCCTGACGGTTAGAAAACAAATTACGTAAGAAAGCCATTAACCTGATTATAACTTTCTAACTATTTTATTAGGACTATCAAATTTTCATCTCACAGCATGCACAGCTGATAGAAGCCATTATATATCACTTCAAGATACCTTTTATTAACATGGCACCAAACATGAACAGTGGGGCTTGTTAGAAACAAACAAAATCAGCAGCTACAATAAGAGCCCCAATGTTAAAATTATTCTTTCTGATTTAGCATTAGCTGCCCCCAAATGCCCAGTGAACCCAATTTCTATTCCAGCTCTCAGCTTGAAGATAGCTCCTAGGATCAAATTAATCATAAAAATATTCATTTGCCTATATGCCACTATTGGTTTTGAGCCCTCTTTTCCCGGTAATTGTCTCTTTGTTTAATTGGGTAGTTTCTTCAAACAGAGAGAGAAATAAAATTTTACCTATTAAAAATTAAAGGAATAACTATTAATGCATGTTTAGGTTGACATTAAACACTAAGATCCTTGGAAGGTGCCTAAGGGGCCATAAAATATGTATTTATCATTGAAGCCCAGCTGGTTGCAGACAGCTAGAGATGTACAGCTGGTGCAAGGAAAAGGTTAAAGTGTTAATCTAAACCGCTTCATTAGGTTTCTGGCATCTAGGGGTACATTTAAGTAGGCCCTAAAGGTTAAATGGTGGGAGGTGGACAGAGTGGAGTGGGAGAAAGCTGATTTGGAAAAAGACAGCAAGTTAGCAATAGCACCTAGACTTATATACCATTTCACCATGCTTTATAGCCCCCCTCTAAGCATAAAAGGTAAAGGTAAAGGTTCCCCCGCACATGCGTGCTAGTCATTTCCAACTCTAGGGGCCGGTGCTCATCTCAGTTTCAAACCCGAAGAGCCAGCGCTTGTCCGAGGACGTCTCCGTGGTCATGATTAGACACCAAAGGCGTACGGAACGCTGTTACCTTCCCACCGTAGTGGTCCCTATTTTTCTACTTGCATTTTTACGTGCTTTAGAACTGCTAGGTTGGCAGAAGCTGGGACAAGTAACAGGCGCTCACTCTGTTACGTGGCACTCGGGATTCAACCCGCCAAACTGCCGACCTTCTGATCGACAAGCTCAGCATCCTAACCCACTGAGCCACCTCGTCCCTAGCATATTGTCCCCAAAAAACTGGGTCCTCATTTTATCGACCTCTGAAGGATGGAAGACTGAGTCAACCTTAAGCCGGTGAGAATCAAACTCCTGGCCATTGGTAGAATTAGCCTGCAACACTGCATTGTAATCACTGCCCTACCACGGCTCTTCCTGAGTTAGCTCAAGAAATATGTAAAACTACCATTGCAAAGTAGAAGAAGCAAAGAAAGAAAGAAAGGGAGTTGGGGATCCCGAAGGGCGGCGCCCTCCATTTGACTGACAGAAAAGCTAATAGTGTTGTAAAGCACACAAAATTAAAACAAAATACAGAACAATACTATCATTTATCATCAGGCATGTATATATTTTCATAACCACAAATAAATAATCTTTGATTGTTACGAAGGAAGCAAAAATCAGATAACTGACAGAAGATGTTATAGATTTTATAAGTGCACCAGAGTACGGAATCACAGCTGAGAGCAGATTGTTATTAAGAAGTAAATAATAAGAAAAGTGGAAAATAGACAAGAGATTTACAGGATCATATGATTGAGTCAATTAAGTACAAAGTCTCAGAACAGCATTAATTTAATGCTATGTATTTGAAAACCATATGTCATTCTAAAACTACCAATCATTTAAATCAATGTAATTTACAAGTATTAGAGTAATCAGCACACAGTATGCAACATAAGTTAAAGTGAAAAATTAGTTTTATATAGTCTATCTAGTAGAAGTATAGTCCAAAAATTATTTTGTATTACATTAAATTCTGTATCAGATTTATTTCTCAACTATGAGGTTAAATTAGACATCAAGAAATATAGGTAAACGTAAAAGTAAAGGTTCCCCCGCACATGCGTGCTAGTCGTTTCCAACTCTAGGTGCCGATGCTCATGTCCGTTTCAAAGCCAAAGAGCCAGCACTTGTCCGAGGACGTCTCTGTGGTCATGTGGCCAGCATGACTAGACACCAAAGTCTCATGGAACACTGTTACCTTCCCACCGTAGTGGTCCCTATTATTGTACTTGCATTTTTATATGCTTTCGAACTGCTAGGTTGGCAGAAGCTGGGACGAGTAAAAGGCGCTCACTCTGTTACGTGGCACACCCACCACTTAATTTGTCATTCTTTTGCTGAAGAACTTGTATGTCTTTCCAAAGTGAAGTTTAGGGTATCTAACAAATACAAAGCTAGTTCAATAGAAATATTAATTTTAGTAATAATTAATTTAAAGTTGACAGATTGGAAAGGGAATTTAACTCAGAGTTTGTTTCATATCTTATAAAATATTTTCCAAAATTATTGGGCTTTAAAGCATTGCCACCAAACATGAAACAAGCAGTTGTAGGAAATGAATGTCTGTACTTATTTAACAAATAAGTGATATACCATTGGGAAAACATCATATACCAGTTTTCTCTAAATATGATGTTCAATGTAAAATAAAAAATATTTTCATTTGAAATCCCCATTGTTCCATATCAAACGTTCTGTTTAAATTTGGCATCCATTTAATCGCAGAAAGTTTAACTTGTCTGGTTTTTGTGTCCTATTTATCAGTAACTTCTAAAGGATTAAGTCAAGCTTCTGATTTTAGTAATTCCTTAGAGCAACAATGCCCATGTGAAGTGATGGGAACTGGTCTAGTAGTTCAGACCATTCCAAACATAGGGTTTCAAAATATTATAGCTTTGTCTTGTTAACATTGCATTTTAAAAATATTTTTTATAACTTATTATTTTATTATTTTTTCCATTGACCAGATTTCTTTGCAGGTTCATCTTCTTGAGTCTAAATGTTTAACAATGAAGCTAGATGCAATAATTCTGAGCTACTTTTAATATGTTGTTTATTACTGAATGATCTTTTACCAATTTATTTATATTCCACCTTTGTTATTTTTTCAAACAACTCAAGATGGTGAACAAATCCAACATAACATCCTTCTCCTATTTTCCCCACTATAACTCTGTGAGGTGGCAGAGAGTTACTGAACCGAAGTCATCTAGCCAACTTTCATGCCTAAGGTGGAACTAGAACTCACAGTCTACCATTTTTTTTAATCCCATTTATATCCCGCCCTTCTCCGAAGACTCAGGGCGGCTTACAATCTAAGCACAAATCAATGTGCTTAGCAATAGCCTTCATTCTATGTATATGCCTGCTTATTAGGGCTTTCGCCCCCCCCAAGCGGCATTATTACAAAGTCATCTTATTGCCCCCCAACAATTTGGGTCCTCATTTTACCTACCTTGGAAGGATGGAAGGCTGAGTCAACCTTGAGCCTGGTGGGATGCAAACCTGCACTAATTGCAGGCAGCTGGTGTTACTTAAGGAGGCATTAGCCCACTGCTCCACTGGTGCCTTTTCTGGTCTGGTGCCTTAACCACAAGAACAAACTAGCTCAATTTATGTTTATATTAAGCTAAAGTTAATATTAAAGTTAATATTTATATCTATAAATATTTATAAAATATATTTATAAAGTTTATAAATAGTGATAAGCTTAATATTAAATATATGCCATATAACATTTGCTTAAGATAGTTTGCATAATACATATAACACTGTATAATATTATAAAAGTTTTGACTGAAAGAATTTCAAAAATAAAGTTAAGCCTTGATTGACTGTCTGCTTTTGCATCTGACATTCTTCCTAGCGAGGTCAATTTTAGCTTCTTCCATCTTAGGGTACCCACTGTTATATCTTTCCAAATTAGTGAATAGTTATTTCAAATAAATTTTTATTGGTGTGTATGTATATGTGAAGTAAATCACCAGGTATTTAATCTTTTTAACACTAGTATTAAATATTAATATTTGTTACAGTTATTATTTTTCTTCTTCAGATAATGTCAGCATTTGAGTCCTGCTTTTGTTAAATCAATATCCTTTCTGAACTTTAACCTTACACTGTATATACTTCTTTATGAATTCCAAAAAGCCATTTGGATAAATAACTGTAGGTACAGTATTGTCAGCATATAATTTCAATTTTAATGAATAAGGAACTATAGAAAGTTGTTTGTTGGATGCCAAATCTGAGGAAAGTGGGTATGTTTTTATGGTTTCTTATTGATTTTATGTTCAGTGGTTGTTGGGGTCTCTCTCTCTCTCTCTCTCTCTCTCTCTCTCTCTCTCTCTCTCTCTCTCTCTCTCTCTCTCTCTCATTCTCTCTCTCTCTCTCTCTCTCATTCTCTCTCTCTCTCTCTCTCTCTCTCTTTGCAAACTGCCAAAAATGCTTTTAGCGAAATAAAATAGAAACCAGTTTATAGCAGTGCCATAAATAAATAAGTAAAAAACCTGTTCTTTGTCACATCAGAATGTAAATACAGAATAATGGTGCTAAATTGCAAGTAGACAGATCCAGGTTGAATATTAACCTGAAAAGTTTCCTAATGGCAGAAGGATTTTGACAATAGAATCAATTACCAAGAGAGGCAGCTAGTCCCTTTGCTTTTAGCCCCTTTCCTTTCTTCCACAAACAACACAAGCAGGGGGATGCTTGAAATTGAGTTCCTCCATTGACAGGAGGTTGGACTTGATGGCCTAGAGCCCCTTACATCTTTATGATGTGAGGGAATCAGAGCCATTTTCATTAAGGCTTTGTGTGGGCTATTTGTGCTGAATTGGACCCTTTATTACAAGCACTCCACAAATGTGTCTAATGCTTGTGAAATAAGTGAGCAGAATAGCAGTCTCCAATGGCCCTGCAATCACAGTGTTTGTCAGAATGAGTGTATGTAGGTATGTGTCTGCACATGTGTCAGTTCCATCCAGTGATTGCAGGGAAATTAATGGAAGGCAGGAAAGGTTAAAGTTGTTAAACTAAATAGATCAATGGTAGGATGCAGGATCCTCAGAACTACTAACCGGATAGAAGGTTAGATTTGGGGAAGAGATCTGTAGCTTTCCCTAAATCTGCTGGCTCTAAATTATTGGTTGATCTGCCCTAGCCCTTAAAGGTCATTTAATGGAAGGGGAGATGACAGGGAAGAATTAAAAGGGATGTTTAGAATCTATAAGGTGTCCCAAACCTCTTCTCAGAAAGCCTTACTAGGTAGCAAGAGATAAAGAAGAAAACAGGATTTTGGACAAAAGATCATGACACTTTCATTGGTAGCCTGCCCAGTGTGGGGCCTGAGAAGTTTCACCTGAAAGGGAAATCTTGGGTAGATTTTTCTGAGGCTGAATGGAAAATTGTCAGGCCAAGAAAACAAAAAGCTAAGAGAAGCAGTTTGGAAATCTAACCCCAAAGAAGGGAACTCAGAAAAATGTAATAGAAGTACTCCTACATAAGGCTCTATGCAAAAACAATTCAATAAGATTGTTGGCCAAGGGAGGGAGCAGAATTGGCTTAGTATAGGATATATTGGGGTTAAAGAAACAGATCTGCTAAGGAGAATTTTCACTGTGTGAGAAAAGTTTTGCTAACTCTGAACCGTTCCCATTGAGGTCAATTGCTTAGTGTTGCTCAAAGTTCCTATTGTATCATGAAAACTGTGTGAGGTTCTCAACTAGAGAGGGGTTGTTCTTTTTTGTTATTAGATACCCAGGATGAAGGGAAATGGGGACAATGGACCATGTTTTGGTAGAAGACTTGATAAGAATATATTCTATCAGAGATGACAGGGATTCTGTTCAAAAAAATTCTGGGACAATCTGCCTTTATATCGAGAACATACAGTAAATGCAGATTATTGGTTACAAATCAGTTCTGATCTTTTTCAAATCATCAGTGACTGGATTCAGAAAAGTGAGCTGATTTAGTTGCATGCTCTGAGGTGAACCAAATCAGGTTGTTTCAGCTCAGAAAATCAAGCTGATTCCAACAAGATCATGTCACACTAAGTCATCAAATTTATTCAGAAGTATTTGATTCTTCTTGACAATTCAGTCAGTCTCTAAACTGAAGGTTTATGTATGTAATGGCTTTTTTCCTATGCACTCTTCCCACAATTCTCTGAAGCTTTGCAAGGTAAAGGATCTGTTTTGTTGTTTTTTTTAATTGAAAAGTTTTAACATACAATTTTCCTTTAAAACCCCCCTCCCCCTCCCTTCTCCCCCCCTACCTCTCCCCCCTCCCCCCCTCCCCCCCCTGACTTCCCAGAGCTAAATACAAGGTATATATATAAAAAGCAATCATAAACAATCATATACTAACAACTATAAACTCTAAAATCCATCACTCTCTAGCTTATATAGTATAAAACAAGCCTTAGTAATATTAAATATATATAAAGAAACTAAAATAAAAAAAGAAAAAAAAAGAAAGAAGACTTATTCAAATGCTACATAAAACTTCTTAACCCTATACTTGTTCTGGATAAACTCAATCCATTTTCTCCATTCCATAATATAGCGTTCTTGCGAGTGATCTTTCAAATAGGCCGAAATCTTCGCCATCTCAGCCAGGTCGGAAACCTTTAAAGTCCACTCTTCTATGGTCGGCAGTTCCTCTTTCTTCCAATACTGACCTATCAAAAGTCTTGCTGCCGTAATTAAATGCAACATCAGCTTGGTGTCCACAACTGTAGCATCTGTAATTATTCCCAACAAAAAAAGTTGCGGACAAAACTTTATCCTCTGTTTAAAGATCTTCTGCATGTTCCACCAGACTTTTATCCAAAAAGGATCTGTTGTTGTTCGTGTAATGTATTGGGATTTTTACTTGTGCTGATTCACGTGTCTGTTTGAATGCTTATTATTCAAGGACATTGTCCTCGGCTGAGCAAAATTATGCTCAGATTGACAAAGAGGCTCTGGCCATCGTAACCGGAGTTAAAAAAAATTCCATGATTATTTGTCATGGTCTTCACTGACCACAAGCCATTGTTGGGGTTATTTACCACTGATAGGCAGACGCCTCAAATACTTTCCCCTAGAATGCTAAGGTGGTCCATTTTTATGTCAGCCTACAGCTACAGGCTGGTTCACAAACCCGGCAAAGATATGGGCCACACAGACAGCCTTATCAGGTTGCCACTGCCACACGTGGAGCCAGATCCGGCTCCAGCAGCACGCATCTTGTCAATTTAAGATTTGCCTGAACTTCCCCTCCATGCTGGGGATGTAGCTGCAGAAACTGCCGCAGACAAAATTTTAAGCAGGGTGTTGTCATGGGTTCACACAGGGTGACTGGAAAACAGTCCAGGACCAGCGTTCCAGAGCTACTTCACACGTAGACATGAGCTTTCAGCTCACAAAGGTTGCATTCTATTGGGGAGCAGGGTTATTGTCTCCAGTTCATTAAGGCACCGTGTGCTCCAGTCTCTGCATGAAGGCCGTCCGGGCATAGTCTAGATGAAGGCACTGACACAGAGCTACCTTTGATGGCCAGGTTTAGATAAGGCTATTGAGGCCCAAGTACATGGGTTTTACACATGTCAACAGGCCAGGCCAGATATGTCACAGGCCCCTGTCCACCGACGGGAGGAAACCCATACACCATGGTCAAGGATTCACATTGACTTCGCTGGGCCCTTTCAGGGACAGCTGGTTTTGATAGTGGTCGACAGCCACTCTAAATGGTTGGAAGTAATTCCTATTGCAACTATGACTACTGCTAGGACCATCCAGGTGCTTAGGAAGTTTTTTGCTACACATGGGCTGCCAGACGTCTTAGTCTCGGACAACGGGGCCCAGTTCACAGTGTCAGAATTTCAGATCTTCTTGAGGGCTAACCTCATAAGGCATGCAATGTCAGCTCCTTTTCACCCCTTGACTAACTGGCAGGCTGAACACATGGTGCATACAACGAAAGAGTCACTCAGGTGCATTGTTTCAGGGGATTGGCACCATAGGCTGGCTGATTTCTTGCTTTGCCAGCACACTATGCCTTGCACAGCAATGGGCAAAAGCCCAGCAGAGCTTCGCTGGGGAGGAAGATTAATCACAAAACTGGACAGGTTGCATCCTGAGTGGGTAGCAGAAGACACCACATGTCCAAAGGCACCAAGGGGGTTGCAAGTGGGTGATGGGTTGTGGGCCCAGAACTACAGGCATGGGAACTTGTGGGTGCTGGCTAACATTGTTAAGGTCTCAGGACCCCTGTCCTATGAGGTGGTCCTGGATGGGGGGCAAGTTGTTCACTGACATATTGATCAGCTGCAAAGGTGTTTTGTGGAATGGCCACTAAACCAGGACCTCACAGTGGGTCCGCAACAAGAGCCGGCAGCCAGCAGCCTAAGAGAGCAGTTCACATGCTCTGAGGACTCATTCAGTCATTACAATGGGGAGGTGGCCATAGATGGACACAGTCCAGGAGTGCAACTTGGGTCTCTGGACAGGGAAGGACAAACTGAACAAAGCAGCAGCTCCGCAGACCCAGATACCACATTGGACTTTGGTTTGGGCCGACCAGGAATGGCTAGCCAAAGGGACTCGAGTCAATTCAACTCATGTAAACCCAAAAGTCCTGGTCTACCCAAGCCAGCAGGCAAGCTGGTAGACCGGGAGTTGCCCAGAACCCACAGGCATTCTGAATAGTCACGTAGACTACCAAAATATCTTCAAGATTATGTTATTAAATAATGTGTGTACATTCTAGGGGGGAGGGGTGTAATGTATTGGGATTTTTATTTGTACTGATTCACTTGTCTGTTTGAATGCTGCTTAAAAGTTGCTCAATGGTGTGTCTGTGTAACGGTCAATGACTAAGCCAGACTTGCTGTCTCCAAGAAGATCGTTGGTGGTTTTGGGGTGGGAATGGGTTCCTTTAAACCTATTGGCCACCACCTAGTGGCCAACCATATAAATAACTGTGCAGCAACCACTGTTTCAGTTCTGTTCCTGTTTGCCTCAATAAAGCATGTTCCTGTTTGCAACCTTCCGTCTCACTTATTGCCCCCAAAGAACTGGCTACACAACAGTTCGCACATCTGAACATTGTTATATAAATGTTTAAAAGCGTGATGAAGAAGTTGTGGCGTGGCTTACTGCATAACTATCTTTGAGAAGGATAGCCTGCCACAAGATCTATACAAAATTCACTAGGGCTTTGGCCATCTTTATGCTAGAGTAATTTTAAATTAAATTGATGCTCCTCTTGAAAACTTTAATATTGTACAGATGATTTGTCAACTTCAAACGAAATATGTGACTAGTTTTTTCCCCTTGGTTTGCTTTGAAAATTGTTCTTGTAGAAAATAAATCTTCCTATTTTCTATGCCGATGCTGAATAAACAGCTTTTTATATCTAATACACAGTTATGAATTGCAAATGTGTCAGAATCCAAATCTTACTCTGATATTTGTAAAACTTTTGCTAGCTCAGCCCTGAATAATTGCATTTAGGATATATTTGCACCCTATCCTTTGTGGCAGGGATGTTTTGCTCATAATCAGGAACTCTTCAGATCATTAAGGGAGGGGAGGAGAAGCTACCCTGAATCATACTCGCCGAATTTAATTCTGGTAAAATGCTTTACTTTTGAATAGCTGAGTACATAATAGTCTACTTTTAATAAAATATGTACCAATGAAAATTGCAATAGAGGAACGGAAGGATATTTCAATTCATTTTTTACCTTCCTCATTATAAAACCACTTTAAGGGGGCAGACCTTGCTAAAGTCAATGCAGTGATATGTTTCTGCTATTTAATAATACTGTCCTCCTGATTAATAGCAGATTGGTTCCCTGGTTTAAAAGTTTTAAATGTGAATATTAGGTTGGTATCTCTCTGTACTTATTTCCGATGGATTTGGGAAATAATTTTGTCATCTGGTTCTAGTACTCAGTACAATGCTTTGAATTTATTTTTTAAAAATGTATTAGTGAACAGATTCTGCAGCAGCTGTGTGGTCTCAAAAAGAAAAAAAAGACACTTTAAGGAATTGCACTTAAGTGCTACATGCACTGACCTTTGTCAAAAAACATGCTGTAGAACACAAATCTAAGGGCAACGATTGCACAGATTTCGTTGTGGAATTAAAACATAAGAGCTATGGGTGAAGTACAGATTCTTGGAAGCTGTGATAGAAATCTCCAGCCTTCTTTTATTAGTGAATTCTCCCTTTGAATGTTTTGAATCTTTTGTTCCTGGATTTTTTTGCAGTCTGGTCTGAGCTGCTGTTTATGCCACTTGTTATAAGGTGCTAACAAATCTCTCTCCTATGTCTTGGTGGTTTATGCCTAAAAAATTTCCCATTAGTTTTCCAGTCACCATGCAATCTTTCACATCCCTCTTGCCCCAAAGGAACTTTTGAGAACTGAATTCGAAGCACAGCTTAGCTCCAATTCCCAGGGGTTTTTTTAATACTTTACATTTTTCATTATTTTACTGTTTAGCCTTGTCCCACTTTCTTTATTTTAAAAAAATGCTCCTTAGTTTTCTCAATAGGTAAAATAATTCAGAAATGGGCTGCGTTCTTGTTTAAATCATTCATTTATTGTTAAAAATGTTTGCATACCATTTCCTATTTATAAATGTGAAGGGGTCTGTAAAAACCCAATATTACATTTATTTTATACTATAAATATAACAAAAAGGTTACCAAAATAAAAGCAACCCATCGAACAAATCAACCCAGAATCTTCACCTGAAACACAAATAATAAGGCTCCTATTATCCTACTTTTGACATATCATGCAAAAACCCAGCTCTCTGGGGAAGTCTTTAAATGCTAGGAAAGGTGGAAAGGAAAGAGAAGAGGACATCCATCTGCAAGAATATATGAAATAATGTTTTTAAAAATCATCTAAACATGGGGCTAGAGGGGAAGGGAGGACACAACTGACATGTCACAGAGATGGTCTCTTGTTATTTTAATTCTATGCTAATTTTTATAAGCAGTGCTTTTTTTGTAAAAGAAAAAGGTGCCGGAACTCACACATGTCATACAACCCGCCTTACCTACCCTATAAGGTTCTATCCAAAAAAAGGTGCCGGAACTCCGTTCTGAGTGTTCTATGACAAAAAAAACCCTGTTTATAAGAGTAAGGTAGCAGAAAGGAAAATGGGGTTGGAATTTGACAAGGAATCTGCTCCTAGCAAAGAGTTTACAAATCTTTTACTGCTGTTTGGTTGATCCAAAATATTGGCAACAAGGTAGGATGGCTTGTCTTTCAATGAATCTACCATCTGCTATTCTTCAGGACCAGGTAAAGCCCCTTTTTTTTCTGTTTGGATCTGGGTGTTCAAGAACTATTTACAGGCACTTAAGGACAAAAAGACTTCAGAAGCAAGAAAGTGAACAATATTCCTTCATTGTTTAGGGAAGGAAGGACAGGGTATGTTTTATACCTTGCCTCTCACAAATAATAAATATGAGTCTGCATTAGCAGACCTATTTTGTGCCAAAGGGTGAATGTGGTAGCTAGTCATTATAAATTGTGCCAGAGGTAACAAAAGAGAAGAATCTATACTACATTATGTTGCTGCCCTGAGATATTTGATGGGACCGTGTAATTTTGGAATAATAGTGAATGAAATTATTAGAAATCACTCAATGGAAAATACATGTATGCCTTGCGTTGGGAAACACTTGTTATTTATTTTTTAAAAGGGTTATACTAATTGCAACACAAATTGAAATATCTAGGACAATAGCCAAGAATATAAAGTTGGATAAAGAAACTAAATTACAAACAGTGGACAGAGTTTTTATGTTGAAATCACATGGTAGCAGTAAAAAAAAGGGAAATTGCTTCAACAAAAAGTGGGAAGATGATCTTTTTTATGTGGGTCATTTCAACTTTTGGCTAATTATAAAAAATGCGCTGCTGCAATTGACCCAATTCAAATAATGTTAAAAAGGATCGGTCCCTTTGCTAAAGTACGTCATAGTAATCAATTTAACCATCAGGCTCATGTTGTCACAGTATCAGATGTGACTATTTGGAGCGTGGCGTGGAGAATACTGGCTTTTATTCCCCTTGCAGAGAAAATTATGTGCAGTACAAATGCTACTGCTGAGACCACATTAAAAGAGTTAGAAGTAATGTTGGATACTGGATCAGCAGTTTGGATATTATCAGAATCTGGAAGGGATGTTTAAATTACGCAGTATAGGAGCAGATTTTATATTGTACCAAGAGAGATCCCAAACCTTGGGAGGTGCGTATTATAACTGCTGCATTAAATTTCATGATAGCTGGATGGATGAGTAGTTCTTCCCCGTCAAAAACTATTATAGTATAAATGGCAATTGAAACTATAAGGAAGCAGGGGTTTATCCGTGAACTTAAAATAAAGCCGAATGTTGTATCTGTGTAATAGAAGCTATTGTCAACTCCAAAACCAAGAAGGACATGCAGAGTTATTTCTAAGGATTTTCATTTATTGTTGCTCACCTATAGACAGAAATGTGGCCAAGCTAAATCGACTACTTCTATGAACTTCTAGGAAGGAACTATCTTGACCTTCTTTCTCCCAACCAAAGTATCTAAACTTTGCTGTCTCTTGGTCCTCTGGAATGCAGCCCCTCCCTCCTGGGATCCAGAAGACATTCCACCATATCTGCAGTGATTACCATTTATGTGTAGAAAAGCAGCATTGGAGGGACATACTGAATCAATGGCAAAAAGTGTGGCCAAAGAGTCATCAAAATGGGTTCTATTTATAGTACCGACAAAAAGGAAAGATGGCAATATCCATCTCTGGATGAGAGCCAAAATAAGACCATAGGGCTATCATAAAGCTCTTACAGCATTTATTGCACATGGTGTGCTTTCATTTTAAAAATGTGCTCTATGGTTAAAGCATAATGTGTATTATCCTCAGTGCTTTTTTTGTAAAAAAAAAAAAAAGGTGCCGGAACTCACGCACAGCTCCAGCTCCAGTCGAAAGCCCTTTATGGAGTGAGTGAGAAAACTGCTTTAGGGAGCTTCTGAGGTGCAGATCACGTGAGCAGCATCAGCTGGCGGACGCCATTGCCTCAGCTTTTGAGAGGGTGCTTGTTCAGACCCGGCATGTCTTCTGCCACCTCATCCTCCTCCGCCTCTACACAGAGGCTCCCTCCGAAGCCAGAGTGACCAAGGGAGCGGCGGCACTCCTGCTTTGGGAGCACTCCTGGTCCCTCAGAAAGATTCACTCCAGGAGTCAGTCCTGGTCCCTGGTGGCCAACACGGGGGTGAGGAAAGGTGACTGTGGGAGGAGCCCCATGAACCAAGGCAGAGAAGAAGATCTGCTTTCAGGGCAATGGAAATGTTTCCGGGTTGACCTTCAATGTCCCCAATATCCCCAGGCAGCTTCCTTTCACCAAGCCAGAGCTTTACTCGCTCTGGCAGCTTAGAAGGAGCCGGTTCTTCCGTTCAAAAAAAGATGTTGGAACGCCATTCTGTGCGTTCTATGCCAAAAAAACCCACTGATTATCCTTAAAATCCAAAGGGGATGCAGTGTTATTCACATTATATAATAATGTTTGGAAAACAATAGAAGAACTTGAAATAATTTGATGTCTGGTTTGGATTGTATTAAAATAACATTTTTAAGACTTAATCTGGACATACGGTATGTATGCTGAGGCAAATGGAACTTTCCTGTTTGGACCATACCTGCTCAATTTGGAGATTGAAGCCTAACCTGAGCTTGTTGCTACAATTTTTGATGCAATTCCTCTTAGGGATATTCAGATATTTAGCCACTTTTCAATTGAGGGGTTGGGGGTGTCCTATCTCTTAGCATGAAAAATGCTTTCCAAAATTACATACCTATATTAGAGCCAGTTTGTGAGTTATTAAGGGGAATTATAAATCAAAATTGAACAGTGGCTCCACAGAAAAATGTTGAGAATATGAACAGGTTGGTTGTTAATAGCCTTGCATTGACAGTGTTACTTATAATGGCAGCAACAGATGCTTTGCATTATAGACTGTTCTTATTCTATTTCATGACTGGAATACAGAGAAAACAGTTGCATGTATATCAAGGACACTTACTGAGGATGAAAAGAAATACTTTTATTAGTTAAAAAAAAGTTCTCACTTTCATCTGAACTTTTGAAAAATGAAGAACTGATCAGTAGGGCTATATGTTTAAGTTACATACAGAGTATAAACCCTTGATAGCAATATTGGCCACAAAATAAATGGGGTCAAGCAGGCAATCATCTTGTTAGATGGTCCACAAATTACTTTCCTTTACATGGGAAATGGAGTAAAAACCAGGAACACAAAATAATAGCTCCTGACTATTTATCTTAAAGGTCAGTGCATAAGGATGAAGAGAAAATAGTAGCATTTCTTTCTAATCCACTTATTGCTGAAACTCAAGAACAATTTCAGGCTATATGGCAGCATGCCCAATATTGGATGTATACTGTATATAATAGTAAAATCACCTAAGGATAGGAGGAAGATTGTCACTGCCTTACTATTAACATTGGATTGAATTCTCACTACATGAATATATATAATGACTGTACCAGAAGAACTGTGGCAAATTTCTATACAGTCAGCACAGGATAGCCACCAAGGAATACGAGAACGAAGCAAAGACTATAAGATTTCTATTGATGGCCAGGGATGGAAGCAGTAGTGGTAGCCACCAATATTGGTGACCAGCAGAAGAAGCGATAAGATCATTTTTATGTGCCTTTAAAACGTGGGACACCATAAAGGGAAAGGAAGACATATTTGGCATAAAGTAGATATGATATATTACAAATTTAATTATATGCTATATAATTTTATATAATTAGTATGTAACATTATATTGTATTGTATTGTATTGTGTTGTGTTGTGTTGTATTGTATTAGATTAGATTAGATTAGATTAGATTAGATTAGATTAGATTAGATTAGATTAGATTAGATTAGATTAGATTAGATTATTATATACTATGTGTTTAAGAGTCTTGGAAGAATAAACCAGGAGCTAAAAAGGGGAAGATTTGGGCCAGAAGGTTATGCTAAACAACAAAGAAACTTCTTCTAAAGCAAGGGTGTCAAACTGCCGGCCCATGGGCTGGATGCATCATGTGGAAGCCACGCCCACACCAGCTCTGGCAAGGGGGAAAAAGTTGCACCTCATGTGACGCGGCGAGCTTGACACCCCTGTTCTAAAGTGTTGCTAAATCTTTTTCTATCATTTTGTAGATATAAGCTTAGTATGCAGGTCATTTCATAGATGCTATTCAGAGTAGTGCCACTTTCCTGCTGTCATAAGGCGGCAATCTGCACTCTGCAGCATAAGTACCAGAACCAGTCAGGAGTGGGGCTCTTCTCCCTTTATTATATGTGCCGCCATCTCTTATTGTGATGCTAAATGGGTTGACATTCACTAGGCAAGCAGCATCCTCCAAGCAGCAATTATTAATCTTCAAGCTAATTTTGAAAGACATCCCCACTTTTCAGCAAGTACATCTGAAGCAGGTACATACTTGTGGCTCCTGCCCAGTCCTTTGCTTACATTAAGGTTTCAATACCATCAAGTCCCCATCACTCTGTGTGTGTGTGTGTGTGTGTGTGTGTGTGTGTATAGGTCAGCAGGGAGCTTTCAGTTTCCTACATACAAAATAATTTCCCTCTCTCTCTCTCTCTCTCTCTCTCTCTCTCTCTCTCTATATATATATATATATATATATATATATATATATATATATATATATATATATATATATATATATATATATATATATATATATATATATATATATATATATATATATATATATATATTTGCAGAGTAGCCCAAAATATTTTTGCTGAAAAAAACAGAGTTTTGACATCATAATTGGTCGAAGAAGTGAGGTGCATACAAGAGAGCACTACAATTCAGTGTTCCTGTTTCCAGATTGTTACAAAAGAGTTATTTTCTGGAAATGATATAGACCACCAGCAATGAGGCTGATGTTATCTTCCTTGTGCCTATTAGGCATCTTATCTTTTTATAACCCGATGAACATTTCTGTGCTGCCTGAGCTTAAAACAATCTTTAGCCACCTTCAAATTAGTAGCTTGCTCTTGCTGTCAGCTGTTGTTTCAAACTGCTGCTGAAGGTTTTCAGACTGTGTTGGGTAAGGAAAAGGAAGGTGCTTTTCCAGCTGCTAGCTGGCTATACAATCTCAATATCTGCGCCAGAGGTTGTTGGGCTCTGCTTCCCATTTCAGCTTGATTGCTGTCAGCTTACTGAAGTCCAAGTCTGTTCCTCTTTTACCATCATTTGCCTACCGAGCTGATGGCTGCTCTACTGTAAATTCTTCCTCTCCGTTCTCCCACCAGACACAAATCTTCCTCCAAAACACTCCCACCCTCTTGACTTGGCCAGGGTTTCCCCTTTTGTCACTGGAAAGCAAGTCCAGTGCTCCTCAGGCTCCTTGAAGTCCCAGAGGAGAAACCAAAAGAAGAAAGAGCTCATATTGATCACTGCAAGGCTTTCCTTCTACAATTGCTTTAAACTCAATCAGCAAAGAAAAGCACCTGGTAAAACTGGGAATTAACAAAAAGAATAGACTGAGTGATCTATTTTCATTTTGTCTAGTTCCTCTTAACAATCTGAGCACTAGCTGGACCTATAACATTTCACTAGGGAATTCCAATACAGCTATACCAGGGGTCAACAACCCGTGGCTCCGGAGCCGCATGCGGCTCTTTCATCCCTGTGCTGTGGCTCCCTGTCCTCTGCCATTGTGTGTAGTTCAATCAATCAATTTGAACTTCTCGCGGAAAAAAAAGATCTCACAAAGATGAAATTGATTTTTTTTAGTACCACAAACTTCTTTTGTTTGTGGGACTGCACACAGCAGTGGAGGAAGTGATGGAGGACTACATTGGAGCTGGAAAAAAGGTGCCACGTGGGTCTGATCAAGGGCGAGAAGGGGGAGGTTTCTGCCAAGCATCTTGTAGGAGCTGGGGAAACAGGCCAGGTGGGGGGAACTGCCAATACCGCTGCCATCAGGCTTGGCAGATCCCCCCGAGTGGCCATGATCCCCTTTCCCCAGCCAGTCAGCCACAATGGCCTGACCTAATCCTTGCCTGGTTGGCCAGTTGGCACAAAGCCTCACCGCTCTTCTCCTCCTCCTTGTCCGCCCTACTCAAGCGGCCAACAGTGGATTGGGTGCCCAGGATGGAGTCAAGTTCAAGACAATGGAGGCACAGCAGTGGGATTGCTCTCAAAGAATAAGAGCTGGTGTGATGTTCGCTTATGTATGCCCACATAATTGAAAGCAATCCCGCTGCTGCACCTCCACTTTCTTCAACTTGGACAGAGCTGAGGAGCCACTGGCCTCTTGAGAGGGGAGGACAAGCTTTCTTGCTGCTGGGCTACACCTGGGCTATACCCTACCATTGCCTCCCAAACTCCACCTTCGCCACTAGGGGAAGAAGCGGCAGGACGCTCCATGCGGGGGCGAAGCAGCAGTGGTGGTGGAGCGATCTGTTGGGGGGTAGAGGGAAGCAGTGGTGGTGGAGTGCTCCAAGCAGGGGGGAAGCACCATCGGCAGTGGAGCACTCCATTGGGGCGGTGAGGGGAAACAGTGGCAGTGGGCCATTCCACCGAGGGGGAAGAAGACGACTTTTGGAGCTCCCTGTGTTTACTTTTCGGATGGAAAGAGGTCCACATGGCTCTTTGAGTGTTTAAGGTTCCTGACACCTGTCCTAACTATTCCCAAGCACTCCAGGTTTGTTGCCGATGTCCATTTTCCTCTCCATGTTCATGCTGATCTAACTCTAATCCTAAGTGAAATTTTCCCAAATAGGATTTTCCCATTTATTTTGCCAGAAAACATAGATAGGGCAGCCTAGAAAAGTAAGTGCCTTCCTCACCATTCCCAAACACTCCAAATTTGTTTCTGATGTGCATTTTGCTATCCAATTTCATGGTGACCTAAGTCTAAGTGGAATTTTCCCAAATAGGATTTTCCCATGTGTTTTACCAGGAAACAAAGATAGGGCAACCTAGAAAGGTGAGTGTCCTCCTAACCATTCCCAACCACTTCGGGTTTGTTGGCGATGTCCATTTTGCTATCCGATTTCATGGTGACCTAAGTCTAAGTGGAATTTTCCCCAGTAGAATTTTTTCATTTATTTTACCAGGAAACATAGACAACACAGCCTAGAAAGATGAGTGCCCTCCTAACCATTCCCAAGCACCCCAAATTTGTTTCTGAAGTCCATTTTCCTCTCCAATTTCACAGTGACCTAACCCTAGCCCTAAGTGGAATTTTCCCAAATAGGACATTCCCATGTATTTTGCCAGAAAACATAGATAAGGCAGCCTAGAAAAGTGAGTGCCCTCCTAACCATTCCCAAGCACCCCAATTTGTTTCCAAAGTCCATTTTCCTCTCCAATTTCACAGTGACCTAACCCTAGCCCTAAGTGGAATTTTCCCAAATAGGACATTCCCATGTATTTTGCCAGAAAACATAGATAAGGCAGCCTAGAAAAGTGAGTGCCCTCCTAACCATTCCCAAGCACCCCAAATTTGTTGCCGATGTCCATTTTCCTCTCCAATTTCACAGTGACCTAACCCTAGCCCTAAGTGGAATTTTCCCAAATAGGACATTCCCATGTATTTTGCCAGAAAACATAGATAAGGCAGCCTAGAAAAGTGAGTGCCCTCCTAACCATTCCCAAGCACCCCAAATTTGTTTCCGAAGTCCATTTTCCTCTCCAATTTCACAGTGACCTAACCCTAGCCCTAAGTGGAATTTTCCCAGATAGGACATTCCCATGTATTTTGCCAGAAAACATAGATAAGGCAGCCTAGAAAAGTGAGTGCCCTCCTAACCATTCCCAAGCACCCCAAATTTGTTTCCGAAGTCCATTTTCCTCTCCAATTTCACGGTGACCTAACCCTAGCCCTAAGTGGAATTTTCCCAAATAGGACATTCCCATGTATTTTGCCAGAAAACATAGATAAGGCAGCCTAGAAAAGTGAGTGCCCTCCTAACCATTCCCAAGCACTCCAAATTTGTTGCCGATGTCCATTTTGCTCTCCAAGTTCATGGTGACCTAACCCTAACCCTAAGTGGAATTTTCCCAAATAGGATTTTCCCATGTATTTTACCAGGAAACATAGATAAGGTTCCTTAGAAATGTTAGTGCCCTCCTACCACGATGCTCTGTGAACAGGTAGTCTTTTAAGTAGTGCAGCAGCTTTTGGGTTTTAATTATTATCTGAGTTCACTGAATGTTAGTTTATGCACCAGAGAACAAACGGTGGCGCCATTCTGAGATATGATAATGGAGCAAATACCTTTCTGTATATTTGCTAAGTGACATACGGTGGCAGTTAACAGTATTACCGTGATGGTACATTAGGTTCCAATCACAGCAACGGCAAATCATAGCCATTTTTGTCGAAAGAACATATGGACTGTGTTCAAAATGCAAATGCAAATTCTGACAAAAGATTTCTCCTTTTAAAATGACTATGTTGAAATAGAAGGGGGAAAAAAATCCATAGATCTTGAATATGTGTGCATAATCATTTCTAGCCTTAAAACCTATCCATCTGTAAAAATAAAAAAAGGGAATGCTACAAGTGGTCAGAAGAGGGAGCTGCTCTTCCTTCCCATCTAAAGTGCCAAGGGGAAAAAAAATATTAATGAAGTTAATTTCTTGGGCTTTGGTGTTATCAGATACATCCAGTCACTTTGTGGTGGATAGCCAGTGGATTACATGAGGGCACGCCTTGCAAATACTTTGAGCGTAGTGATCATGCTAAATCTTTAAATGGCATGATCGGGTAAATGACAGAAATGGATTTTCTTTTTAAGTCTTATAAAAGTTAAAATGAAAGATGTGGAAATGAAGGTCCTAAAAAAAGAGTGTTTTGAACATTTCTTTGCCCTTTAAAATAATAGGAGCCTGCATAGAAATTAGCTAATACTAAGGCACGCTCACGATGAGTTAAGCCACAGTAACAAAACAAAAGAAAATCAGGGAGACAAATTTATTTATTTATTTATTTTAATTCCATTTATATCCCGCCCTTCTCCGAAGACTCAGGGCGGCTTACAAGCTTAGCAGTAGCCTTCATTCTATGTATATGCCTGCTTATTAGGGCTTTCACACACACCCCAAGCGGCATTATTACAAAGTCAGCTTAATTGCCCCCAACAATCTGGGTCCTCATTTTACCTACCTCGGAAGGATGGAAGGCTGAGTCAACCTTGAGCCTGGTGGGATGCGAACCTGCACTAATTGCAGGCAGCTGGTGTTACTTAAGGAGGCATTAGCCCACTGCTCCACCAAGGCTCTAATATTTGTAAAACTTGTACTTCAATCCATATTAAGTTAAAGAAGTTGCACACACGCTTTGGTTTTAGAAAATGCACACACAAAAACCATATATGGGGTTCCAGGTGGAGCTTTGGGGAGGGGTTGAGTGGGGGGGAATAACTACCAATAACTATATGGAAAATTTTGGAAAATTGAAAAGCTGATCATAATCCCCCACAGACGTAATTGCCAATTCTTCTTGCCGGTGAATAAGCCTTGCTGTATTCTGAGACACTGGTAAGTGAATATGCTTCTGTGTCTGACATGGCTCCATGGGGGAATACTAGAAGTCCCTTCTATCATATTTCAGAGCAAGAGTCAATCTCAGCAGACATCAAACAAGAGCAGATCAATATGTTGTCAGTATTTAGTCTGTCCCCAAGAGAGTCATTAGAAAGAATCCAGACGCTACAGTAGTCACTTCTATTGTGCTCAGTTTGATTTGCCAGGGTATGTAAAGCAGCAGGAGGGAGAGGTAGAACATGAATTATAGAAAAAAAATAATCCTCAAAGAAAAACTCTAGTGTTTTATTGATAGGCTTAAATATTTTACTCATTAAGATTTGTTTACCAATCTATCAAAGGCATGGCCGTCAGAATTAATGCGTTGCACAAACTGTTTCTTTTACCAATGCTGTTCCCTTGCGCAAAATCTTGATAGGCATAGTTTTCTCTATTCTTCATGATACTTGCTTGACATTCCGATTATTCCATCTTTGGCCATGGGGGGTGAGCTATTACCCCCCGTAGATAGGGCTCGCAACTTGGGGGTCTTTCTAGATTCACAGCTCTCTTTGGAAGAGTATATTGGAGCTGTGACTAGGGGGGCCATTGCCCAGGTTCGCCTGGTGCTCCAGTTGCGGCCCTATATAGACCGGGATGCCTTGCGCACAGTCACTCATGCGCTCGTGACCTCTCGTCTAGACTACTGTAATGCTCTCTACATGGGGCTGCCCTTGAGGTCCACCCAGAGACTCCAACTGGTGCAGAATGCAGCCGCGCGAGTTGTCTTGGGAGTTTCCCGATACTCCCATGTTACACCTTTGCTCCGCGAGCTGCATTGGCTACCGGTTGCTCTCCGGGTGAGGTTCAAGGTGTTAGTGATGACTTACAAAGCCCTTCATGGCATGGGTCTGGATTACCTACGGCAACACCTGCGGCCGGCGTCAACTTCCCTCCGTCCAGTGCGCTCCCACAGAGAGGGCCTTCTCAGGGTGCCGCCGATCAAAGAATGCCGATTGGTGACCCCCAGGGGGGAGCGTTCTCTGTGGGCGCACCAGACCTTTGGAACCGCTTACCGGTTGAGCTCCGGATGGCCCCCGACCTTCGCTCCTTCCGGCGCGATCTCAAAACTTTCTTTTTCGAACAAGCTGGCTTGGTCTGACGGGATGGGGTTGGGTTTTTATAAATAGTTTTAATTTTAATATGTATTAATTTTACGGGCATAATGGTTTAATGGCTTTTTAATTTTTGTATTCTATTTTTATTGTGTATTGCCCTGTTCACCGCCCTGAGTCCTTCGGGAGAAGGGCGGTATACAAATTAAATTATTAAATTATTAAATTAAATTAATAGATAATAATTGGGAAGAGCCAGGAATCTAGCACAGGTCCTTGAAGATGCCCTGATTTCAAAATTCCAGACCAGGGTTGTTGCGGGTTTTTTCCCATTGCATTTTTCGTCTTTTCTTGCTTCCAACCTTGAGTTCTAAGACGTAACTAATGTGGCAAACCATTCCTTTGGGTATGGATGAAGAATAACGTACCTGATAGTTGATGGCAAAAGAAGAATTTTAAAATTTTAAAATTCTGAAAGTACTTGGCATTATATTTTTGAAAATCGATAGAATGTCTTCTGTTTTGTGGTCAGGGGTATAGCTTAAAAACTTGACATGCCAACTGGCCCATTTAGCAACTTCTTGCCCCTCATTTGTCTTTTGTTAATTTTTTTTACTTTTTTTTGCTTCCATACAAGATAAATCTATATAGCACAGTGGTACCTAATAAAAATTGGGTCATCCAGCCCTTGAAATTAATGAACCCAGATGCCATCCTATGCCTGTGTTATAGAATTTGTCTGTGATGTCCTTTATTTAGTTTTTCATTTTGGTCTCTTCTATTTTCATTGAGTCATCTGACATATTATTTAAGTATTATTTACTACCCTTAAGTGAATGGTGGAAAGGCATTGATATAAATCCAGTATCACTATAAGCCCAGAGATTTGTGATATTTGTCCACTCAGAAAGCCCCTGCCAATTAAGAGTTGCATAGCTTTTGTGGATAGGGATCAGCTGAAAAGAGGAATATATACAGTATATATCACCACTTCCTCAGAGTTTGATCAATGATAAGTTTATAACTGATTCATCAGTTCAAATTTATCAATTAGTGGCCTATTATTTAACTTTAACTACACAATCTGAATTAGTCTATTCTGAGAACTCAGGATATATACTAAAAAGGACAGAGGACATAAATGATTTCTTCATCAATTCATTAGGACCCAAGTCTTGTGAAGCTTGACATGGCGATTTGGATCATATATCATATCAAATATCCACCCAGAATTGTAAGTATGAGATGGGGGATTATATAAATTGAATAAATAAATCATACTTGCTTAACCCAGTTGGTTGGGCTAACCCGATTGGCTTGGCTTACACAGTACACTAAGCCAAAATCTTAATAAATCATTATCATGCCGCTTCCATCATAAACTCCATTACTAATATTTGAGTAATATATATTTTAGACATCTATCAAGTTTTTATTGAACCTTTATCAGTCATTTCCTGTTTGACTTCTCAATATGATTATTACCTCTTATTATATATAACACTTTAAAGACACAATGGAATTAACTGTGAGAATTGTGTAGAGTTATGACTGCACTTTAAAGACATCCCTAGTTACCTCCTTTGCTAGCGCACCAGCTCATAACTCTGAGAAATTGTTCACTACAAAACCAACCACAACCATGAAATGGATGGCTTTGGAGTCCTTTTGAAATTTCAGCTTAATTCTCAGAAAGATTATACCTTTGGGAGTATAAAATGATTGTTAAAGGAATGAGTCACAAAAGAATGAGATTTTGATATAATCAAAGAATAATGTGTGGTCCAAATTCAGCATGGACATTATGCTTAACAGCAAGATGCCCAATGAACATTTCATTATCTATTGTGGCTGGACAGCCTGCATACCAAGTTGCATTTTTATTTCCCAGGATCACAGTTAATTAACTGGAGAAAGAAAAGCAGGAGGTACCATCAAGAAAATGAGCTAACCATATGTTGATAGAATAAAAGCAGCATGTGCACACAGCGTAGTGATGGCCTCGGGATGGGCTGCAATCCAATCATTGAAGTTGCCTCCAGCCCCTCACTGAAATTATATTATGCTACAGGGGACCGAGAGGAAAGGTGACTTGTAAAGCACATTTCTGATGATATTTGAAAGACGGTACTTGCTCTTGATGGATAGTCTGACAAGGATGAGTAAGGGTCTGGGGACAGCACTCAACAGTTTCTGAGGGTTTGAAGAAGTGAGCAAGGGATGATAGCCTAGACAGAACCATTCTCGTGAGACTGACTGAGGCCAGGGCACTTGCCCCCTAAATGCAAAGGTCAGTAAGTTGGGGAGTCATCTTTGTTTGTCTAATTACATGAAACCTCTTATAGGATTGTTCATAAAGTTTTCATGCTCATTTCACCCCTAAAATCATTGCTGTTGCTTTTACGAAGTGGTGGAAGCATATTCTCAGGCCTAGGGGAAAAATGGAGGGAGTAGGGAATCAGCAAGAAGGCCTCAAATGTTAGGTTGTTCACCTGAAGAAAGTCTTCAGTTCAGCAGGAGAACATGGTTGTCAAGAAGCCCAAAGATTTCAAACTAAGGGACATTCTTTTGGTAATAGTACCAAAACCCACATTTATTTTGATAATAAAATACATTTGGAACTTCGGAGGGACACTTTCTCAGTAGCTGTTCCAGCCCTTTGGATTTAACCTGAGAACCAAGGGACCTCTGCCCTTTTATCCTCCTTGCTCTTGCTCTTCACCCAAACATTGGCTTGGAATGGGAGCTGTTCTAGTGTCTGAGGGGAGGTTTGTTTCTTATTGATTGCTGTGAGCTGCCTAGAGTCATCATATGAGAAGGGCAGCCATGTAAGTCTTTCAAATCAATCAGTCAATCAATCAATCAATCAGTCAAGTAACAAAATCCACCTTTATTTTGCAATGTACAATTCTCCACATTTTTCCTTCAAAACTATGCTGGATTGAGTTGCTTGCCTCAGACTAAGAGACATAATAAGAAGACATAAGCTAACATGTTTTGTATCAGTAAAGGAATGATATACGCAAGATATATACAAGATAAGAGCCGTGGTGATGCAGTGGTTAGAATGCAGCATTGCAGACTAATTCTGCTGACTGCAGATTGCCAGCAGTTTGGCAGTTCAGTTCTCACTGACTCAAGGTTGACTCAGCCTTCCATCCTTCCAAGGTCAGTAAAATGAGGACCCAGATTTTTGGGGCTAATATGCTGATTCTCCATACTCTTCCACACCATTTAAAAAAGAGAATATCCTGACAGCAGTGTCAGGGCTAATTCTGGGGGGATGATGAAAAGGGTCTCCTCCTGGATCCTTACAGATAACACTGTCTTGTAGACAGGACCCAGCACATGTCTTTCCTCCCTATCTAACAGGATGGGTAGACTCCACTGGGGAAACATATCCCCAAGCCATGATGAGCTTATAGCTAACCACCATCGAATTGCACCCAAAAACATACTGGTAGCCAATACAGTTTGTGGAGAAGAAATGCAAAATGCATTGATCAAGGAGCACACATAACTTCCAGCACCGATTCTGCATTTTGCACCAGCTCAAGCTTCCCTATCCTGTTCAAGAGCAGCCCTGTGTAGAATATGTTGCAGTAACCCATTTGGGAAGTGACTAAATCCTGAGCAACTGAGCAGGACAGTATTGGAATTATAATGGTCACAATTATCAATCAACATCTGAGTTATCATCTGAACAGCACAAGTTGTGGAACTGGAAAAAGAGCTGTGCAACTCAACCAGACCTTTTTCAACTGTCATATACTATGAAAAGTGGCAATAGCCACATTCACTAAAGATGAATCCAGCTCCTTTGCACAAGCTGAGCTTCCTGTCTTGCACTGAACTATCCAACACACCTTATCTCCAAAAATGTATGAATGAGTAAATGAATGAATGGATGAATATATTTTTTGAATGTGCAACTTTATTTGATGCTGAAAGATAGTTGTTTTGTAAATATTCAGCAAACAGTATAATAAACTATTAATGAGAAAGTTATTGTAAAACACACATTTATGTAATAGTTATTTCAGTTTATATCCCACCTATTCAGTCAGAAAAAACAAAAAAAGCAAATAGTATCAAGCAATAATAAAGCTAAAAGAATTCTGAATACAACCAAAACAGATAATTAACCATTTTTGTGAAGGTGAAGTGAATGAGTGGATTAGATGCAATAAAGCACGGTTCAATTTCTAGTGGCTTTATGAATAAATTCATTATATTGAAGAAGGGAAGGGAAGGGAAGGGAAGGGAAGGGAAGAGAAGGGAAGGGAAGGGAAGGGAAGGGAAGGGAAGGGGAGATTTCCACATTCTCTGCCAGTTTCCTGCAAGGAAACTCAATAGGGAAGCTAACAGGAAGTTGGGAGTCACTTCCTCTTCTACTGATTCTGATGATTCTGTTTCTCTCTTTAATTTAATTTAATTTAATTTAATAACATTTATATACCGCCCTTCTCCCTGAGGACTCAGGGCGGTTCACAGGGCAGAATAAAATAACCAATACAAACATTAAAAACAGATTAAACAATTGCCCTAGTTAAAAACAATATGATACAACGCTAAAAACCCCCAGAAAAATTAAAAAACAAAAAATAAGACAACCCCAACACTCCCCCTCAGGCTAGGCCGGCTTGTACAAACAAAAATGTCTTGAGATCGCGGCGAAAGGAGCGAAGATCGGGCGCCATCCGGAGCTCTACCGGTAGCTGATTCCACAGCTCCGGAGCGCCCACAGAGAAGGATCTCCCCCTGGGGGCCACCAATCGACATTCTCTGATCGGTGGCACCCTGAGGAGGCCCTCTCTGTGGGAACGCACAGGGCGCAGGGAGCTTGATGCCGGCAGCAGATGTTCCCTGAGGTACTCCGGCCCCATGCCATGGAGTGCTTTGAATACCGTTACCAGTACCTTGAATCTCACCCGGAAGACAACTGGCAACCAATGCAGCTCACGGAGCAGAGGTGTAACGTGGGAGTATCGGGAGACTCCCAACACCACTCTCGCGGCTGCATTCTGTACCAGTTGGAGCTTCCGAGTGGTCCTCAAGGGCAGCCCCATGTAGAGAGCGTTGCAGTAGTCCAGACGAGAGGACACGAGCGCATGAGTGACCGTGCACAGATCATCCCGGCTAAGATAGGGCCGCAACTGACGCACCAGGCGAACCTGTGCAAAGGCCCCCCTAGTCACGGCTCCTATATGATCTTCCAAGGTGAGCCGTGAATCTAGGAGGACCCCCAAGTTGCGAGCCCTATCTACGGGGGGTAATAATTCACCCCCCATAGTTAGAGGTGGAATGTCCGAATAAACCCGGGATGAAGATATGCAAAGCCACTCAGTCTTGTCGGGGTTGAGCTGGAGTCTGTTCCTCCCCATCCAGACCCGAACCGCCTCCAGGCAACGGGACATCACGTCGAGGGCATCACTGGGGTGGTTTGGGGTCGAAAAGAAAAGTTGGGTATCATCAGCGTACTGATGATACCCAACTCCAAAGCCACGAATGATCTCACCCAGCGGCTTCATATAGATGTTGAACAGGAGAGGCGAGAGGACCGACCCCTGAGGAACTCCACAAATGAGAGACCTCGCGGTCGACCTCTGCCCCCCTGCCAACACCGACTGCGAACGTCCCAAGAGATAGGAGGAGAACCACCGTAAAACTGTGCCTCCCACTCCCAATCCCCTGAGACGCCGCAGCAAGATACCATGGTCGATGGTATCGAAAGCCGCCGAGAGGTCTAATAGGACTAGGACAGAGGAATGCCCCCTGTCCCGAGCCCTCCAGAGATCATTCACCAGCGCGACCAATGCCGTCTCCGTGCTGTGCCCGGGCCTGAAACCCGATTGGTACGGGTCTAGATAATCCGCTTCATCCAGGACCAGAGGGAGCTGATGCGCCACCACACTCTCAACAACCTTCGCAAGAAAGCGAAGGTTGGAGACAGGACGAAAGTTATTCAATACAGCAGGGTCCAGGGCAGGCTTCTTGAGGAGAGGCCTCACCACCGCCTCCTTCAAGACGGCGGGGAAGATACCCTCACTCAAAGAAGCCGATATAACTGCCTGGAACCAGCTGCGTGTCCTCTCCCGGGCTGCATAAACCAGCCAGGAAGGGCACGGGTCCAATAAACATGTGGTGGTGCTCAGCCTCCCCATGATCCTGTCCACTTCCTCCGGAGTCACAGAATCAAACTCCTCCCAGATGATATCGACAAGACCACCCGTGTCCTGATCGTCAGACTCTGCCCAGTCAGAGTCCAGACCGGTCCGAATCCGAGCGATTTTGTCCGACAGATGTTGGTTAAACTCCTCGGCACGGCCCTGCAAGGGATCCTCCCTCACCTCCTGATTTAGGAGGGAGCGAGTCACCCTAAACAGGGCGGCCGGGCGATTATCTGCGGACGCGATAAGGGTGGTGAAGTGGTTAGACCTCGCCTCCCTTATCGCAGCGAGATAAGACCTAATGTAGGCTCTTAGTCGCAATCGGTCGGATTCGGATCGGCTGGACCTCCAACCGCTCTCTAGGCCCCGTCTCCGACGCTTCATCTCCCGAAGCTCCGCAGAGAACCATGGAGCTCGACGGGATCTGCACCGGGTCAGGGGCCGCAGGGGTACAACTCGATCAAGAGCCTTTAGATAAGGAGCCTTTAGATAAGGAAATATGTCTAAAATGATGATCCAATGAGTCATGAGTTATCTAACAACTTACAGTTGTTTCAAAAGCATTCCAAAAATCCCTTTAACCCAGGAGTGTCAAACTCAATTTCATTGAGGGCTGCATCAGCATTGCGGTTGCCCTCAGGGGGCCGGGTGGGTGTGGCCTGGGTGGGCGTGGCCTACTGGGTGGGTGTGGCTAAAGTGAATATGGCCTACTGGGTGGGCATGGCCAGCTCTACATCATTCGCATCAAGGGTGCCTATGGGGGCCTGGGCAGCAGTGGGATAGATCTGAGGGTCTCTGGCAGGAGGAGGGTCTCTAGGCCAGTGCCAAGGCAGTGGGGGCCGTTCCCTCACTGTTTCCAAGGTGGCTTCGCGGGCCGCATGAAACCACTTCACGGGCCGGATCTGGCCCCCAGGCCTTGTGTTTGACATGTCTGCTTTAACCTAATCATCTATTGTATACTTTATTTTCCTCCTTGGCCTACTTCACTTATCCTCACCAAGTAAAATAGCTTAACTCTAGAAGCAGTGCCTTCCATGCTTTAGAAGCACCATGGAACATGATCTCTCATATGCCTGACAAATGGACTTAAAAAATGAAAGCAAATAAGGGTTTTTTCTAATCATCAGGCAAATGGTCATTCAGAGAATTAATGTCATTTAGAATACCCAATACATTCAAATAACAATATATTTTTCTCATGATAGAGTAGAGCAAATCTGAAGCTTCATACATCATGATAGCACAAACATTGAAAAGAAAAATTATTGAATTGTTATGAATAAGTTATGAATAAGCCATGTTTGTACACTCTAGAGAGTGATCTACTGACAGAGATCTACCAACTACTGAGTGTTTAGGAACACCATTATTTCAAGTGTCTACGAAATATATCCTTGCCTATCAAGACACAGTAGTTCAGGCATGTCAAACTGCTGGCCTGCGGGCCGTATGCATCATACTAAAACCACGCCCACCCCATTGCCGGCAATGAGGGAAAAGTTGTGATACATCACATGATGTCATGTGACATAGCAAGTTTGACATGCCTGGTATAGTTGAATGTGCTCTGAGATGGAATGTTGGTGTTCTTGTAAACAGCCTAACAAGCTACAATTTTCAACAAAGTATTTTTTCTCAGATCCAAAATCTATGCAAATTCTTATAAAATCTCTATTTTCCCTAAGGTAATCAAACTGAACTAAAAAATTTTAGTGTGTTTTATTTTTCTTCAAAAGAACAGAGTATCAAAACACATTCATGAAATGAGGACTGAATGAGGACTACAGTATACACTGAATTTAAAAAGAGCTGTGCTTTCCTGGGAAATGAAATGCTGTGCCTAAATTAAAGTAAGAATGTCAAATGAAACCGAATGAATCACTTCTGACAGTAAACACATCCTCTTCAACAATCACCTTCTTCCTTGAGCATTGACAATGTCCAGAGTCAATCTTGGGGCAAACAATTTGTAAGGTTCTGGTAATAAATCGTTTACTTTTTCTTCATTCCCAATGCCCCACTTGACTCAAAAAGCCCTGCAGTTGGAAGAGGAAGATAAAGGATTTTCAAAGGGATTGACTGCTGCCTTCAAATGATTCATCAACTCAATCTAATTAACTTATAACTGCAGGAAAAAGCTACACAGGCATTCAGTCAAGATGCAGTTTGGTTTACTTCTGTGTAGGTATGCATCAGATGTGCAACATTATGTTATGGGTCAGCTGTGCAGAAGGATGCCTTCTTAGTTTTAGAGACAAGCATGGAGGGTACAGCTGTGGTCACAGGATAGGTTTATTTCATTTAATTATTTATTGTTAAATAAACACATGGGCTGATTTATCAAGTCCAACTAAACTTTAATAGCTAGGTTACGGAAACAGAACAGAGTATGCTTTAGTGCACGCTGTTTATAATGGGGCCCCATAACTGGATCATAATTTTAATAATATTTAGTAATTTTTCTGCTCCAAAAATCTAAAGTAGAGTTCACATATCAATCTGAGTTATTTGTCAATGACAATAGCTGGATTCATACACTGTATTAAGCCATCAGCTTCAACATCTGAATTCACGTAATTGTCTATGCAAGAATCAGACACACCACATTATGATTAGCACAGGGTTTCTTGAATTTCATGGTACACTGACCACCAAACAAATTAATTTGCATGATTCATTCTATAGAACAAAACTTTCGGATGGTGCTCTGACCAGTTTCTAAATTCACATAGGATTCACACTCAATCAGCTTGTCCAAACACAGCAAAATAATGTTTGAGCATTGATCCATTTGCAAGTTCTCAAAATTAGGTTACTCCTTCAATGGTTACAGTAGTGGTCTACAGCAGCAGCTCCTACAAAAGCCCTAACCCAGACATGTCAAACTCGCAACGTCACGTGACATCGCACAACATATCAGAACTTTTTCCCCATTGCCAGCAATGGGTTGGGCGTGGTTTCTTCATGAAGCATCCGGCCCATGGGCCAGCAGTTTGACACCCCTGTCCTAACCTGTTCCTTGAGGGTTAGCCAGGATCTATGATTCTTCTTGCTGTTTTAAGGGTGGTTCTCCCTGTGCTTTTTTCTGAAAGATATTATGAATCATATTTGGCATTCAGCCTGCCCACCTGGACCAAGGCACCATGATAGCTGCAGCCTACTGCTACTGCAGAAGAATGTCGATGCATGGACTCAGTGCTGGGACCCAAAGTGATACTCTAGATCTGTGGTGGCAAACCTATGGCACACATGCCAAAGGTGGATTGCAGAGCCCTCTCTGTTGGCACGCATGCCATCGCCCCAGTCCTAGGCCTTCAGCTGGGTTTTATGAAACCTTTTCGCAATAGGACTCCGCCACCATGTGCAAAAAAATAAGGCAATGTCCATTTTGCTCTATGAGTTCATGGTGACCTAACCTTAACCTTAAGTGGAATTTTCCTCCAATGGGATTTTCCCATGTATTTTACCAGTAAACTTAGATAGCGCAGCCTAGAAAAGTAAGTGCCCTCCTAACCATACCCAAGCACTCTGAATTTGTTGGCGATGTCCACTTTCCTCTATGAGTTCATGGTGACCTAACCCTAACCCTAAGTTTAATTTTCCTCTAATGGGATTTTCCCATGTATTTTACCAGGAAACACAGATAGGGCAGCCTAGAAAAGTTAGTGCCCTCCTAACCATACCCAAGCACTCTGAGTTGGTTGGTGATGTCCATTTTCCTCTTTGAGTTCATGGTGACCTAACCCTGACCCTAAGTGGAATTTTCCTCCAATGGTATTTTCCCATGTATTTTACCAGTAAACATAGATAGTGCAGCCTATAGAGGTAAGTGCCCTCCTAACCATACCTAAGAACTCCGAGTTTCTTGATGATGTCCATTTTGCTCTATGGGTTCATGGTGACCTAACCCTAACCCTAAGTGGAATTTTCCTCCAATGGGATTTTCCCATGTATTTTACCAGGAAACATAAATAGTGCAGCCTAGAAAAGTAAGTGCCCTCCTAACCATACCCAAGCACTCCAAGTTGGTTGGTGATGTCCATTTTGCTCTCTGATTTTATGGTGACCTAACCCTAACCCTACATCCATTGTGGCATACCACAAGTGGGACACATGCCACAGGTAGCACACAAAGCCCTCTCTGTGGTCATGTACACCATCACCCTAGTTGTAGGCCTTTAGCTGACTTTTATAAAACCTTTTTACTTTAAGCGTCTGCCACCTTGTGCCAAAAAAAAGTTTTAATCAATCAATCAATTTCAACTTCTCACAGGGAAAAAAGATCTCGCAAAGTTGCAATTAATTGGTTGAATTTTTTAGTCCTACCAGGTCTGCCATTACCACCGCAGCCACACCCACCCAATTGTCCACACCCATCCAATGGGCCACGCCCACCTCGCACCCAACAATATTTAAGTGGGGTTTGTGTCGCAGTTTGGGCCATGATTGCTCTAGAATACTCTAGTCTAGTCCATCTGTAATTTGAGCTATTTGGAAACTAACTGTGAAAGTCTTTGAGCTCAAAAGTGACCAGAAATCCAGTGGAATCATGAAATTGCACTTCTTTCTTTTGGAAAAAGTACAGAGAAAATTAAAAAAGAAAAATAATTATTTCTTTATTAAATTATACTTATTACATTTATATGCCACTGTTGTAGCAACTCTGTGTGGCTTACAAAATGATTTTAAAAAATAAACAAAAAGTAGGCCTCTTAGCAATAGCAATATCACTTAGACATATATACCTCTCCACAATGCTTTACAACACTGTCTGAGAGGTTTACTATGTCAGCATTTCACAATCAACAATCTGAGTCCTCATTTTACCAACCTCAGAAGGGTTGGCTGAGTCAACCTTCAGTAGGTCAAGATCAAACTACTGGCTATGGGCAGAGTTAGCCTGCAATACTGCATTCTAACCATTGTGCCACCACAGCTTCCACTGGAATAAGTGGGACAGGCCAATCCCATTGGGAGAGATGTTTTATCAGATAATTAAAGAAAACCATCTGCTGAACCAGTAATGTTTAACATATGCAGCAAGAGTATGCTATTGCAATAGGCAGGCATGAGCTAAAAGGTACTACAGTTAATGACAGGTGTGAAGGCTGGTATTTCCTCTGTAAAGTAGTCAATAAACTGTGTATGTTAGCATGCAATAATTTAACTGTTCTAGTTAAGAGAGGAACATATGGAGTGATACAGCAGGGAAAAGTACAGTTTGGGAGCAGAACAGAGCAGAGCAAAGCCTTCTGGGATTGCTCTGTGTATCATTGGAGGATTAATAGAGAATAACACCATCCATTGCTTCCTTCCAAAAGCAATTGCCAGGCCAGTATAGAGAAAAGAAGGACTGGGGTGACACAATAGCAGTATCCCAGTATTTGAGGGGCTGCCACAAAGAAGAGGGGGTCAATTTATTTTCCAAAGCACCAGAAGGCAAGACAAGAAACAATGGATGGAAACTAATCAAGGTGAGAAGCAACTTGGAATTAAGGAGAAACTTCCTAACAGTGAGGACAATTAACCAGTGGAACAGCTTGCCTTCAGAAATTGTGGGTGCTTCATCACTGGAGGTTCTTAAGAAAAGACTATCTGAAATGATATAGGGTCTCCTGCTTGAGCAGGGGGTTGGACTGGAAGACCTTCAAGGTCCCTTTCAGCTCTAATTACAGGGCAACCAGATAATGTGAATAACCCCTCTTTCAACATAATGGGGTCTCAGAAGCCTGCTCTCCATCCAAACTGTTGCACACTTTATTTATTTATTTACATTTATATTCCACCTATCTCACTGTCAAGTGACCCTGGGCAGCTTACAACAATATAAGACACAATGTAAAATGATAAGAACATTAAAAACATTCAGCATTAAGAATGAAAACATCAAAACAACTAGATAGATAGATATTGTACTACTAAATTTAACTCTTCAGGTTTTGTTACTGCTGTTGCAGTAAAGGTTTTTGTGTAGATTTGTGTGTGTGTGTGTGTGTGTGTAATAAGACTGGTTTTAGATTTATCATGGATTTTCAGATTGTTTTTATACTATGCAAGCCACTGAGAGTCAAACTGATTGCAGGGTGATATAAATGCAATAAATAAATTCATAAATATTTAAAAGTGGGATGCATAATGCATGTCACTACAATAATTCTCCTGACAACATTGTGAGACAGTTCAGGATATTCTCTTTTTTTAAATGGTGTGGAAGAGTATGGAAATTAACTCCAAGAAAATTATTTATTTATTTACTTACTTACTTATGAATCCAATTTACAGTATATGACCACCCATCTATCCAGGAAAATCTGGGCAGTGAGAAAATAAAAACAGAGAAATTCCTTAAAACCCAAAACCAACTAAAGCTGCATCAAGGCTCAATAAAAGCATGAAAACATTGGACAGATATATTCATGCCAAAGACCCCATAATTATGCCTCAACCCTAGGGGAAGAGGCATTTACATTGCCATTGGCCTGAGTTGAAAACACTTGACTTTCATCATATATTAAGCCATCAATTATCTGGATCAGATCCAGACTGGTCAGAAACCCCCAAGCCATCTGTGATTCTGGACCAAATAAAGTAGGTTGAAGTCTTGCAGCACCATAAGCGTGGAGAACTCCACTGCCAGTTCAGCCACAGTCAAATACCTCAGTCAGGGAAGTGTAGCAAGGAAGTGGTGGTGGTACCCAAGTAACAATCCCATCTGTTATTTAAGACCAATAGCAACTTTCCAAAATAGGGTATTATCTCCAGTTTCTAAAAAGTCTTAAAAAAAACTGGATTCATGCAACACATAAACCTAACACTAAACACAACCTATTATTTATTTATTTTGCATAGTCACGCGTCTCTATAAGTAACTCTGCACGATGCATAGAGTTGAAATAAAATTAAAAACAACTACAACCAACAGTACAAAAATTAAAATACATAACAGCCAAGGAAAGTATCGAATCAACAGTTGCTAACACAGCCAGGAGATTGGCTCCTTCACACATTCCAGGCCTCGCATCTTTAGGGCCTTACAAAAGGCTAGGCGAGTGAGAGCCATCCTAATTTCCAAAGGGAGAATAATCCAAGACTGGCACTACAGTACAAAAAGTATGCCTCCAGGGCACCAGCACCAGCCTTCCTTGGCCAACAGGACCCAGAGCATAATGGTCCTTGATTGGATAGGACAGGTAGAAAAACTTGGGAGACACAGTTCCTCAGGTAATCTGGTTCCATGCCATAAAGGGCTATACTGTAAAGGTACTAAAACCACCTTGAACTGCCTTGGGAAGCACACCAGCAGCTAATCCAGCTGACAAAGTAGTGGTGTTTACATGTGCCAAGTAGCCAGTGCTGTTGATTACCCATGATGCCACATTCTTCAGCAGTTGATGCTTCCAAATGCTTTCCAAGGGCAACTCCACGTAGAGTATATAAGGCCACCGGGGTGATATATATTGTTCTTTACTTTTTCTCCACCCAGAATGCATGTCTATCTGCTTCCATTTGTTCGACCACCACATGAACTTTCTGGAAATGAAAAGGCAAACCTGAAAGAGCTCTCGCAAAAATTGGAGGAACAATTACAAACCATTTAAACAGAGCACACACTGTGTTGGTGTATGCTACAGGCAAGTTTCATTTTATACTAATACCCAACTGTGTTGTGGGACAAAAAGAAAGGTATGGAGTTAAGAAGCATCTCAGCTGGTTAAAAATGAAGAAAAGAATCTGGTGGTGAAAAGCATGACAGAGGCAAGGGAAGGTGAAGAGAAAAGGTGATATTACCTGCCCCATGTACGAAAACAGAGAGTCTCAGAAAGGGGCTGTTAAAGGACATCTAGCAAGAACAGTATCTGCCTGAATACCTGTGGATAGTAAGAAGAACAAAGGTGTGAGCAGAACAGATGGAGACTTTCAGCGTGTTAATCACACTCCTGGAGTTATTACCCTATGTAAAATAGATATTTTTTAAAAAAGAAAGAAAGGGAGAAAAATGTAATGAAGCTTAGGGTAACACATGCAAAGCTTCAGATACCATCAGTGTTATCTCTTCAGTGAGCTAAAAAAAATCAAATGGCACAGCATTGGCCTATTTAGATAAAATGCAGGTCCTTTTTTGCACTGCAGGGTTTTTTTGTTTTGTTTTGTTTTGTTTTGTTCTGGATAAGAAAACTCGAGTTTCATGGGATAAAAGGGGGATATTACAAAATGGAGGTAAATTAAGATGGATTAAACCTTGTCTCCTTTGCAATCAACTGTATCGTAAACTAAGAGGCTGTACTGTTTTTCTATTTTAGTCTTTAGACTTCTTTTAGATTATATTTTGTTGGTGTTTTTCTATGCACTTTATTTATTCATTCATTTATTCATTCATTCATTCAACTTATCTAGTGCAGGATCAAAAGCAAATAATCAAGACTCACTGCAGTGTTTATTAGGTAGTATGCACTGGCATCCTCCAAAAGAATAATTGCAGACAAATGTCAGATTCCCATTTATTATATGTTTTTCTTTCTATGTTTGGGTCTGCCATTCTGTTGGGAAGATGGAGGAGGATGCTCTGCTATTCTGCTGGGAAGCGGGGAGGCTGGTGTGCACTTTGATGCATCAGGGTGTAAATGGAAGAAGGAATGTGCCCTGGGCCATCTGTCTTATTTCCAGGCTGAGGGGAGGAGATCAAAAGGCCGAGAGGAAACTGAAACCCTGAGAATGGTGCCTGGGAACTGAGCTTATCAATTTGTTTCCCATAACAACTTCACTCCTGAGAATTGGATGAAATCAAACTGAACATTTGGCCACTGGGGAGGGCTCTGTAAGGGATGCTTTAATATAATATTTCACATGGGAAAATACTAGATCTTGCTTTGCTTTCTTGCTATCACTACCTCTCAATAAAAGTTACATTTGAGATAATGCCTGTCTCAAGAGTTCTCCTTTCTTGGGAGGACTAGCTGAGGCAGGACCTTACATAGAGGCATTCCTATTTATACATTTCAGAAAGGAGGGGGAAATAATTCATAAATAATAGTGAAATAGATCTCAGGTTACTTCCTGTCCTTTTGTTATCTATGGAGAACAATGGTCTTTGTTAGAACAAACATTTGCATCTTGAGATTCATGTGTTGTCAGGGCTTTTTTTTCTCATAGAACGCTCAGAATGGCGTTCCGGCACCTTTTCTTGGGTAAAAAAAGCTCCCTCTATTGGCTTTAGGAATATTTTTTTTTAAATCCCATTTATATCCCTCCCTTCTCCGAAGACTCAGGGCGGCTTACAATTTAAGCACAAACCAATGTGCTTAGCAATAGCCTTCATTCTATGTATATGCCTGCTTATTAGGGCTTTCGTCCCCCCCCCCAAGCGGCATTATTACAAAGTCAGCTTATTGCCCCCAACAATCTGCTTGAGGAGTGCATGCAACCACCCATGCTATCACATTTTTCACCAGGTGCAGCTTCTGAATGCTTTTCAAGGGCAGCCCCATATAGAATGATTTACAGTAATTCACAGTTTCTTGACCTATTGTCTGAACTGGGTAGCAGTAAGTGATAGCATAGCCATATATTTGCATGCAATAATTTAAGATTGGTTCTTATGGTCATTATCAGTCATTATCAGGATGCACAATTATTACAGTATATCACACTCCAGGGCCGATCAAAAGAGCTCTCTTTTGCAAATTATAAGCATTCTTCCAATGCGCACTTTAAAACCGAACCAATGAACAAAGAATCATTTGAATAAATAAATAAATTTCAGTTCAAACAAGTGAAACTTAATTGCCTTTGCAAAAGCTTGACCTATATGCCCAAACTAAACCAAGCCAATCTTTTTAATACAATCTTCTTGTTCATTTCCTGAGACACTTCAGCTCTACCACTGATTTAGTCATTCAGTAGAATCAGGCGGCGTTGTTAATTTTTTAAAAAAATACTGTGAAGGAATGTAGAGTTAATTGAGAGAAAGGGGTATCATTAAAGGAAAAGAAATCTGAGCCTTGAGAAATTAGAAAGGGTAGGAAAGAAACCCATGACAGTTCTGCCTTGATTGTATTAGGTGTAAGTTGGAATTGAGAGGGTTTGACAGGCTTTCAAAATTCCATTATAATATCCTAACTTTGTTGAAGTAAATCCAAGATTTCTAGTGACTTCTATTTTCTGACATTGCTTACCTGGAAGGGTTAACAACAATATTCAAAGCCTCTTAAAAACCCCATCTACTTAAACTTTAAGAAGGCCCCAAAGTCCATTGTCTCAGAAAATTAGAGGAAAATATAGGTAGTCCTTGATTTATGACCCCAATTGAGCCCAAAATTTCTGTTGTTAAATGAGACATTTTTAAGTGAATTTTGCCCCATTTTGCAACCTTCCTTGCCTCGGTTGTTAACTGAATCACTGGAGTTGTTAAGTTAGTAATGCGATTGTTAAGTGAATCTGGCTTTCCCATTGACTTTGCTTGTCAGAAGGTCACAAAAGGGGGTCACATGACTCCAGGACACTGCAATGGTCACAAGTATGAACCGGTTGCTAAGAGTCTGATTTTTGATCACATGACCATGGGGATGCTGGAAAGATCATAACTGTGAAAAATGGTCATAAGTCACTTTTTTCAGTGCTGTTGTAACTTTGAACAGTCACTAAATGGACTGTTGTAAGTCGAGGACTACTTGTATCCTACAATTTCAACCCTCTGGCTGATGCTGACATACATGTTTGTTTGTGTGTGTGTCTGTGTGTGTGTGTGTGTGTGTGTGTTGCATAGATTAAAAAAAGGAATTTGTACACCACCCAGAATCTGAGGAGTGAGGCATTTTATAAAGTATATATTCAGCACATATAAACATGGAGGCACATTGATTCCTGTGTTCTGTATAAATATGACTTATTTCTTGTTTGCAATAAAACAGCTTATCTACTCATATAAAGACTGTGAAGCTTCTGCTATTAGCTGGTAACTGAATGTGGATTTGAGAGAAATTCATTGCTGTGCCACTGAGAAATCTAAAACTGCCCTATTTTTTTATTAAAGGAGAGGCAAAGTCATCCTCGATCATATTCTGAAAAGCTTCATCTATGCTTCTTTCATCCTCTCCAGTTAGGGGTTAACCACTTCAGACAGAATGCTATAAATGTGACAGATATAATTAAATAAACATAAGTTAAAATAATATCAGGGAATTATCCCAAAGCATTATATTTCATTCAGAGTCCATATCATCAGCTGCGGTAGTTTTTTGGTCTTTTCCTGAAATTTGATTAGTGACGTAAACAGACCATTTCTTCTAAGGCTTCCTATTTCACTTTGAAGTGATTTATTTCATCAGGATGTTCTTCCTAATTTTTAGTAGAAATATGTCATTCCTTAAGCAATAAAAACAAATAAACAAACTGAACCATCATCATCATTTCAGCCTTTCAAATATTTAAAGGTTATGAAATCACAGAACTGGAAAGGGCCATTGAGGCTGTGAAGATCAAGCTGCTACTTGCAAGAAACCAAGTTTTGTTTTTTTAAAAAAAGGATTGCCTTGTAGTTCTAACCAGAACATATCCAGTGAAAGGTACTCATTTATTCTCAGAATTCCACTGTCAAACTACTCTTATCATAAAGTAGTTTCCCCTAACATTTGACCAGAATGTCTTGTCATTTAAACCTATTATTTGGCGCTTTTGGATGATAGAGATGTCTGAACCAGTTCTGTGTGATATCTTTTTAGTTATTTAAAGAGTGCTAACATATCTCCCTCAGGTTTCCCAAAAATCTCTCATTTTTCCTTCACTTCACTTTTAGACCTTCAATTATCTTATTTTTTTTCTTTTTTGCACTTGTCTTTATTTTAATCATTTTAAAGGGGATGATAGCGTACTTAGGGAGGGGATTTAATCAGTGCAGAAGAAATGAGCTATTCTGTGCCAAGATTTAGAAATGTAGTGGTTAAGGCATCGGGCTAGAAAACCAGGAGACCATGAGTTCTAATCCCATTTTAGGCACAAAGTCAGCTGGATGAAGTTGGGCCAGTCACTTTCTCTCAGTCCCAGGAATGAGGCAATGGCAAACCATTTCTGAAAAACTTGCCAAAAAACTTCAGGAACTTCAGACAGGCTCTGAGAAATGGACATAATATTGTGGGAAGAATCCAGAGAAAGAAGTATTTAGGGGAATATTAGAAAAGGCAGAATAGGAATAATGGAGAAGATCTTTAAAAAGACAGAAACTTCTCCCTCCCCTCAGCCAGAAAACTCAGCAGAAACCAGCTTTTAGAAATGCAGATGTAATAATCCATTCAGGAACGTTGGAGCCAGGAAGCTAGAAGCTGATGAGATTAGGAAGACAAATACCCCTAAAATCTACATACCCCACCCAAACTCTAAAAGACATGACCTTTGGGGACATAATAGGATTAACCCACCAATACCAACACTCAGACTCAGGTTAAAGTACATGACACAGGAAATACAAAGCCCCAAACAGGAACAGGAAACAACCTCAAAAGCCCAAGAAGTATAAAAATCCACCACTCCCAGCTACATGTGGTCAGCTTTCCCAGAGCCATGCTTCTGTCTGGCTTTGCTCTTCAATAAACTACAGCCTTCTTTCTAAAGCAGTCTCCATTTTGTTCATTCCCTGCTTGGAGTGGACCCTTATAAAGACTTTTCTTTCAACAATGCAATAGATTTTTTTAAAAAAATACATTAACTTTGAATTTCTCATTTTTTGCAGCCATATCACACTGGTAACTCATTCACTTTGTTATGTTATCAGCTATTATTTTGTTTTGGAACATTCCGCCACCACCTGAGATCAAAGGGATCCATACACTTTTAGTGCTACAGAGAGCTGTGAAGACCTTGTTCTTTGCCCCAAGCATCGAGCTAAGATGGGAGCTGAGCTGCAAGGATATTTGCTCTGACACCTGAGAGAAAGGGTACTTCTGTAACCATGTTTTTTCTGGATTGTTGTGAGCTGCTAGAATCAGGCAGCCAAGGAAGGAAGGAAGGAAGGAAGGAAGGAAGGAAGGAAGGAAGGAAGGAAGGAAGGAAGGAAGGAAGGAAGGAAGGAAGACATGATATATTCAATTATGAAGCCATGTCTCTGTTAAATTTCATTCTGTTATTTTTAACCTGTTTTTTAATCTATCAACCTTGATTTTAACCTATCAGGTTTATTTGGATACCTTTTCTTCCTTCCAGAAAATTAGGTAATTTGCCCCATTTGTATTTGTTCCATATTTTTTTCATCCAAATTATTAATGAAAACATTCAGCCTAAGATCAAATTCTACGCCATCCCACTAGATATTTCAATTTGATGGTGTACTGTACCATTTTCAAGCACACTGTGGGTCCCCCAATAGATATACTTAAATATACTAAAATGTACTTAATTTCTAATGAGAATAACATGAGCTACAGTGTTTTATTAAATGCTTTGGAGCTCTGAGCTTAGAGAGACAATTGTGGCCATAGCTAAATGATAGTGTACATCCTTTTCTTTTTTCAAAAGATCCCAGGATCCCTCTAAGACAGGGGTAATCAACCTCGGCTCTTTTATGACTCATGGACTTCAACTCACAGAATTCCTGAGTCAGCTATGCTGATTCAGGAATTCTGGGAGTTGAAGTCCATGAGTCATAAAAAAGCTGAGGTTGCCTACCCCTGCTCTAAGATATCAAGATAATTTTCTACTCTTTTAGAATATTATTTATCCCACCCAATTTTTGTATCTTCTGCAAAACTAATAGGCATTCTCTCCATCTCTTCAACCAAGTTATTAATTAAAATGTTGAAATGATCCAATATCAATCCCTGATGTATTGCTGTTTGATGAGAAATTGTTGATAGGTTTCCCCTTGGGTACAGATTTTCAAGCCAACTTTATATCCACATCATGAATATCACTTATTCAATGAAATACTAATTCACATAAATTATGAGATTCAGTATAAATTGGACATAGCAAAATACATGCATTCTAACTGAATGGGTTAAAGAGAAAAGATTGCTGATGGAGAATCGGAGTAAACTTTAATCATTGTTGCAAGGATGAAGGGTTTGAATAATTTTTTTTCCTATATGGTAATTACATCAATCTGCATCACCTTTTCCTAGCTGGGTCTATGACAACTCACCACAGCCAACTCACCACAGCCAACTTGCCATGGCCAACTCAACTTGACCAACTTACTGCGAGACAACTCACCATGGGACAATTTAGCAGGGAGCAAAAGTTACACTAATATTAAAGAAATAGTGGACTAGAATCATTAAAGAAAGGCTGCCAAAGGAGGGACAAAATGAAATGTGAATAACAAAAATTAAAATAATAGTAATAGCAATAGCACTTAGACTTATAAACTGTTTCATTGTGCTTTACAGCCCTCTCTAAGCAGTTTACAGAGTCAGTATATTGCCCCCAACAATCTGGGTCCTCATTTTACCAACCTTGGAAGGATGGAAGTCAGCCTTGAGCCGATGAGACTTGAACTGCTGAACTGTTGGCAGCAAGCAGTCAGCAGAATTAGCTTGCAATACTGCATTCTAACCATCGCGCTACCACAACTCAGTGTAATAATGTTTTAATTATTTTAAATAATTGTTGAATTGTCCCACAGCGAATTGTCCTGTGGCGAGTTGGCCACAGTGTGTTGGCTAAAGTGAGTTGTCCCATCCCATCCCAGGTACATAGTAGTGTAGGTACTGCAAGTCACTGTGTCAAACTCTCCAGTTTTGTATTGTGTCTCTAATTACAGAGTTTTAAGGAAAGTTGTAGTGATAAAGTCATACATTCAGAAGACCTTATACATATCAGATACTCTTAATGATTCCAACTTCAATTACTCTAATACTGATATTCAGATATTCGGGAATAGTTCCAAAGATAAATCTGAAAATAAAATATAAAGTAAATTATCTGAAAATCCACAATAATAATCTGATGCTTTTGAATCTGGTATTATAATATTATTTTTTTCAGACAGAAGGTCAGGGCATTAGCTGGAAAAGAAAAAGCACCAAGACAGCCTTTAGTCATGTTGGACATCAGCACACCGGGAAACATGAAAGTTAAATTCCAAGAAATGTAAAAAAGAAACTGCTAAGCAGTGACCTCTCCAATCAAACCAAAAATCCATACATATTAAATTTTTCCAATGAGAAATTACTCCTTTTTGCATATGGTTAAAAAAATCATTATAATCAAGGCTATTTAAAATTGATTCAGGTTTCAAGAAAACTGGCGGGGCTGTATTTTCCCCTTCTATCTTAGCACAGTTTCAGTGACATAATGGACCAAACCATTTTTGGAGGAAAACCCAGATGGAAATTAGACTGGATTAGATTCAGATTATCCATAATGTTCAGGAATGTCTGAAAATGAATCACAGCTATCCTTGGTAATTAACTACCAAAGCCTAAACATATATGTTGCTCACATCTCAGCTGGGTACAAAGACTTGTTTGGGAATAACCTGACAAGGATCTCTTTCAAGTGAGTAGAAAAGCTCAATGTACTCGTTTAGTAGTTACAGTCTCTGTAATTCAGTTAGTTAGTTTTCTCCAGGAAGCTGGTATTGGTCAAGTAAAAGGCAGCCATATTATGATGCTGATGGAATTTCTTCAGTCTTTATTCTGAATTATAGGGTAGCTAGATACAGTAAAAGAATGAAAATGAAAAATCACTTTGCATAGGAAAGTTGTTAAATGCACGTGGCGAAAATAATACAATTTAATACTCTATTAGGTATGCAATACTTGAATCATATTTCTATTGTCCTGATATAAAATTGTTCTTTTAAAATTTGCCTTCAACCTGGGTTGTTAATTACTGTTCATAATGTAAGACATTCTAGTTATTGTAGTACTTTGTTAGATATTGTGATTAGAATTTATTGCAATGTTCACCTAACACTGTTCTGTGTGATGGATTTACCTTGTCTTCAAACTTTTCACAAGCTCATTTGAGATCTAGAACTGAGGATAATATATTCATTCTGCCTCTGTATTTCACTGAGATTGCAAATGGAATGCAACACATTAAATTGTTTGTACATTATTTTAAATTGTTAGTTGCCTTGGAGACACTTTTGAGTCTGAAAGAAAGCTTGATCTTACCCATTAGCTTCACATAGGATTCCATTGCACATTCTCATAAAATCAGTGATCATTTTTGTTGATTGCCTGGACAAGTCCATGTAGTTTTCTTGGCAAGTTTATACAAATAGTTTACCACTGCCTCCTTCTTAGGGCTGAGAGAGAATGACTGGCCCAAGGTCATCCAGTTGGCTTTGTATCTAAGACAGGACTAAAATGAATGTTCTCTTGGTTTCTAGCCTGGTGCCTTAAACATTACACCAAACTGGCTCTTCAAATACATCATTAGAAGACGAAGTGGGTATCAGTAAAGCACAAAACATTTTTCAGAAAAATAGAATTGTATATTGATCATAACTTAATTGATTATAGAAAATATGGGAGATGTTCTATCAGCCCTGAATTCAAATTCCATGCATTCCATCCACCGTTTTCTGTAAAACCCAATCCTAGACATTTGGCAAGAACCATCAGAAATGAACGGGCCTCCATATGAACAGATCATGCATTAATCACCATCAGCTGGTAGAAAAGGTTAATTATTTAAGCTATGAAGCAGTCCTGATCTTGGCCCTTTGATTTCAGAGTCAGAGATCTTTTTTCATTTGTCTTATCTCACTATGGATCTGATGCAATATGCCATTTACTACAAGAATTGGTTGATGACATGACCATTCACTGCTAAACTTACTATTGCTGAGATCAATAGAAGAATGGCTTACTAGGGTCTTGACCTCCATTAATAAGGTGCACTCCAACAACCCAGAACATAGCCTCACTAAAAGATGGCTCTCACTAGTAAGAAATACTGTGCTATTGCTTTGTTCACTTTTTTGGGTGTTGCATCCACTTTCCAGGCATTTTCAGAAAATAACAACAACAACAATAATAATAATAACAATAACAACAACAACATTGAAAGGGACCGTGGAGGTCATCTAGTCCAACTCCATGCTCAGGCAGGAAACTCTATACCAGTGATGGCAAACCTTTCAGAGACCGAGTGCCCAAACTACAACCCAAAACCCACTTATGTATCATCGGGTGCTGGGTGGGCATGGCCCATTGGGTGGGCATGGCTGCAGTGGTAATGGCAGACTGGGTGGGACTAAAAAGTTCAATCAATCAATTCCAACTTTGCGAGATTTTTTTTCCCGCAAGAAGTTGAAATTGATTGATTGAACTTTTTTTTTGCGCATGGTGGTGGAGGGCTAAAGCGAAAAAGTTTTATAAAACCCAACTGAAGGCCTAGGACTGGGGCAATGGTGTACATGCCCAAAGAGAGGGGTCTGCGTGCTACCTGTGGCACCTGTGCCATAGGTTCGCCACCATGGCTTTATACAATTTCAGACAAATGGCTGTCCAGTCACTTCTTAAAAACTTCCAGTGTTGGAGCATTCACAGTTTCTGGAGGCAGGTTGTTCCACTGATTAATTGTTCTAACTGTCAGGAAATTTCTCCTTAGTTCTAGGTTGCTTCTGTCTTTGGTTAATTTCCATCCATTGTTTCTTGTCCTGCCTTCAGGTGCTTTGGAGAATAGCTTGACTCCAAAGGCAACCCCTGAGATATTGCTGACATGATAGCAGTATCATGTCTCAGGGAGACATGATACTGCTATCATGTCTCCCTGAGTCCTTCTCTTCATTAAACTAGACCAGGGGTGTCAAACTGCCGGCCTGCAGGCCGAATACATCATCAGGAAACCACACCCACCCCATTGCCGGCAATGGGAAAAAAGCTCCAATATGTTGCGTGATGTCACGTAGTGTCACAAGTTTGACATGTCTGAACTAGACATACCCAATTCCAACAACTGTTCCTTATATGCTTTAGCCTCCAGTCCCCTAAACAACTTTGTTGCTCTTCTCTGTACTCTTTCCAGAGTCTCAACATCTTTTTTACATCGTGGTGACCAAAACTGGATGCAGTATTCCAAGTGTGGCCTTACAAAGGCATTGTGAAGTGGTATTAAAACTTCACGTGATTGTGATTCTATGATTCTGTGTTGGCTTTTTTGGCAGCTGCAGCACACTGCTGGCTCATATTTAAGTGATTGTCCAGTAGGATTCCGAGATCCTTCTCACAGTTGCTACTATTGAGCAAGGTACCACCTATACTGTACCTGTGCATTTGGCTTTTCTTGCCTAAATGTAGAACCTTACTTTTTTCACCATTGAATTTCATTTTGTTAGATAGCACCCAATGTTCAAGTCTGTCAAGATTATGTGATGCAGAGATCTGGGAATGCATCTCACAGTTCTTGAAATGCAATGTTAATGTTCTGAAGACTTGTGCTTATCACGGTCATTCACACCTAACAGGGAAAACATTAAGCAGACAACTCAGCAATAATTTTCAAACTAGATAACCCTACTAATCCTGGCCTCTCACACCATATGTTTGCTTTCCAAAGTTTCTGCTTAAGGAAGATAATGAGAATAAAATACAGAAAATGATAGCATTAAAAAGGCATATAAAATATCAGTTCAAACAAATAAGGAACTGCCAGTTGAACAAACTACAGTATAACAAGCTGAGTAATGAGTTCAAAGGGTTCTCTGAATTAAATAATGTTTTTGCTAGTGAAAAGTAATCATTGAAGAGATTAAACCGCCTTCTGTTGATAAATAATTGGAAAACAGGCACTATGAAAGTCATCTCTTAAATCCACATCAAATTCAATTCATATCTTAAAACATCAGCATGTATTTATGACAGCACACACAAGCTAAATTCTTAATTAAGAAGATGAACATATACACCCACAGAGAAGGTACAGAAAGTACATAAAACAGGAAGAAGAGTCCTGATCTCCCGCACCCTACACCTGAGCTACAGATATTCACCACTATTGCAAACAAATATGTTTCTCTTCATTATGAGAAATTATCAAGAACTAAAAAGAAATTAATCTTATGAAAATAATAACATATGGACAATAAATATATCCCCTGTTTTGAAGACTCTGTGCCATCTAAAGTGGTAAGAATTCTACAGAGCCAGAGATAGATCTTTACCTTTCCATATTTACAACAGAATACTATATCAAATGTTATTATATTAACCCTTTACTGCATAGGTAATGTTGCTTACAGAAATATCATCTTTGTCCAAACCAGGTCAGAAACTGTAGTTCAGCACATCTGGATACTGGAGAAAATGGACTTTCACTATCTTAGGTCATGGAACTTTTTCTCATGACTGAGAAACTACTGCTATATTTTCATACAAAATATATTCCTCATATTACTAATTTAAATCAATCGCACTGGGAGATATACTGTTTCATTACCAAATTAATCTTCAAAATATTGCTATGAGGTTTATCATGCTAATGCATTTTTCTGTTTGGGAGGTTGAGAAATTAGGTTCAATTCAAGAGAGCTCAGCCTCTCCTAGGAAGAAAGACAGATTTAATCACTGTACATTAAAAAAAATCCAATACTTTGGGGGAAAATATTTCGTGAAATTATCTAACCAATTTTGTTTCACTAGATGGGTTCACGTAACATGATTGGTTTTGGTTTTGGCTGAGTGCAGTTTGAAAATCCAGGCAGTGTGTATGTTACTGGCAATGTGTAAAAAGCTAGCCCTGTATGGAACACCTAGGAAATTATAGAATGTGTGGTGTTTTTAGGCAAAGTATCAAATGTCTTTGTTATTTTAATATGCCATATACTTTCCCTATTTAGGGACGCAGTGGCTCAGTGGGTTAGGACGCTGAGCTTGTCGATCAGAAGATTGGCAGTTTGGCAGGTCGAATCCCGAGTGCCGCGTAGCAGAGTGAGCGCCTGTTACTCGTCCCAGCTTCTGCCAAACTAGCAGTTCGAAAGCACGTAAAAAATGCAAGTAGAAAAATAGGGCCCACTACGGTGGGAAGGTAACAGCGTTCCGTGCGCCTTTGGCGTCTAGTCATGCCGGCCACATGACCACGGAGACATCCTCGGACAAGCGCTGGCTCTTCGGCTTTGAAACGGAGATGAGCACCGGCCCCTAGAGTTGGAAACGACTAGCATGCATGTGCGGGGGAACCTTTACCTTTACCTTTACCTTTACCTATACTTTTCCTAGGCATTGTATGTAATACTTAGTCATTATGCAGAATGACAAGAACTATTTAGGTAAAGTTTGAAAAGAGAGTCACGAAAACCCTAACCTTAATCCTAACCCTAACCCTTTATTGTAAAGATGTACTATGAAAATGAAAGAAGAAATGCAAAGTAACTACAGGACTTTCTTACAGAGAGAGAGAGAGAGAGAGAGAGAGAGAGAGAGAGAGAGAGAGAGAGAGAGAGAGACCAGTATTTGACCTATTTGTTGCTACAAGGGAGGGTAGAATGGCATTTTAGCAGGAGTATTTCATACTTTGCCTTTTGGCATTGCATAGAATGCCTAAGAAATGTATGAATTATTAAGCATTTCATATTTTGACATCCCATTTTTTGGCATTCCATAGATTTCCTAGGCATTCTATAAAATGCCTAACATCACACATTGAAGGTAATATATATACTGAAGAAGCTATGATCAGAACAAATCAAGATTTTGTGGATGTGTCACACTAGATCCAGACAGCAAAATCCACAACAAAGTACAATGCTGCCAGAGTGCACACACCACTCACATCTTCATTCAAATGATGTCCTTATGCCCTTGGTCCTCATATCTGCTGCAGGTCCATAAGTCATGACATTTGCTTGATGATGAATGTAGTCATGCACAATTCACTGTATGTTCCCTCCCTTCCTCTGGATGTCCATGGCTATTTTCCATTTGTGGAATTATGTGAGAGTAAATGTCACTGAAATCAGCTCATGTTTTGTGATTTGCAGAACGCTGAATTTGAGAATGTAATATTTTTGTCTTCTCTGGAAAGTCCATTTTTCTCATAAGACACCTTCTTATAAACCTCTCACGTATAGTTTGTACTTTTCCAGAAGTAAATATGCCAGAGAAAAGCAAACACATCTGATTAACAGTGCAATCCTAAGGATGTCCAACTTCTGATTCCCCCTTAAAAGCAAAAGATACCTTTTACCCCATTAGTTCCAATTTTATTTTATCTATTAAATTTATATATCTATCCACTCTGTGAATATAAATTTGGATGGCATACAACAGCGGTCCCCAAACTTTGTGGAGGGGGTGCATACACGGGTGCGCATACAGACCCACTCAGGTAACAGAGAAGCCTTTGGGGTGCAGTCTCAGCTGTTTCAGGCTTTTCCATGCCAAAAACTTTTGCAAAGGCCTGAAGCAGCACAAGATTGCTCCCCCAAAGCCTTTCGTTCATTTACAAAAGCTTTTGGCATGGAGAGAAGAAACCTTTGGGGACGCGGTCTCATACTCCTTCAGACTCAGTGAGGCTGCCCGATGCTCCAAAAGCAGATTGGGTGTCTTGCACAGGTAGCCTCAGTGAGTCAGCAAAGCTGAGCAGGGGGCGCTCATTCCACTCAGCCTCTGCTCTCACTGCTCCGCTTTTGGAGCATGGAGAGCAGGTGGCTTGGTGGCCCGGCTGTGGGGTAGAGAGGAAACTGAGCCACGCAAGCTTTGGGGCACCACTCAAGTGCGGCCATTGCTCAGAGAAGTGAAGCTGTACATATGCACACCAGCCCACAGTTCACACAGCCTGGTTGCAAGTAAGCCACGGACCAGTAGTGGGCTGTGGCCCACAAGTTGGGGACCCCCTGGCATACAATAAAACAAAACAATTTTGAAAGATATCTTAAATAACTATTAAAGACCATTTAGTATAAATATAAATTGTGTGTGTGTGTGTCTGTGTGTGTGCATGTATATGTATTTGTATATGTATATATCATGGCCTTCCAGTTTTCATTTCATATTTGAATAAAGCATCTTTACACATTTTTTATAAAGACTTGTTGTTTATTATTTAATTGACAGTTGAATAACTTTGAGCATACTGTTTTGAATGAAATCGCTTTTAAATGTCAGTTTACTCAGGAATGTTGTTTGTTGAAAATTGACTGCTCAGCAACAACACTAATGTCTCTCAAGCTGAATTGAAACTCTTAGCCAATGAACACCTATCACTTCATTTCCATTTGTCTTTTAGGAAGAATCCTAAAATTCTCAGTAATTCATTCTGAGCACAGCCTCCCTGTAAGGACACCTGCATTGCCTATTTGATGCTTGAGAGGCCTTGCTTCATCTTATTACCCATCCAAAAGACTGTAATTAAGTTAACTGATGTCATTCTGAGTTGAGGACACATCTGTCACTCACTGAACCCAATAATCCTTCCTGAAAGGACCAGATTTTGAGCTCAGCTCCATCCCCTAGCATTATTTGGCAGATATGGCAGTCAGGAAGAATAACTTCATAACTATGGCCTTTGGAGGAGTTGTTCTGCTACCTCCTGACTGGTACTGGAAGCACATAAATAGAGATGTTGCTGTCCATGAGATGCTAGGAAGGTACTAGACAGCATGGATAGTTATTAGAGCTGCTAGATAACATGTGAGCTAGCCCTTACTCATTTTATTGATATATTGATTGATTGGTTGGATTGATTGGGCAGCTTCACAAAATAATAAAAAAAACAGCATTGTATAAAAAAGACAACCTTCATCTGAAGGAACAATTGCTGTCCTCCAAAATGAAAGTAAAATTTCACTGCAAATAAACATTCCCATGATTTCTAATAGGAAATCTTACGGAAATCTTACTTAGAGGAGTGGGAAGTTTCTAGAACAGGGGTCTTCAAACTTGGCCCTTTTATGACTTGTGGACTTCAACTCCCAGAATTCCTCAGCCAGCAAAGCTGAAGTTGAAGTCCACAAGTCATAAAAGGGCCAAGTTTGAAGACCCCTGTTCTAGAACTATTACAACTGTCTCCAAAGCAAATAAAGTCACTATTGATTGATAGTCTTGGGCCAACATAGAAAAATGCAAGAAAACAATGTAGAAGATGGACAGATTTTCAGCAAACTTCTAAAATTATTTTATAAGCTCAAAATAGCAAATCAGAAGATATTGTAATTGCAGCAGATGCTGCTTTTGCATTCCATACCAGTAAACATCACAAATATGTATAGTTTCCAGTCAACAATTTGTATATTGTATTTGTTGTACTAAAAATGGTATCCCTTACCCTGAGATAGTATGGGCATTTTCCAATGCTCGAACCAAGGAAAAAGGAATTTTTAACTGTATATTTATTCTGCTTCTGTTAATATTGTTCTGGAAGAAGAAAATCTTATTTATTTTAACTGTAGCAACTCCACAGTAAACTGCTAGTGTTCAATTCAATTGTAATCATTCAGTATTTCAATTGGAAGAACAGTGATTTGTAATCAAAATTAGCTGCAATTCAAAATACAACTAATGAGATTATGAATACAATGTTTCAATATTGTTCAATTGCTCTTGAAAATGAGAGATGGTTTGAGAAGGACATCATATTTATACTTGATATAAAGAGGACTCCAACATGACAAAGGAAAGAACATATTTGCAAATTTAAGGAAAGTGATGCAGAAGAGAATAGCAATCGGTTTGATAGTCCAGAATGTATTATTTTGAACAGCTGTATCCATAATGTGCATAAATAATGAATGTTCCGCATGAATACAACTGTCAACTCTACAACAAATCAGACTGCAGACATTTTCTTTGTTCTAAGTTGCCACAAAATTGGGAGAGGAATGGAGGATTTCTCCTAGTCTAAAAATTTTACTGTCCCGTGGGAACCAAGGTTATTTCTGTCAGTTAGATAGGGGCAGGAACATTTAGTTAGAAAGCCTACCAAACTTTTCTATTGGGGAACATAGCTCTGGGGTGGGAAGTTCAACTTTGTAATATTGTTTCTCTCTGAAAGGAACTTCAGACTTGGTTTCACTTTTGACTGTGCCGATACTACGTAACCAATAAATATGTTCTTTGAGGAAATCTCAAGCCTTGTAGTTCTGATTTGTTTGGTCTTGTCTATCAGAACCATGCCATTTTTAAAATGTAGCATTGTGTAAATATCCATACTGTCCAAACAGCTGTGGAAATATTGTAAGCCAGTTCACACTATAAATAGACATTTTTTCAAACTTACAATTCTGCAGATTACACAAGCACTCACTCATGAGTGTATTGCAATTGCACATCCAAGAAACTGAAATGGAAAATGAATGAATGAATGAACCTTTATTATCAAAGTACACCATGTGTACAGTGAGATTAGATGACCCTCCCTTCGTGCCCCCCCACAACTCACAGTGACAACAAACCCAGCATCTTGTTACACCATGTGAGCTAATTGCACAATGCACTGGCCCCGCATGTCTATCATACATACAGTTATTTCCCATTCAGGAGCCTGACAGCCCATGGATAGAAACTGTTCTTCAGCCTGTTGGTGCAGCTGGCTATACTTCTATATCTCCTACCCGATGGTAGGAGAGTAAAGAGGTACCAACCAGGGTGTGAGTCATCCCTGGGAATTTTCCTCACTCTTCCAAGGCAGCGGGCCCTGACGATGTCATCCAGTGGTATCAGGGGACAGCCCACGATGTTTTGTGCTGTGCTCACCACCCTCTGTAATACTTTCTTATCCACGGCTGTCAGTGACAGTGACAACAAACCCACCATCTTGTTACAACATGTGAGCTAATTGCACAACACACCAGCCTCGCAAGTCAATCATACATAAAATTATAAAATTATTTCCCGTTCAACAGCCTGACAGCCCATGGATAACAGCTGTTCTTCAGCCTGTTGGTACGGCTGGCTATACTCCTGTATCTCCTACCCGATGGTAGGAGAGTAAAGACATACCAACCAGGGTGTGAGTCGTCCCTGGGAATTTTCTTCACTCTTCCAAGGCAACGAGCCCTGGCGATGTCATCCAGTGGTGTCAGGGGACAGCCCACAATGTCTTGTGCTGTGCTCACCACCCTCTGTAATGCTTTCCTATCCGCGGCTGTCAGGCCAGTATACCAAACCACAGTACAGTGCGAGAGGACACTCTCTATAGTAGATCAGTAAAAGAAGGTCATTAGCTGTTGTTCTAACCTGTTCTTCCACAAGACCCTGAGGAAGTGGAGTTTCTGTTGGGCCTTTCTGGCCACCTGGGTTGTATTAACTTTCCAGGTCAGATCTTCACAGAGGTAGACTCCCAGAAATTTAAAGGAGGAAACTCTCTCCACACAGCGCCCCCCAATGTAAGGTGGGGCAGTTTCCTCTCTTTTCTTCCAGAAGTCTAGCACCATCTCCTTTGTCTTGCTAATTTTCAGGTGCAAGTTGTTCTCTAGACACCATGAGTATAGTTTTTGTACCTCCCCCCCCCTGTATGCTGTTTCATCTCCACCTGTAATAAGACTCACTACGGTGGTATCATCTGAGAATTTAATGATTGCAGTGGATGGGTTGGATGATACACAATCATATGTGTACAGTGAATACAGGTAGGAACTAAGCACACAGCTCTGTGGTGAGCCAGTGCAAAGCTTCAGGGAGGTGGATGAAACTGACCCAACCCTCACTGTTTGTAGCCAGTCCCTTAGAAAGTCTTTAATCCAATCACAGATGGAGGGGGAGGAATTCAAATCAATCAGCTTTTCAATAAGGATGCTCAGCAGAATAGTGTTGAAAGATGAGCTATAGTCATCCTGACATAGCTTCCAGGTTTCTCCAGATGGCTTGCTACAGAATGTAAAGCAGTAGCTATGGCATTGTCTGTTGACCTGTTCCCCCTGTAGGTAAACTGATGTTTGTCAAAGTCCGGTGGAAGGCATGTTCTAAGAAGTTGGAGAACCAGTCTTTCAAAGCATTTCATCACTACAGATGTTAATGCAACAGGTCTGTAGTCGTTTAGGCAATTAATTGCTGTTTTCTTCAGGACTGGGACAATGGTAGCTGCTTTCAAGCATGATGGTACACAGGCTGTTTGCAAGGAGATTTTAAAGATCTTTGTCAGGACCCCTGCTAATTGGTCAGCACAATTCTTTACCACTATCCCCAGCACCCCATCTGTGCCTGCAGCTTTGCTGGGATTCACAGCTTTCACTTGATGTTCATACAGGTGAGTGGCTGAGAATCAGAAGGCTGACCAGCAGAGGCTACGGGGTCTGGTCTTTTCACCTTGTAGCAAATGAAGAAGATATTCAACTCCTCTACCAAACCAAGGGGTTTGTTCCTCGTGTTTGTTCTGTCCCAGCCTATGGATGTCTTTGTTAAATGCACAACAACAAAACCCCTTTTGAAAAATAGGCTGGAGACTCAGAAGAAAACAAAACCCCTTTTAATCTTGGTAACAAACCTGCCAAATGGTTCAAAAACAAAAAAAAAAACACAAAACACAATCCAAATGGAGGAAACTGTCCACATGAAACACAATGCAAAACAGAGAATTAGTCACTGGCAATACCAACAGAACATGATCCCATGAAGTACTTTGCAATGGTTGCCTTCAGCAACCAGCACCACCCACACATTCCCCTTTTGTAATTCAGTCCTCAAGGTGTGGCTTCTCAATGCCTTCTCCAGAGTCACCCCATTGACTCACTCTAGCTTACTCTCCTGGCCTGTCTTCTTTTGCGTGTGTCACTCATGTCCTGCAGCTGTGCGTCCTCTAAGTCCGACCAAGATTCCCCACCCAGCTGCGTCTCATCCTGAGTATGAGCGGAAGGGCCGGGCTCCTCCTCCTCCTCCTCAGATTCCCTGGACTCAGTTGTTGGGAGCACAGGCTGGCACGGAATCACAATAGTGTTGCCCTTATGGTTGGTTAGGTGCTGCAATTCCTGCCATACTTGCTTTGGGTTGTTATCTGCTAGGTGGTTCTCCACCTTATGTTTATATTGTTGTTTTGCGATCCTAATGCCTCTTCTAAGATTTGCCCTGGCCTCTCTATATGTATCCCTGTACACTGCCTTAAAAGCAGAATCCCAGGCTCTCAGGAGTGTTCGTATCTCTACAGTCATCCAGGGTTTGCAATTCCTGTAGGCTCTAATGAACTTTTCCATTGTCACACTATCAGTGCACACTTTTATATAAGAGAGTATGGCATTGGTGTATGCATTCAGGTCTTGATGTTCAAATACACTCCACTCAATGGTTTCAAAGCAGTCCTGCAGCTGAATGAGAGCACCCTCTGGCCAAATTTTAAACATTTTCATGACCGAGTTCTTTTCCTGAGAGGGACATACTTTGGGCACAACAGGAGTGAAAGATGGTCGGATGTACCCAAGTGGGGGAGGGGGATTGCTCTGTATGCCTGTTTCAGGTTAGAGTACACACGGCCTAAAGTGTTCTTCCCTCTGGTGGAAAATTGCACATACTGCACAAACTTGGGGAGAACTGTCTTTAGACAGGCTTGATTGAAGTCCCCAGCTACAACAAGAGTGCCCTCTGGGTGAGTTTGCTGCTGACTGGAGATGACGTCATATAGCTTAGAGAGTGCCGTGCTGACGTTGGCATCAGGTGGAATATAGAGAGCTATAATAATAATCACAGTAAATAACTGTTACCATAGATGAGTTGGAAAGTTTGTGTTCATTTTATACCACCTTTTTCCCTTTAGACCCCACAGACAAATGCATGGCTGTCTCCTTGATTTGATCCTTTTAACAATCCTGTCAAGTAGGTTAGCAGGGAAATGGTGATCTTTAAAGTCTAAGGCAAAATACAGTATTTACCCATGACAAATTATTCATTCATTCATTCATTCATTCATTCATTCATTCATTCATTCATTCAATTTCTTTAGCTGCCCATCTCAGTCAATAACTCTAGGTGTAATATATTAAAAAATAAAATAATTACAATCAAAATGCTAAAAACATTTTAGAATAATAGAAACAATAGAAACATCCCAAAAAATATACATAGCAACTGAGATACTTGGTTGGTTAGCAATTAAGCCAGGAAATGGGGCTCTTAACACATTCAGCACCCCAGACTCAGGAACATAGCCAGTTTTTAGGGCCTTGTGAAAGGTTAAATTAAATTTCACTTACATGTGTGTTTGTTTTCCTAAGGAACATTTGGGCTGGATGGAGGAGCAAAGACCCAAAGCTGAAGGAATGTTGAAGGAATCTAAACAGTGGGTATGGTTGCATGATATGAGGAATGTTAGTTGCTGAGTCTTGACCTGCCACAAGTGTGGCTGTTATGGATGGCAACCGCACAGCAGCAACAAGCACCATTTACTGGAATTCAGCCCTCAGATGCAGACCAGCAGAGGGCTACTGTGCCAAGAAGAAACAGAAAAACATTCAAACAGTCCTTAAAATCCTGCAAACACCATTTGCAACTGATACTACTACAGTCAAGAGTTACATAAATTATTTTGTCTTCAAAGAGAACCAAAGTTGCCTTTAACTGGAATTTTCTTAGCTTTTCAACATTTGAAAAGTTGAGTCTTCCATTTTCATATTTTTTTTTCTGAATCTTTTCCAGTTCTACATTCTTGAATATTTTATTTCTGTAATGAACCTCCTTTGGTCTGCTAATTGATGTTGAGTGATATTTGAGTCTGGATAAGTTATTTTCCAATATTCAAACATTCACTTTAAGTATCTCTACTTTGTTAGTTCAGATTTACAACAGCAGGTCATAAGGGTGCAATTTTTGAGTATACTATTGCCTTATCTATGGTTGCTGTTCTGCCAGTAATCTTACAGGGTTAGGTGCCAGTTGCCCAGTCATAGCTCCTAAGTCCTCTTGCCCATTTGACAATAGATGCTCAGGAACTCTACAACATTAATATGGTCCTTGTTGACTTGGGCAACAACCAATCCAGTATAGGATTTTTTTCCCCTGTTTTCTCCCAATATTAAATGGATTTTTATATTATTATTGCTCATCACATGGTCAACCAGATGGCTAGATTAGATTTGGCATTTTTATTCAAATCTAAGCCCTTCCTAAGGAGCTGGGATAAGTAGAAGTTGCTGCTTGATGCTGTTAAAGATATTGTTGCAGGATATATGCTATTCTAAGTAAAACTGCCTTTTGCAATTGATTGATGGTGATCTTGTTAATGCTAATGGTGTTCAAGTGGTACTGAAGATGTTTTGGGGTTGTATGCAAGACACATACTGATACTGTCTTTGCTTTCTTTTGCCACAGTCATTCTACTTTTACTTTCAGGTCTTCATATTTTGTGGTTTTTTTCTCCAGTTCTTTCTCTTCTATTTTGCTGCCTTCAGGAACTCCAATGTCACTCTCTAGACTTTTTTTGTCTTTCTTATTAACAATTGTTACGTCTATAGTTTTATGTGAATTCTAAAGACCCAGAGAACTTTAGCTTCTTCACTTTCTATTACTTTGTATACTTTGTGATCCCAGTAGTTTTTACTTGCAGACAAATTATTATGATCTGTTCATAACAATGTGAAGTCACAGCTGCCAGTTCTTTAACTCATGTTGGCTTTCATATGCATCAAGTTCTTCCCAAGAACCTAGGATGTCATAATATATTGGCATAATATATGTGTGTAGTTTGTTTGAGAAAATTCATAAATACTGGAAATAAATAATGTGAGATGAATTACAGATCCCTTAACATCATTAATATAATTAACACTTACACACTACTGATAAAGATATACTCTACTATATATAAACCACATTGAGAGATATTTCTAACAGCTGGCTCACCTTTCATTCTGCATCCCAATAACTTATAGCAATTACAAGTTAATTTGTAGAGTCAAGTTATTTTTATCCTATTCAATGTTTGGAGTTATACTACATTCCAGGAAATCTATAGACCTTATGAAATAAATAAAAATAAGATGGTTAGATCGAATTAGAAGAGAAATTTGCAAGTGCTAATGTGTTAATAATACATTAAGCAAATTAATAATTTTGAATAGGCCTCAGGTTTTATGCTTTAATTGATCAGTGCTATTAGCTATATTTAAATAAATATCCTAGTGTTTCTCTCTCTTTAAAACAAGAAAGATTTGCTGTAATTCACTGCTTGTCTAGATCACTTTGATTCAATTTACTAATCACTTCAGAAATCCAAATTGCATCAAATATTCAAATCATTATTCATACAGTCCAATTCATTATGTTTTTCTGTTAATCTCCATTTAATGACTTTTTGTGCTAATTCTTAATGCAAAGCAAAGACAAAGATTTAAGAAAAAAGGTGGAAATACAAAAAAATGTCATAGATCTGGCTGAAACCAAAATTGTAATATTCTCCCTTCATTGTTGCTGTATTCTGGTCTAATTATCAGTCTTCCGCATAACTGATAAAAATTTATATACCTATTTTTTGTTAAGTTGCATTATTGTCAGAAAAAGAAAAGGTGGTTTTTGGACAGCAAGTTCTTCTGCCATGTAATTCTTAAGAAGATAACTCTTTTGGTTTGACCCTTGTTTCACTGGTTCAAGTTGTCTATGTCCACATATTCACCTTTCCAAAATTTTCTCTTTAGGAAGTAAATTGTGTGCCACCAGAATTTTCTCAGCAACTAGCTTATTTTTCCTACTTTAGATCTAGCAGTCTCTGAAAAGACCAAAAGCTTCTCCCATCCAGTACTCATAGAGACAACAGCAGAAGAGGAAGAGTTATAAGACTGTTTGGTTATGCCAGGCATGATGGCTGAGGAATTCTGGGAGTTGAAGTCCACAAGTCATAAAAGGGCCAAGTTTGAAGACCCCCTGGGTTATGCTGAGAGAAAGCTAAATTTTCCTGGGTGAATTTGAGCTGCTCTCCTGAATCAGTCTCAGGAAGGAAAGAATAAGATGAAGCATTAACAGGGGCAAATCCAGTACCACCAAGCCCAGCAAAGGAATAAAACCATGATGGTCTCTATGGATTCCTCCCATAGAATTCCTAGTTGCCAAGATCCTTTCTCTAGAAATCAGTATGGCTTTCTTTATCCTTGTCCTCTTACTAATAATTGTTTCTTTCAGTGCATTTGCTTATGAATATGTGAAATTTGAATTAGATTTATTGCTTGGAAATAAATTGGATGGATTTACCTCACCATTAAGGCAGAAGAATGACATTCATGAGGCTGGACAGGAGGAAAAAAATAGTCACTTAAAGTAAGTGTTTTGCTATAGGAGTACAAATCAAAAGCATTATATTACCTGTCATTTCATACAACTAGGGACAAGGTTTGAAATGAGCCAACGACATTGATTTTGATAATGGGGATTCTGTTGGTAAAAAGACTGTGGTCTGCATTGGGGATGGTCTCTTTTGAGAAACTTTGGGTTGTTTAAAAACTTGCTATATATGCATCTTTCACTCCCCCTGCCTCAAACCTTTAGGAGACCTTTTTTTGAAGGCTATGATATGTGAGATAGGTAGTGCTATTGTAACTACTCAAACATAAGGACTCCAAATATTAGGGCTCACTGCCTGATCACCAGAGTGATCAGAATATCAATCAGTCAAGTTAAAATTATACTTTAACTGCTTTATACTTCAAATTACACTTTAGCAGCTGTCAAAATTTTCAGACAATGTTTGCCATTATTTTTTCCTGAGAATATTTAGTTTAAAATGCTGAAGATTTAATATGGGACTCTGTATATGTAAAACATGTACTCCAGAAGGGAGATCACCCATTATGTATTTTGTTTATCTTGATCTAAATCTACAACAGTATTTGTAAGATATGTGTAACTTTTCATGTAAATTTAAAATGGTAAGAAATATCTTTAATAATACTTACAAGGTGAATTTGGGAAGGACGTAGATGAAATAGGCAATTATTAGCACTGAAGCAAAAATATTCTAAATAATTCTCATCGTCACTTTTAATGATTGAATACTTTATGTGTGTGTGAGAGAGAGAAAATGTGTATATAAATTAGAACCATAGAAACCAAGATTTCTCATTCTTTTTGCAATCAGTTCTGAATTTGACTTCATTTCAGCAAAACCCTGATGCCACCAGATTCTGCATTCATTTCGTCAAATGGGTGGTTATAAAGCAATCTTTACCAAACTATGTGAGGTCTAGAAAACTGGACTTCAATTCTAAGGATTTTCAGCAATAATCACATTAATTCAAAATTTCAGAAAACATATAGATTCTGAAGTTCAGGTTAGAAAAATCTGCTATTAAAATATTACCATAAAATTAAGAAAACAAATCAGCACCATGGACAGATCTATATTTAACATGCTGATCTGCTGAAAATAGTTATCTAGACTTGTTCTTTCTTAATGTTTATCAAATATTTTCTTTCTTCGGGAATTATAGTATATTTCCCTGCCAATTATGGGGATCAGACTTGGAAAAATATATGTTATGTTTCTAAATTAATTCAGTTATCTGCTAATTTGATTATACATAAGATAAAGCCCACAGCTAAGTGACAGCAACAAGGTAACCTCAGTCAATCGTGGAAAGCTGAGCAAGGTTTAATTTGGTTAGTATGTGGATGGAAGACCATTAGGAAATACTAGAGGTATGGATTAAACTGGGATCTAAAAAAACAACTCTGAAAAATGGTGAATTACTTCCATATTGTTATCAGGAAAATTACATGAATACATCCATATAGTAACAATCTCAAATTAGAAATTTTACCTACAGACTCATTACTTAATTAAACCTTGTACCATCAGGAATTTTACTGTCCTACAGCTATAGGAGTTTCTTGTAAAACTAATTTAATTCAGCAGACTAAACCTATTGGGAAGTATTTGCAGGGGGGAACTTAATCTTAAAATAACTTGAATTCTTGGCAGATATTTATTTGTTCATTTAACCAAACTTGTATGCCACCCATCTAGCAACTCCAGATAGCAGACAAACTTTGGATAAAATGCAAAATAAAACATTAAAACAACAAATTGAAATCTTCAATCTAAAAAATAAATTAAAAATAAAACTAAGTAGGATGGAGAGGGAGGGCCTGAAATGCACACAGAAAGGAGGTGAGGGCATTCGCTAGATAGCTGATAGCCACTTATTTGCCTAGGTAACTAGAAGAGCATTAAACAGCCTATGTAACAGCTGAAATGGATGCCTATTAAAACAAAAATGAGATAACTGCCACCCCCTGGAAAATTAATGAGACTGTAGCAACTGTCTTCAGTTTGGGGTCCTCCATTATCTCTCTCATCTCTCCTAAACTGGACTGAAGCCCAGATGAAATAGGCAGAAGAGAAGACTTAGTGAGATTGAATGGGAATTGGTTTAGCTCTCTTGTAATCAAAAGATTTGTTACCTGCTTTTAAGGAAGCATCATGAAAGCCTTTTTAAAGAGACATTTTCATGAAAAGGATACAAATTGCAAAAAATTCCTTTAAATGAGAATATTGTTTGGGACTTTGGGACATCTCAACAGAGATCAGTTCTCGACCTCTCACACAGATAAAAAGTTGTTTTAGCTATGGTTGCCATAAAAAAAAGGAAACAAATTATCCATTTACCACATAGTATGACCTTTCCTTCCCGCTGAATATGAACCTTCTTTTATTATAATTACATTCTACATATCTTCCTCTTCCTGAAGAGTTCCTGCAGCTGATAAAGCTTCAGGGAGAATTTAATGACTATACCACTACTGCTTTTTCTATCTTGGACAACATTTATAGACCTTTGCTAATCCTTCAGTGAAGTGCTTTGCTTGTGATTGAATGCATCCAACCCTTGAAACTGAATAGCTATAACACTCAAAATCTTGGTGTGGTTGCTTTGAGGTTCTCCCCAGAATTTCTGGAGCATATCTAGAGGGTAATTTTGACAGGAGGAACAGAAAGCTTCAATGCCTACTCTACAGGATGTCTTTTGAATGTGACATGCAAAAAGAAGTTTGTGAAATCATCAATAAGGTTTGTTGCTTCAAGAAATGGATCCAGGGAGGCACTTTGTCTGTACAGGGGTTTCCTGCTTGAGCAGGGATTGGACTAGAAAACTCCCACCAACCCTTCCAATTCTGTTATTCTGTTAACTGAAACAGAAATGTTCAAAATATTCATAAATGCACAGATCTTGTTTATTTATTAAACTACGGAGAAGATTAACAATTATACCAGATCACCTTATTATACCCCCTCACAACCCCCCCAATTCTATAATTCAAACCAATTAGTTTTACCGTTAGCTCAGTATAAAAGTGAGCTTTATGTCAGGGTGGGGGGGGGATAAATCCAGGGCAATAAATGGGGCATATCATTTATGATCAAATCTTGCTATAAAGACAAAATCTAGACTCCTATCTTATTTTCTTCAAATGACCTTCTAAGCATGGGGATCACTTGCTTTCTTAGACAAGTTGAAGAAGTTCTAAGATAAGGATGTTTCTGGCAGGGAAATAGTTTGAGCCAGTTAACTTAACATTTTAATAGTAAATTATTGGTTTACCTAATGGATATAATGCCAATTTCAGCATGTGAAATTGAAACAAGCATAGATCTGGATAACCCAAGAATAACCTCACCAAATTATTCTTAAAATATAGAAGACATTCAGACTCAAAAATCTGTTCCATAGGAAAAATGTACATTAAGTATAATAACATAAACTATAGTATGTCAAAAATTATCATACCAAAACCTTATTACACACAATGGGAGTCAATGCTCCACTGACTTTTAAGATCTTAGAAACAAAAGCAATTACCTAGAGTTGTGGAAATTGATACCTTTATTCCCCCCCCCCAAAATATTTGTCATGGGTAATAAAGGTCTATGTATCCAGTCAGAATAGAGACATAAAGGTCTTGTCAAAAGTGTACAAAGGTGAAGACAGATTTTTCTCACAGTTTCTGTTGGGAAAAAGAAGCTATTCTTCTTTCAGATATAAAAAAAACCTGTCACTGAAAACAGATTAAAAAGAAATGGGGCAAGGACAGAATCTTTTTTATCATTCCCTAATTTCCAGAATGTTATCGAATAAGTACTTTGCAGAAGAAAATCACATTTAATAGGAAGTTTCATGTAGAAGTTGGGGGAAACAAACAAACCTTAATAGACTCGAGGCCAGAAAACACTACATAGAAACACATATACTTAAAATTATTGATAAGACTAAAAAATAGGCATAAAATATAAGCACAGAGAAAAAGAAAAAAGACATGGATATGACAACCTGCAGCAAGGTTATTATATGCTTAAAAGTGGAAAGATTTGTCCCTATGGTTGGCAAAGATGATGGCTGTTGCAGAAATGGTTAAATTAATTTGTTTGATTAGAGAAAAGACAATATTTACATATATGCATGAAACAGGAAAAAAATGTATTTATGATTTTAGATTTGATATTTTGAAAAAGATTAGATGATTAAAAATTGAGGTTTTTTTGTAATTATAGAGTAAGAGATAACTTTGTAATCATAGTTGTTGCGAAGTAAATCGGAAGCTTCGCCTTTGTATCTCTGTATACCTTTTTTTTCCGCACTTTTTTTTTGTTTTTCTTCCTCACTTTGTTTTCTTTCTCTTTCTTCTTTGTAATAATTCTGTATTACTTTGCTTTGGATTTTATTATTCTCTTTCAAACTTAAGATTTATACAAAAAGTAGACATAAAATACAATAAATTAATATAACAATATAAATATCAATCACCATCAGTCAAGTGCAAGAGGCAGCTTTGGTTGGAACAGCTTACCTCCTGCAACAATGCCTTAAACACATCCACATCTGTCTATTACAGGTCCTCAGGAATGATTTGAGAGGTGGACAAAAATGCCAAATCCAGTCTGAACAACTGGCTGACTGTAATGCAAACCATCAGTGGCTGTCACCAAGATTAGAACAACTTCTGAATCTTCAGTGAACAAATAGAACAAAGAGGCACAAAATCAGGTAACCTGAAAAGATACATCAGAATCTTGGTTGAGTGGAAATGACAGATATGTATCATATTGCAGACATTGGTAATTCCTTAAGATGGGGTAAATGAATGTCATTCAAGATTCCCTGTAAGAATAAGAACAAAGAATCATTTAGCTTAGGGCCTCCATAAAGCCATCTTCTCATGGGTATACTGTATATACTGCTGAAAAAATGGCATTTTTATAACAGTTTCACAGGAAGGATAAAGCATCCAACCTGGCCATGGTGAAGGCCTAACAAAATTTCATAATTAGAATAAAGGAGAGATATCATTTGGTTGTAGCATCTATTAAAATTAATTAAACTGCAATGATGCAATAAATAATAAATAAAATATTTGCTCTATATTTTAAGTTTATGATGAGACATTATGTAAAATACTACTTACTATCTTCCAGAATACTAAAATATAATTCCTATTTATAGCAGATTATAAAAGGTAAAGGTAAAGGTTCCCCCGCACATGCGTACTAGTCGTTTCCAACTCTAGGGGCCGGTGCTCATCCGTTTCAAAGCCAAAGAGCCAGCGCTTGTCTGAGGACGTCTCTGTGGTCATGTGGCCGGCATGACTAGATGCCAAAGGCACACGGAGTGCTGTTACCTTCCCACCGTAGTGGTCCCTATTTTTGTACTTGCGTTTTTACGTGCTTTCGAACTGCTAGGTTGGCAGAAGCTTGGACGAGTAACAGGCGCTCACTCTATTATGCGGCACTTGGGATTCGACCCGCCAAACTGCCGACCTTCTGATCGACAAGCTCAGTGACCTAACCCACTGAGCCACCACATCCCTATAGCAGATTATAGGTTATCCCTATAACCTATAATCTGGAAGATAGCTTTTTTTTTCCTTAAGGAACCCCTTACATCTTTTTTCCCCTCTTTATAAATGTTTTGTTATCTCTGGAAACGTTTACCTTTAATTTTCATCAGCATGATTTTTTATAGATACAAAAAGCATCTTCACCACAAATCCTTATCACTAAAATGAGAACGAAGTGAGCCTTCTTGGATTTGCCTAGGAATTCAGATTTAAACAAATTGTTGATTTGTTTAAATTTAATCTTCTAAAGATGATGGAGAATAGTAATTCAATGTGTTCAGGACTTTTGTATTTCACAATACTTGGATGAATATAGCTAGTCATGTTCTCCTTCAGATTTAAAAGATACACTTCAAGCAGTCTGGAGAGTCACCATCTTTGTTTTCATGTGGGATGTCTCTGAGTACTAATATTCTCACTACTTTCCTAACTTCCTGATTATCTGGGATGGTAATGAATGATAGCCAGCTGGGGAGCAGGAACAAACAATCACCATTGCTCTCCTTCTCTCAAGAATCAAAGAGTTTGCAAGAACAGAAAGACCTAGAACATTTTCAAAGCAAGTCCCGGAACTGTTCACTGGAGGGAAACCTGCAGACTCCAAATTAACATTCCTATGTTACTCACTCACAGCACTGTAACCTGATCTAAAATAATATAATACATTCCTAATCCAGAACCTACATCCTTTTCTGGAAGTGAAAAGACCATCCTCTACACACTTTGCAATTCTGAATAATCAAAAAAAAAAGGTAGAAGGGAATTAAATTACAATCCATCTTTACTCATGCTTGATTATGAGAACAGAAGTTCAACTAATACTATGTCTGGCAATTTTAATCATCTGAAAAGAACTAAAAAGAGGGGAAAGAATAGAATGAAATGGGGGGGAAAAACCCCAAACATTTAAAATATCTAATTGCACAGATAAGGTTTTGAAAAAGAGAGGAACTAGCAAAGATGTGGACACCTTCCCCTCTAATTACCATCTAAATTATAGTTATTAGGAGAAGAACCACTGATCAGTCTTCCCCAGCTTCAAAAGGTTTTCAGAGTGATGCTTTAATATATTCATCCTGAACTCTATTTTTTAAATTGATCATTATTGCAAGCAATGCATTAATTTGCATTTTAAAGCTACTACATGCATTTTGGCCAATTTCCCTTAAGCTCCCATGAAATACTTTTATTTTACATAGTTTGCACAGCAATCAAATCACAGAATAGGATGAGAAGACACATGTTTATTCACTATAAATAAGATGACAAAGCATGATATATTGAGACCATTTGCTTCCAAGAAGAAACAGGCTTGCAAAAAGAAAAGGCAGACAGAGCAGGGCACAAAAAATGAGACAATCCAACTATTTCTGGTTTAGATCTGGAGACTCTTGCTTTGTGCACGCAAAACACTATCGGAATGAAGTGTCTATACAAATCTTGAATAGGAATAGCTAGATTCAATTGGATAACATCCTTTTGTGCTTGTCAAATATACTGTAAATTCACTAATAAAATTTAAATAGTAATTGCATTAAGCCTTACAAATAATAAATCTGGAGAAATTGAATCAAAAAGTTCCCGCTGCATTATTTAATGGGCATGAGATTGTTGAATTAAGCATTTGAATAATTACAGTCTTTAAAACAAGAATAAGCAGTGTTGAATAATGACATTTCTTATGCCAAGTTTGTAGTCAGTAATTGAGTAGCCTGGAAGTTACTTTAGAAAGCAGCAAGAGAGTTCTCACAAGTCAGAGTATGCATGGAGCACTCAGGCAAAAACAAAGAGAGGCTACCACAGCTAATAAAGTGTCTTATCTGCCTTTTTTAGGATCTCATAGTTGATAAGTACAAGTGAATGCATTGAAACAAGAAGGAGAAATAAAGAGGTGGGGACATGTGAGAACAAAAACAGCTCCAGCTTCATCTTCTTGTGTTATGCTAATTACTGCTAAGGAGGCAGAGGGCCCCAGGACTCCAGGCAGGAAGGGCGGCAGCAGCAGTGGGGGTGCCCCCAGTTCCAGCCATGTATGGACCGTCTGCCCAGGGCTGCCCAGAGCACTCTGCTCATTGCCTGGCCTGCCCCATTATGGCCACGGGCAAGCAGACGGTGGCATCAACTGGGTGGGCTGCAGCTGCTGCTAGACACCGTTGGCCCTCACATGCTGACCGCCTCCTGTACATTAAAAAAAATAAGCCATCCCCCCAAAATAAGCCCTAATTGATCTTTTGTACCCAAAATAAATATAATACCTGGTCTTATTTTCAGAGAAACATGGTAATTATTAAGTCATTAAATATTACTGCCTGAGGACCACAGGCTCCATGTATATAATTCTGCACATGATGGGAAGTCTGCCATGAGTTACTACTGGAGTGATTTACATACTGATTCTATTGTGCTGAATTTAACCTCCTTCTTAGGGAAAATGGTCTGTGGTCCAATGGAGAATACTGGATTTCTGAGCAGGTAGGATTCCAACAGGACAGGAAAGCTTGGAGGAACGTTGTCCATGGGGTCGCAATGGGTCAGACACGACTTCGCAACTAACAACAACAAGGATTCCAACATTGTCAATTTCCTTGTCTACCTTGTTTGACATTTTGTCATAAAGCTCCTACATTTAGGAGAGCTCTGATATAGCACAGTCCTTTAATCTGCAGCTGAATGGAATAATCCAGGATGATTTTATTGTAGGTTTGTTCAATTTTCATCCCACCTTTTCTCTAGAAATGCTTAGCACTTTAAATAAGTACCTTGGCTGAGACTGTATAAATAGCCGTATATCTGACTTGACCTTAATTCTTTCCAACCAAATCCAGAACTATGACCATTATAATATGCCAGGTCTCTTTTCTCTAATTCGGCATGATTTCTGCTTCAAAACCCTCTATAATGTTCAGCTACGATATGCAGCTTCAGAATTCATCATTATGCTATAGCACAAAGAATAGGAGAGGGGTTGGTACTTGGCAGAACTATGAAAAATCTTCAAAAAGTTTGGTCTAGTGGTGAAGGGACTGGCCTAAGAACTAGGAGACTAGTCCCACCTTAGATATAAAAGTCATTAGGGTGACTTTGGGCCAGTCACTCTCTCTCTTAGCTCAACCCATCTCACAAAGTTGCAAATGTGGGGAAAATAGGAAGAGGAAGGAGTATTAGTATGTTCACCATGAGGAGGAGGAGGAGGAGGAGAAGGAGGAGGAGGAGGAGAATAATTAGAAGAAGAAGTAGAAGTAGTAGTAGAAGAAGATATCCATTCAGTGTGGACCAGGTCTCTCCACATCTTCTGATGTTGTATTATTTATTTGAGTTTTTCTATGCTCTGGATGGTGTCAGCTCTGATGGTGTCCAGCCACCGTGTTCTTTGATGGCCTGGTTTCCTTTTACTTGACTTATTTATAAACAATAAAGACAGGATAAAAAATAAATAAATAACACAAAATTAAATGAGAGGCTTCAAAATGCACAGGAGCATAAACAAAGCATCTCTTTCTGAACCATTTGAACAGATATGTGTGCTTTAATGATACATTGGTAGGGAGGGACATATTGGCTTCAGTCTATGTTACTCTTATAATCAGTTAGTATCAGCCTCCTTTGGGACAATTGAAAAAATCAGGCAAAAGGGATAGGAAGGCTGCTTATCAACCTTATTGTTGCCATCAGACTTCAGAGTCATCTAGAATCTCTTTTTATCTGGCTAGGAATGCTCCTGAGATTACAAGCTAAGAGGAGCTAAGTGTAAATTGCTGAGTGGGGATTTTGAAGTTTGAAGCAAGAAGGCCTTGGATGCGGTGCAGGCATTCTCTCTATCTGTCACCTGCTCCTTAAAGAACCCATGCCTTTTCCCCGATTCACACAGCTGCATTTAAAAAGCAATATATCAGCATGTTATTTCTTAAAGTAACATGCCACTCTTCATTCTGGAAAAATATAATGAACAGTTCACACAAACCAGAACAGACTCATTAGGTAACACTCTTGGAATAAGTACTTGGCCTTGTTTGCCATAGGTCAAGCCAAAAATTAGGAAATAGACATCACACATAAGAAAGGCACTTATTTCTCTTGAGATTTGAGAGAGAGAGAGAGAGAGAGAGAGAGAGAGAGAGAGAGAGAGAGAGAGAGAGAGAGAGAGAGATGCAGTTCTGTGACTGATAAACTTTCACCTGTTATCCAACAGCAAATTGTATAACTTAGAAGTTCTATAATCTATATTTCCTAGATGAAAAGTGAAGTAGTCACACTGTTAGTTTTGGTTAACTTACTTGAACACAAGAATGTTATTCAAATGCCCTAATACCTGCCAAGAAAACAGATTGTGGTAGTTCTCTTTAATCAATCATATCACCATTTCCCTGAACAGGCCATCTTGGTATGCCTGCCTCTTGTGGGGTGAGTGATAGGAGACAGGAAGAGCAATTTTATATTGTGTTGATAGTAACAGATGATCCACTCAGAAATCATATTAAACATTGTGCTTCTTGCCTCTTGTTCCACTTCATCAGAGGCCTTTGCATTCTCATCAAGCCTGTGCCTGAGTGTAAAACTAGAGCTTTGCATTTTATGAGCAGTTGCAAACAAAGACAGATGTTGGCTTGTCAGAAGCCATGAATTTAATTCCCTTTTACACTATTTATGTTGATAATCCACCAAGCATGTTCACTCTTCCTGGTTCTCCCTGAAAGGCTCCCATTTACTTTCATTCTGTCATTTTCATTTGCCTTGCCTTTGAAATATAATCAAATCCAGCTTTACAGCAGTAATATTTGAAGCATGTCAGGGCCCCTTACTTTCATTTTAGCCAATAGTAAACTCTTAATGAGGGTGTTTGCAGCATCAGCAATCTCCCCTTCCTCCATCCCCCTATTCTTTTTATATATCAGCCCATATCTTGGATTATATAGCATTATTTATGGAGATAGAGATGTATATATATATATATATATATATATGTATATATATCTGTCTCATGACTTGTTTGATTGATTTGTATGGCTATCCATCTCACCACAGTGCCCCTAGGTGAACATATGAAAACATTTTTCAAAAAATAAACATAAACAACAGCACCTAAACCCATACATCTAAACATCTGCTGCCAGCATTACCCACAACAACAGTTAAAATCACTTTATTTCCACACCTAAAACCCAGACAGGCAGATTCCGAAGAAGAGGTCACCTCTTTATTGCCCAAATCTCAGTAACTTTCTGTTTTGGACTCAGATTTCTTTTATTAGACTATTGTCTAGGTTGTTGCTCTTCCTCCTGTCTCTCCAGGTTATTTTCACAACCAATTACAGATAAGTCAAGCTAAGGATCAGCCCTGAATAAGCCAAAAAAAGAGGCACCATAAGTGGACACCTGTGTATGCACAGAGACGTCACATACCTACATACACATATGGCGATTGATAGATAGATAGATAGATAGATAGATAGATAGATAGATAGATAGATAGATAGATAGATAGATAGATAGATAGATGATAGATAGATAGATGTAACCATTTTATATACAGTTGTAAGAAATGTCAATCTTTGTACTCTGCCAGCCTTTCTATCAGCATTTTTATGGGCTTCCCATATATTAACTTGGCAGCCAAATTATGGACTAAGCACCAGCCAAAAGAAAGCTGCACAATATAAATCTAGACTGTAATACATAAAATGCAGGACAGATTTAAGGTTCAAAAAGGGAATCTTGATGATGGATGATATAATTAATGATGATAGAAAAGTACCACATAGAGAACTGTTATCTGCAACCACACCCAGCATGTCAGGACAGGCTACTGTTAAGGTTGTAAACACAATCAAGCAACATTTATCCTTCATATCGACCAAACTCATTTAGTAGTTACAAGTGTTCCAGTTCCCCTCATTTTCTGCCCTCGGCACTTTTAGCTCTTTTTAAGAAGTCTTCCATTGTTCAGATTTCTTTCTCCTATTAGTCTATATTCAGCTGATGCACAAGACTTTTCTAAGAGTGCAATTGTTCTCAGGAACAATATGTACTATTTACATGCTATCCTTGTGAGTGATATGGGTAAATACAAACACCTCTGCTGAGAAAACCATACATCTGCTCCCCCTCTGAAACATTGGGAGTTACACATAAACATTCCTGGAATAGACCCACTGAAACAAATCAGGCATGTTGCATTTTAAATTACTTGCATATATAGTCACTGGACTGAAGTCTTGATCATTCACATAGTGATGACTTATACCCACATGTTAAAAGATATCATAATTTTAAACCAGTCCCCCAGCAGCTGATCCCAATGTTCATCAGAAACGCCACCTTTACACCACTTTCTGAAACATTAAGTACAGAGGCTATAAGACAGCTGAGACTCATGTCTTTCATCCCACCCAGTCCCTTCCAAGATTGATCCAACAGGATGGAATGATTGTGTTTGGAGGAGACAGTCCTCAGTAAATCTGGATCCAAGCCAGGTAGGGCCTCCTCAGTTAAGCTCAGCGATGCAACACTTGCATAATGGATGGAGTGCTATTGCAACTCATCTCCACCAGAAGATACATTTGGAAACGAGGGGTCCTTGGTGCTCTCTGAGCTTCCTTGTTTTCTTGAAGATGTTTCATTACCCAAATGAGGATGTTGACTAGTTTGGGTAATGAAACTTCTACAAGAAAACAAGCAAACTCAGAGAGCACCAAGGACTCCTCATTTCAACCCTGAGCTACAAATATTCTCCTTTATTGGTACTTTTGAAAATGAATCCAGCCATGAACCCACCCAACTCAGTGTTGTATTCCCTGACTGGTAGCCCTCGTCAGGATCTCAGGAATGGGAGACGTTTGGGATACATCAATCATCAAATCCATGGCTCTTTCTATTCAGTCTATTTTAGCCATCACAACTGCAGTCCTAACAACTAACTCCTCCCACTGCCTCTTTTTATTTATCCTCAATGAAAGAAGAAGGATTAATAGCAATAGCACTTAAATTTATATAATGCTTCACAGTGCTTTACAGCCCTCTCTAAGCAGTTTACAGAGTCAGCACATTGCCAATAATCTGGGTTCTCAGTTTACCGAAGGATGGAAGGCTGAGTCAACCTTGAGCCAGTGAGACTCGAACTGCCTAACTGCTGGCAGTCAGCAGTCAGCAGAATTAGCCTGCAGTACTGCATTCTACCCCTATATGGATTACTGCCTTGTCATGGTGAAGGGGCTTGGGTAACTCAATGAAGCTATGAGCTATGCCATGCAGGGCCACCCAAGATGGCCAGGTCATAGCAGAGAGTTCTGACAAAATGTGTTCCACTGGAGAAGGAAATGGCAACGCACTCCAGTATCGTTGCCATGAAAACCCAATGGACAGTACCAAAAGGAAAAAAGATATGATGCTGGAAGATGAGCCCCTCAGGTCAGAAGGTGTCCAATATGCTACTGGGGAAGAGCAGAGGGCTAGTACCAGTAGCTCCAGAAAGAATGAAGCGACTGGGCCAAAGCCAAAAGGACGCTAAGCTGTGGATGCATTGGGTGGTGAAAGGAAAGTCTAATGCTGTAAAGATTTTTTCTCCATAGGAACCTGGAATGTAAGATCCATGAATAAGGGAAGCTGGACGTGGTCAAACAAGAAATGACAAGACTGAACATCGACATCTTAGGAATAAGCAAACTAAAATGGACAGGAATGGGTGAATTTAATTCAGATGACCATCAGGTATACTACTGCAGGCAAGAATCCCTCAGAAGAAATGGAGTAGCCTTCATAGTCAATAAAAGAGTAGGAAAAGCAAAACTGGGATACAATCCCCAAAATGACAGAATGATGTCAGTGCGAATCCAAGGCAAACCATTCAATGTCACAGTAGTCCAAGTCTATGCCACAACCACTGGTGCTGAAGAGGATGAAATTGACCAGTTCTATGAAGCCCTACAGCACCTTATAGAATTAACACCAAAAAATGGTGTCCTTATCATCATGGGGGATTGGAATGCTAAAGTAGGAAGCCAAAAGATAACCGGAATAACAGGCAAATTTGGCCTTGGAGTACAAAATGAAGCAGGGCACAGGCTGATAGAATTTTGTCAGAAGAATATGATGGTCATAGCAAACAATCTTTTCCAACAACCCAAGAGACAGCTCTACACATGGCTCAAATCATGAGCTTCTCATTGCAAAATTTAAGCTTAAATTGAAGGAACTAGGGAAAAGCACTAGGCCACTCAGATATGAACTAAATCATATCCCTGGTGAATACACAGTAGAGGTGACAAATAGATTTAAGGAATTAGATCTGATAGACAGAGTGTCTGAAGAACTATGGACACAGGTTCACAACATTGTACAAGAGGTAGCAACTAAAACCATCTCAAAGAAAAAGAAATGCAAGAAAGCAAACTGGCTGTCTGAGGAAGCTTTGCAAATAGCTGAGGAAAGAAGGGAAGCGAAAGGCACGGGAGAAAGAGAAAGATACACCCAATTGAATGCAGAATTCCAGAGAATAGCTAGAAGAGATAAGAATGCCTTCTTAAATGAACAGTGCAAAGAAATAGAAGAAAACAATAGAATAGGGAGGACCAGAGATCTCTTCAAGAAAATTGGAGATATGAAGGGAATGTTTCATGAAAAGATGGGCATGATAAAGGACCAAAATGGCAGGGACCTAACAGAGGCAGAAGAGATTAAGAAGAGGTGGCAAAACTACACAGAAGAACTATACAAGAATGAGCTTAAAGTCCCAGATAACCATGATTGGATGGTCACTGACCCCGAGCCAGACATCCTAGAATGTGAAGTGAAATGGGCCTTAGGAAATCTGAGCAAAAACAAAGCTAGTGGAGGTGACAGTATTCCAGGTGAGCTATTCAAAATCTTAAAAGACGATGCAGTAAAAGTGCTAACTCAATTTGCCAGCAAATTTGGAAAACTCAACAGTGGCCACAGGATTGGAAAAGATCAGTTTACATTCCAATTCCAAAGAAAGGCAATGCCAAAGAATGTTCAAACTATCACACCATTGCACTCATTTTACATGTTAGTAAAGTTATGCTTAAAATGCTACAAGCTAGACTCCAGCAGTATGTGGATCGAGAACTACCAGAAGTACAGGCGGGATTTCGAAGAGGCAGAGGAACTAGAGATCAAATTGCCAACATACACTAGTTCATGGAGAAAGCTAGAGAGTTCCAGAAAAACATCTACTTCTGCTTCATTGACTATGCTAAAGCCTTTGATTGTGTGGATCACAACAAACTGTGGCAAGTTCTTAAACAGATGGGCGTACCAGACTACCTTATTTGTCTCTTGAGAAATAAGTAACAATGAGAACTGGACACGGAACCACTGATTGGTTCAAAATTGGGAAAGGAGTCCAACAAGGCTGTATACTGTTGCCCTGCCTATTTAACTTATATGCAGAGCACATCACGAAAAAGGCAGAGCTAGATGAATCAAAAGTTGGAATTAAGAATGCCAGGAGAAATATCAACAACCTAAAATATACAGATGATACCACTCTAATGGCAGAAAGTGAAGAGGAATTAAAGAGCGTCTTGATGCGGGTGAAGGAGAGTGCAAAAATGGGCTTGAAACTCAACATTAAGAAAACCAAGATCATGGCATCAGCCCCTCTCAATTCCTGGCAAATAGATGGGGAAGAAATGAAGGTAATGACAGATTTTATTTTCCTGGGCTCCAAGATCACCGCAGATGGGGACTGCAGCCAAGAAATTAAAAGACGCTTGCTCCTGTGGAGGAAAGCTATGGCAAATCTAGACAATATACTAAAAAGCAGAGACATCACCCTGCCAACAAAAGTGTGTACAGGTGAAACTTGAAAAATTAGAATATTGTGCAAAAGTTCATTTATTTCAGTAATGCAACTTAAAAGGGGAAACTAATATATGAGATAGACTCATTACATGCAAAGCAAGATAGTTCAAGCTGTGATGTCATAATTGTAATGATTATGGCGTGCAGCTCATAAAATCCCCAAATCCACAATCTCAGAAAATTAGAATATTACATGCAATCAATAAAACAAGGAGTGTACATAGAACAATATCGGACCTCTGAAAAGTATAAGCATGCATATGTACTCAGTACTTGGTTTGGGCCCCATTTGCAGCAATTGCTGCCTCAATGTGGCATGGCATGGAAGCTATCAGCCTGTGGCACTGCTGAGATGTTATGGAAGACCAGGATGCTTCAATAGCAGCCTTCAGCTCTTCTGCATTGTTCGGTCTCATGTCTCTCATCTTTCTCTTGGCAATGCTCCATAGATTCTCTATGGGGTTCAGGTCAAGCGAGTTTGCTGGCCAATCAAGCACAGTAATCCCACAGTCATTGAACCAGTTTTTGGTGCTTTTGGCAGTGTGGGCAGGTGCCAAGTCCTGCTGGAAAATGAAGTCAGCATCCCCATAAAGCTCATCTGCGGAAGGAAGCATGAAGTGCTCCAAAATCTCCTGGTAGATGGCTGCATTGACCCTGGACTTAATGAAGCACAGTGGACCAACACCAGCAGATGACATGGCTCCCCAAATCAACACAGACTGTGGAAACTTCACACTGGACTTCAAGCATCTTGCAGTGTGTGCCTCTCCATTCTTCCTCCAGACTCTAGGTCCTTGGTTTCCAAATATGAGATGCAAAAGTTGCTCTCATCAGAAAAGAGGACTTTGGACCACTGAGCAACAGACCAGGTCTGTTTTTCTTTAGCCCAGGTAAGACGCTTCTGACACTGTTTGTTGTTCAGGAGCAGTTTGATAAAAAGAATACGACATTTGAAGCCCATGTCCAGGATCCGTCTGTGTGTGGTGGCTCTTGATGCACTGACTCCAGCCTCAGTCCACTCCTTGTGAAAGTCCCCAACACTTTTGAATGGCCTTTTCCTGACAATCCTCTCCAGGCTGCGGTCATCCCTGCTTCTTGTGCACCTTTTTCTTCCACACTTTTCCCTTCCACATAACTTTCTATTAATGTGCTTTGATACAGCACTTTGGGAACATCCAACTTCTTTTGCAATTACCTTTTGAGGCTTTCCCTCCTTATGGAGGGTGTCAATGATGGTTTTCTTCACAACTGTCAGGTCAGCAGTCTTCCCCATGATTGTGATTCCTACTGAACAAGACTGAGAGACCATTTAAAGGCTCAGGAACCCTTTGCAGGTATTATGGCTTAATTAGCTGATTAGAGTGGGACACTTTGAGCCTAGAATATTGCACCTTTTCACAATATTCTAATTTTCTGAAATTGTGGATTTGGGGTTTTCATAAGCTGTAAGCTATAATCATCACAATTACAACAAATCATGGCTTGAACTATCTTGCTTTGCATGTAATGAGTCTACCTCATATATTAGTTTCCCCTTTTAATTTGCTTTACTGAAATAAATGAACTTTTGCACGATATTCTAATTTTTCGAGTTTCACCTGTATAGTCAAGGCCATGGTTTTCCCAGTTGCAATGTATGGCAGTGAAAGTTGGACCATAAGAAAGGCTGAGCACCAAAGAATTGAGGCCTTTGAACTATGGTGTTGGAGAAGACTCCTGCGAGTCCCTTGGACTGCAAGGCAATCAAACCAGTCAGTCCTAGAGGAGATCAACCCTGACTGCTCTTTAGAAGGCCAGATCCTGAAGTTGAAACTCAAATACTTTGGCCACCTTATGAGAAGGAAGGACTCACTGGAGAAGAGTCTAATGATGGGAAAGATTGAGGGCAATAGAAGAATGGGATGACAGAGAATGAGGTGGCTGGATGGAGTCACTGAAGCAGTAAGCGTGAGCTTAAATGGATTCCAGAAGATGGTAGAGGACAGGAAGGCCTGGAGGAACGTTGTCCATAGGGTCATGATGGGTTGGACACGACTTTGGAACTAACAACAACTGCATTCTAACTACTGTGCCACCCTCTCTGAGATGTCAATGGAAGAGAAAGCTTTTAATAATCTATCCCTACAAACAAACCCTTCTAGTCTACTGGTTTGTTTTCATCCCCTTCTCAGCAGTTCTGCTCTCAGCTGCATTTAGTTCATTTGAGAAGAAAACAAATTCCTGTTAAGCTTACATATGCCAATATTCCTCTGTGGCTTTCTGGATTATTGTAGTACTATAACAGCTGGTTGAGGCTGCAGGTTAGCAGTTAACAACTGCTGCTTACTCTGAAAGAAATCCCTTGCTCAGATTATAAGGATAGCTTTATAGATGCCGACTTTTCTCTTATGCTTTGTCACATCTGCTGGTCCTGTCACTCATGTCATGCATCCCACCTGTCCACTCTCAGATATTCCTTTGAACATCTCTGAAGGAATATAAACAATGTCATTTGCAATGCAAATAGATCCCACAATCACACATTGCTCTCACCTATTGGAAATGAGCCTTTTAGGCATTCAGTTGTTAGCACATTATTCACACTTCCAGGACTCTGCAAACATACATACTTTGGTGCTGGATGCAGATAAGCACATAATATTGGGGTGGTTGATACCCTTGGCTTAATTTCCTTCTGACAACTCCTGAAAGAAATCATTCTCACAGACCATTACTGTAATCAGGATTTCCAACCATGAATGCCCAGTCGATGGCCCTTTGGTAGATTTGGAAAGAGAACTAATTAAAATAAGTACATAAAATAGGGATATGTTTAAAGTCATAATAAAACACAATCCTTGACTTATAGGTGGTATGTAAGCCCAGAACGCCTTTGTGGCTCCCAACACCCCAAAATCATAAAACCAACCTCAGTGACCAGCTGAGCAATTCTGAGAGGGGAAAATCTTTTTTCCAGTTGTTATTTTCCTGAAAAATTCAGATTGGGAATGGAAGCAGGAGAGAGGCAAATTACTTCCATGTCCAGGTTTAAGAATGAAAAATGTCCCTAAATCACGCTACTGATATTTGACCATGTGGGTGACAGTCAGGGAGTGCTCATTTTTCAGGAAACTTAAGGTGAGAATGGAAACATATCTTCCTATGATGTCATTACCACTTTCCTTTGATGTCATTGCCACCTTCCTATGATGTCATTACCACCTTCCTATGATGTCATTATCATCTCCTAAGACTTCCTGGAAAGCAAGAAGCTGTACTGAAGCCACCATTCCTTGCCCTCCAGCATAGCCCTCCTTATGCTGGAGAAAACACATTTCAAAAATAGCAGTAGCAATAGGACTTAGATTTAATATACCAGTTCATAGTGCTTTACAGCAGTCTCTACGTGGTTTACACAGTCAGCATATTTCCCCCAACAATCTGGCCCCTCATTTTTACCAACTTTGGAAGGATGGAAGGTAGAGTAACCTTGAGCAGTTCAGAATCAAACTCCTGGCAGTGGGCAGAATTAGCCTGTAATACTGCATTCTAACCATTGCATCACCAGGAGCTCAATGGATAAAATGACCTAGTTCGTGCAGCTCTTTGGATGAATAGATGGCAGACTACCAAAAAGAAAACTTGCTCAAAAGCATGAATAGTAACATACAAAGGGGATTTCAAGAGTCTTAATTTAATAGAATAGTTGAAATTAGACTAATACAAAGGGACCATAAAAACTTACATAATTAAAAATCTAGCAGTTAGGAGATGAGAGTAACAAAAAGCAATATGAGAGAAAAGAATTGAAGGGCTTCTTTATTTTTACAAATCACATTACAGGAGATGCAGAATTGCTTTTGTTTCATATACTGTAAAACCTCAAAGCAATGGTCCATTTGTGGGAAGGGAATGTGCATTAAAAATGTACATCAGTTTTGACTATTTAAATCAGCTGTGTCAATTGACATCACTTGTATAATTACATAATGGACATAAATAGGATCATTTGGAGTAACAACTCAGTTTGATAATCACTAGAGGATGAACTTGTGAAACAAATATTTGTCTATTGTAGCCAAATTCTATACAACTAAGGCCCATTAATCTGAGGCTTTGCTGTATTTATACCAGTCAATACACATCATCATTATAATCTTCTAAATGTGTTATTGTGCAGGGATGAAGAACTCTGACCTCGGAATGGGATAACTCGCTACAGCCAACTTGCCATGGCAACTCACTGCAGGTAAACCTGCTACAGCCAATTCTCTGTAGAACAACTCGCCATGGGACAATTGAAGAATTCAATTTAATTATTCAAAATAATTTTAAAAATATTTTAATTTTTGTCACTTACATTTCATTTTGTTCCTCCCTTGGCATCCTTTCTTTAGTGATTCTATTCCACCATTTCTTTGATATTAATGTAACTCTTGACCTGCAGTGAGTTGCTCCATGGTGAGTTGGCCATGGAGAATTGTCCCATGGCAAGTTGGCTGTGGCAAATTGGCTGCAGCAAGTTGTCCTAGACCTGTCTGACCTCCCCCCAAATGTTGTTGACCTACAGCTCCTCTAGGCCATGCTGGGTGGAGCTGCTAGAAAAATATATGGAGTCCTACCATTTTCCAATTATTTCTGTAGTCTTATGTGCTTATGTCCATGTCATGTATTATGGATTCTGTTCTGCATAACTCTTGAAATGATGTAGAAATCTGCCATTGGATACTATGGAGACACTGTCTGTAAAATAAAACTTCAGAATGGCAGGAAAGACAATTCTGAACAGTATCCGCTGATACTCGTCATTCTTTAATGACACAAGCATACAGCAAATAGTATGCTATGCACATGTGCATTATGAATCTGGGGGGAAAAACATGATACCTTTTTTGGGAATTTTGAGAAAAGATAAATATTTCCTCAAATTGAGTTGAATAACTGGGGAATACTTGAGCACATCCATGTAGTTTTCTTGGCAACAGTACAGAATTAATTTGCAAGTGTCTTAGTTTAATTTTACCACCCTGGGATTTCTGAAGGTTCCATTTAAATACTAATTAGGTACAACAGTGTTTACAGTTTGAGAGCAGCCTCATCAGCTATTGTTTTGGTCTAAAAACAGCACCACCTCTCTGGTTTAAGATCACAGTGTATCTGTGAAACATAGCCTAAAGTTGTAAATTCAGTCCAGAGTCTTTACACACACAGAGAAAGATACACAAAAAGAACACAGTGGAGCAGACAAGTGAGTGAACAACTTGAAAGAACAACTGAGTCAAATTCCAAGGAATTTTTTTTCCAGCTAGGAATTTAAATGGGGGGGGGGAGAGAACCCTTGAAGTTCCCAGCAACATTATCAAACCTAAAACTCCATCTGATCACAGACCTTTATGAGGTCTGGCTCCTTTCAATAGATTTTCTTAATTAGCTCTTCCAAGTCCAGTTGTGATACGGCTGCATAGAGTCCTGCTGATTCTCTTCTATGTCTGGAGGATCTGAGACCTGGCCTGGGCAGCACAGCTAGCTACCAACACTACACCCAAGAAGGATATTAAAATATTAATGCACTATAAAATATACACCAAAGTTACCCTTTTCTTTTCTTTTTTAAAAGACACACACTGGCCAAAATTTTAAAGCTATCTTAAGCCAAGTTTCAAATGTATATAACAGAAAGTTGCAGATACAGCCAATATGTTTTTCCAATTTTTTTTTTTAAGAATTTACCTGCCAATATGAATCAGTGGAATGACTTGCCTCCAGAAGTTGTGGGTGCTCCATCACTGGAGGTTTTTAAGAAGAGACTAGACACTCATTTCTCTGAAATGGTACAGAGTCCTCTGCTTCTGCAGGGGGTTGCACTAAAAGATCTCCTTTCCAAATCTGGTATTCTGTTGTTGTTGTTATTATTATTATTATTCTGAAACCAGAGCAGTTAAGCTTGTCCCCATAGAAATAAAACCAACTAAGTGCAGTGAGAGTTTCCTTCAGATAAATTGGTATTGAGTTTGCACAAAATGCCCATTGGGAATATAAAGGCCAGGACAGATAGACCAATGGCAAAGAAATGTCTCTGACTTTGGGATAGATCTCTAGCTTCTCACAACACATACAAAACAGTGTTGTTTTTCCTCTGTCTTCTAAATGCTGCCTTTTGTTCCTATTTGATTTGGTGAAGTGGAATCCAGTTAAGCTGAAAGCAAACTGCCTCTGTCAGCTGTGATGTACTGACAAAACAGACACCTACTTCTATCCTGTGGCCTAAGAAGGGGCAATCCTTCAAAAGGAATATCCACATTCCTCTCAATTCTTATGGAAATAGGATCACTGAATCCTCCCACCTGCTTTGCAAAGCTCAGTTTTCAAGAGAGCACAATCTTTTTCCAAATGATCATTGGATTGTCTTGTGCACTAAGAAAACTAGCTCCAGTCTTGTGAATATGAATTTTTATCTGACAGATTTACTGATGCATGAAGAATCTGTCTGAAAAAAATAATACACTCTTATTAACTTGATCTTTTAAAACTTGGCAACTGAAAGTGTATCTTTAAGCACGGATTCTCTGCTGAGGCAGGTTTTTTTTCCCCCAGTAATAGAGCTTAAAAGCTTCGGCAGAGATCTGTTATTCTTACAAGAGACAATACAGCTCCCAACAGACAGAGAACAGAAGGAATTAATGGATTGGAAAGTCAGATTCTAACACATGAGCTCTCAAAAGTCTCTCTAGACCAGCAAACTGGTTGTGCATATCTGGTAAGTTGCCACTTTCAGAGTTTGTATGTGTGTGATACCATCAAGGGAACTGACAACAAAGGTCAGTCAATCTGCAAACTACCTCCCAAAAATGCAGTACCATTTATTTAGGATATACAGAGGCATCCATGCAACACACACATGCACACAAACAGCCACTTGCTTTAAACTAAAGAAAGGGAGACTATGAAATAAACAAGCAAATGGAAGCCAGCAGAGGTCAAGTGCTCTGCTGTTAAAACACTTTTGATGGAATCCAGATTCCATGGGGCTGTAGAGGACTTAGAAGCGAGATTCCTAAAATTGCTTGAAGTTAATGATTTGTCAGTAAATTGTTTACTTCCCACATGCTCTTTTCTAGGCCTTTAAAGAACAACGATTTACGCTATTTAAATTCCTGACTTTTATATTTAACCCTTTTAATTGATTGTAGATAATTCCACTTTGAAAGGCTCCTCTGAATCTATTTCTACTACAATATAAATGTCACAGTCATCATAGATAGGATGTTTTCACCTGAATGTGTTTGCTTTTGGCCAAATAATGTACTTTCAAACACCAGGTGGAATTGAATGAAAACACACTACCTTATTTGTTTGTGGGGGGGGAGACAGGTGCTGATTTACACTTACTCAGGAGGCATGAACTGGAGGCAAATTATTGCTGGAATTACTCCTTGTGTTCTGCATGTTATTGATTTGTGGTCTATACATGCAGGAAAGAAACTGGCAAATGATTTTGCCCAGCTAGTAATTTATATCTGAGATAAAGCTGAAACCTTCCAGAAAGGAGATGTTATAACTGATCTGAGCTAAGACATAGTTTCCGGTTAGGGTTATTATGTGCATTTTCCTTCCACTTGTGTTGCCTAGGTGAATCAAGTTGGTTCTGTGTAACACTGTGGTTTGAAATTCAATCAGATCCATTTCATTTTTCAAGCATTCAGTGGATATTATCCGTTTCCATTTGATAATTCAATTCAGTGGTGATGTGATCATCTATTCCAGGGGTGTCAAACTCAATTTCATTGAGGGCCACATCAGCATTGCGGTTGCCCTCAGGGGGCTGGCTGGGTGGGTGTGGCCTGGGTGGGCGTGGCCTACTGGGTGGGCGTGGCTAGAGTGCATATGGCCTACTGGGTGGGCATGGCCAGCTCTACATCGTTCACATCAAGGGTGCCTATGGGGGCCTGGGCAGGAGTGGGACAGATCTGAGGGTCTCTGGCAGGAGGAGGGTCTCTGGGCCAGGGCCAAGGCAGTGGGGGCTGTTCCCTCACTGTTTCCAGGATGGCTTCACGGGCCGCATGAAACCAGTTCACGGGCCGGATCTGGCCCCCGGGCCTTGTGTTTGACATGTCTGATCTATTCCATTTGGAAAGTCAACTCAATTCAGAAATTTGATCATAATGATTTGGAATTAAATCTCTGCATAATCAGAGAGCCAATTTTATTTCATATATGGTCACTCATCTTGTCCTATATTCTAGAGACAGCTCACAATCAAGAGATAAAACCACATCTATGTACAATAAAAATATTAAACATGTCACCACAGACCTGTTACCATAGCTAAACTTTCCCATGTGACCCACAACAAGTGCATCTCACAAAGCTCATCCTATCCTAGTGCTTGGGGGGAAAGCAACCTTTTGAGTGCCAGATCTTTACACATGACTAGACAAAATTTCTATGCACACTTTCACATATATACAGCCTCTTATATACTCAGTCTCAGACACTTCAATTTACTCTCTTTTGCCTCCCTCCTCTCATCCATCCATGAGACCATAGGATGCAGCTGATAAGGTGCAGCCAGCAATGGGGCCCCGGCTAATCAGGTAATCAGATGGCTGATAGGAGTTAGATCACTTAATTATCTCCCTTTAACAGCAACATTACCAAATTTACTTCCTTTAGACCAAGGAAAGATACTAATCTGGGGGAAAGTAGATTGCGCTTCTTCCAAAGTGTGTAATTTTTATGGTTTGGGATACAAGATGTCCCTAGGTTGCAAAGTTCCCACTTATGCTATATCCAAGAGGGGTTATTTTTTTCCTATCATGAACTGAACTTTTTTTTTTTTTTTGCCTCTTAGAGCTGTAGAGGCCACAGCCAGCGAAGCAAGGATATTATTAGAGGCATCAAAGGGAGCAGGAAAAATGTAGTAAGGGCCCCCTAAGTAGCCCAAGAGCTTAAAGTTGCTCTATCTATCTATCTATCTCTCTATCTATCTATCTATCTATCTATCTATCTATCTATCTATCTATCTATCTATCTATCTATCTATCTACAGGCTCCTCACACCCTGGACACAAAGTATTTCAACTTCTTCCCTCAAGATGACGGTATAGGTCATTGCACACCAGAATGACTAGACATAAAGACAGTTTTTTCCCCATGCCACCACTCTGCTTAAACAACTAATTCCTACAACACTGTCAAAATACTTAGTAAAGCTGTATTGCTATGATAATCCTCATCTTTCCTATTACCCATCCTTATCTTCTTATGACTATAACTTTGCTGCTTGTATCTTACAATCTATATTGCTTTTTTACCCTAGTATGATTTTTTAAAAAGTTTTTATTAGTTCTTTTTTCCTTACATACATATGTTAGTTTTTCAACCAGCATGCAGTTTAGTTTTTCAACCAGCATGCAGTTTGGGTTCAAAAGCGCTAATACATAGTCAAGTCTTAATCTTTGGTTCTTTCCTCTAGCCATTTGTAGAATGACTCCCAGGTTTGGTAGTATTCTGTTTCTTCTTTATCTTTCAATCTCATAGTTAATCTGTCTATCTCTGTGCATTCCAATATTTTTTTTTATTACTTCTTCCTCTGGTGGTATTCCTTCATTTTTCCAAGTATTGCACAAAGGTTATTCTTGCTGCTGTTGTAATGTGTAGAACCAAATATAACTTTGCTTATTAATCTTTTCTGGTATTATGCCTAATAAAAAAAGTTCAGGATTAAATACTACATGTTCTCCCAATGTTTTTTTTTAATCCCATTTATATCCCGCCCTTCTCCGAAGACTCAGGGCGGCTTACAATCTAAGAAGCACAAATCAATGTGCTTAGCAATAGCCTTCATTCTATGTATATGCCTGCTTATTAGGGCTTTCGGGGGGCCCCCAAGCGGCATTTTTACAAAGTCAGCTTATTGCCCCCAACAAGCTTGTATTTTTTTTTCCAATAAGCCTTTGCTTTACCACATGTCCACCAGATATAATACATGCCTGAATTATGTTTACATTTCCAACATCTATCTGACATTTTTAAACATGTTTGCTAATCTTGCTGGTGGCAGGTGCCATCTATAAAACATTTTATATAAATTTTCTGAATACACAGTTGACATTGTCAATTTATAATTTCTCTCCCATAATTTTGCCATTTTTCTAGTTCTACATTATAACCAAAGTTTTTTGCTCACCTTGTCATTGTTTCTTTAGTTTGTTCACTTTCCATCTCCAAAATTAACAAAAAAAAATATACATTTTCTTAATTAGTTTCTCATCAGAGGTTAAGAATATCTTATCAAATACAGTTTGTTCTTTATAAAACTCATACAGCTTCACATCTTTTTCGCATCTATTTTGTATTTGTAACTGTGCCCACCATGACAGGTTGATACCCTGATTTTCCAGTTCTTGTTTCGATTTTAATGTACCATCAGTATTTAAAATATCTCTAGATGTCCAAGTTTTTTCAAAATCTACCAAATTTGGATGTGAGAAAGCTTCCATCATTGATAGCCACCCTGGAATTTTTAGATATATTTTAGTTTTGGATTTTTTTTCCCATACTGTTATCAAAGCATTTCTAATATAGTGATTTTGGAAATACAGTACTTATGAATTTTATTTTTCCCGTACCACAAAAAAGCCTGCCACCCCAATTGTAAGTCATGTCCCTCCAAATATAACAACCTTTTATTCCTGAGAGTTATTCATTCTTTCACCCATGTTAATACAGATGCTTGATAATACAAAGCCTACTCAGGTAGGCCAAAACCTCCATTTTTCTTAGCATCTTGCAACGTTTTCATCTTTATTCTAGCTTTCTTTCCTTGCCAAACAAATTTCAAAATTAATGAATTTACGGTAACTCTTGGAAGAATTTTTTCTCAAGTTTTATTGGAATTGTTTGAAATAAAAATAAAACCTTAGGCAATATATTCATTTTAACTGTAGCAATTCTTCCTAGTATTGACAGTTGTAAATTCTTCCACTTTTCCAAGTCTAATTTTATTTGTTTCAATAGACTTATATAGTTGTCTTCTTTTATTGTTGAGCATTTGGCTGATAAATATATACCCAAATATTTAACCTTTTTCACTATCTGTAGCTCTATCGATTCTGACAATCTTTTTTTGTTTGTTTGTTTTGCTTATCTGTAAGATTCTTTACTATTATCTTAGATTTTTCTTTATTTATTTTTAATCCCGCTATTTCTCCATACTGTTCTATCTTTCCCCACAATTTGGAAATCATCTCCAGGGGTTCTTCCAAAATAAATACTAAATCGTCGGCAAATGCTTGTAATTTATATGTTTCACCCTTTATCCCCAACCCTTTGATTTCTGTATCTTGTCTAATATTTTGATTTAAAACTTCCAAGGTGAAGATGAATAACAGAGGGTATAGTGGGCATCCTTGCCTTGTGCCTTTTCTTATCTCAAAGCTCTCAGTACAATCTCCATTCACAATCACTTTGGCTTTCTGTTTGTTATATATTGTTTTTTATCATATTTGTAAAATTCTGTCCAAAGTCCATTATTTGTAGTTGGTGAATCATAAATTGTCAGGAAAGATTATCAAATGCTTTTTGGGCATCTAAGAATATTAGTACCATTTGTTTCCCTGGATGTAGCTCATAATATTCTAGTACATCTATTATCACTCTTAGATTGGTTTTTAATTTGTCTCTTTGGTAAAAAGGCATTTTGATCTGGATGTATAAATTCGACTAAGTATTTTTTTCAGTCTCTCCGCCATTATTGAAGTAAAAATTTTATAATCCACATTGAGCAGTGAAATCGGTCTATAGATCTTAATCTGAGTCAAATCGGAATCTTCTTTTGGAATCAGAGTAATATTTGCTTCCATCCATGTAGTTGGAACTCTAGCTTCTAATAAAAGTCCATTGCAAATGTCTTTCAATGGTTCACTTAGTATCTCTTGGAGGTTCTTATATAGCTCTGCCGGAAGCCCATCTGGACCTGGTGTTTTTCCTTTTTTTTTTTTTTTTGTCTTTTTATGGCCTCTGATATTCCCATCATTGTAACCCTTTCATCTAACATAATTTTAAATGTCTCTGAAATCTTTGGAAGATTATTTTCTTCCAGATATTTTACAGTTTTCTCTCTTGAAGTTTCCTCCTTGTCATACAATTCTTTATAGTATTCTTTGATTATCTTTTTTATTTCTTCATTTTTATATTGTAAATGACCTTTTCCATCTAGTAAGTTATGTATCTTTTTTTTCTTTCTGTTTTTTAAGTTTATAAGCTAGCCATCTTCCCGGCTTATTAGCATTTTCAAAAAAAATCTGTTTCACTCTCTTTATCTGTTCTGCCACTTTTTCTGAGTCCAACAGATTTAGTTTATGTTTTATTATGTCCATTTCTCTTTTCAAAGTCTTTGTTTGTGGATTTTTTTGCAGTTCTAATTTTAACTTTCCAAATTCTTCTTTTAATAATGCATGTTGCTGTTTTCTCTGGTTTTTTTTCCCTTGGCATATATGTTATAGCTATGCCTCTAAAGTACACTTTAGCTGTATCCCATAGATTTTGTACTGTAGAATCTTCTTTTTTATTTTCTTTGAAGAAAAATTCCATTTCTTTTTTCACTAACTCTATGAATTCTTTTTCTTTTAATATGGATTGATTTAAAGTCCATCTTGGTCTTTTTTGTATTCTTTTCCAGGTCATTTTCAAAGGGTTATGATCTGCCCATGTACCTATTTCTATCTCAATATCCTGTATGTTCATTCTCACGTCAGCAGTCGTCCAAATCATATCAATCCTTGACCAAGATTTTTGACTATTTGAATAAAAAGTGTATTGCAATTTTTGTCTATTAATCTCCCTCCAGACATCTTGAATTCCAATTTCCTCTGCCATATCAAAAAATGTCTTAGATAACCTTCTTCTTCCAGTTTTTCCTATTTTATTACTTTTATAATCAATTTTTCCATCTATTATTGCATTAAAATCTCCTAGTAAGCAGATATTTTGGTACTCCATTTCTATTATTTTTTCTATGTAGGTTTTTGTAAAAATTTTCTTGATTGTTGTTTGCTGCATAAATTGCCACTAACAATATTTGCTTTTGGTGCAGATGTATTTCTACCATTAGAATTCTTCCTTCTTTATCTAAATATACCAATTTAGAATCTATTGTCTCTTTAATATATACAGCGACCCCTCTTTTTTTCTGCTGCACTGATGCATAATAAAGTTTCCCAATTTTTGGGTATTCCAATAATTTATGATGTTGTTCTTTTATATGTGTTTCTTGTAGACAAATTATATCTAAATTCAATTTCTGTAACTTCCTAAAAACCTTGTTTCTTTTCATTGGGGAATTTAGTCAATTTATATTTACTGAAAAGATTCCATTTTCTTTCTCCATTTCCATTTCCATTTATTTATATTTAGATCTAGTGGATCTAGTAGAGCTCTGTTCTCTGGCAGGTCCTTCACCTTCACCCTCTTGATCGTTTTTCTCTTTCTGTTCTCCTGTTTGTACAGTTGCTCCTTGATTCATCTCTTCTGTTTCCTTCTGCTCCTTACTCTCTTCTTGTCTTTGTTTCACTCCTTCATCTAGAATTGTTCTATTCCTTACTTCAAAATCTTCCACCTTCCAGACTGAGTCCAGTCGATATCTTGTATTGTTCCAGTTTATTAAAATGCCTTCCGGCATCAGCCATCTAAAGTTTATACCATTGGCAATCAGCTTTGTAATCAGGAAGTGATAATTTATTTATTTATTTTATTAATTGATTTTATATACCGCCCTATTCCCGAAGGACTCAGGGTGGTTTACAGGGCGAATTAAACAATACAAATAAATACAATTAAAATAGAATTAAATTAACACTAGCCCACGATCAAAACAAATTAAAATTTAAAGTTAAATTAAAAACCCCTCAGTCCAGGCCAGAAAGATCAAATAACCAAGTTTTCAGGTCCCGGCAAAATGAGTGAAGGTCCAGGGCAGTCCGAAGTTCCACCGGCAGTTCATTCCACAGGGCAGGCACGCCCACAGAGAATGCCCTCCCCCTTGGAATCACCCGCCAGCATTCCCTAACCGGCGGAACCCTAAGGAGGCCCTACCTGTGGGAGTGCACAGGACGATGGGAGGCAGGTGTTCCCTGAGATAATCTGGATCCATGCCATTTAGGACTTTATAGGTAATCACCAGCACCTTGAATCTCACCCAGAGGGGAACTGGAAGCCAATGCAGCTCGCAGAGAAGAGGTATTACATGAGAGTATCAGGAAACTCCCATTACTACTCACGTGGCTGCATTCTGCACCAGCTGAAGCCTCTGAGTAGTCCTCAAGCGCAGCCCCATGTACAGACCATTGCAGTAGTCTAACCAGGAGGTCATGAGCGCATGAGTGACTGTGCGTAGGGCATCTCAGTCCAAATAGGGTCGCAACTGGTGCACCAGGCGAACCTGGGCGAAAGCCCCCCTGGTCACGGCTCCTATATGATCTCCAAGACATATGATAATGTCTTGGAGTATCTCTTACTCTCTTAGGTATCTGTTTTAAAACCACAATTTCTTTATTTTTGTATTGTATTGGCTCATTTCTAACTTTCCATAGAACTTCATCTCTTGTTGTCTTCTTTATAAACCGTACATGTACTTCTCTTGGCAGTTTATTTCTTCTTGCGTAGTTTGAGTTCATACAGAATATTTCATCAACCTCTAACTGAATTTCTCCTCTGTCTGCCTTTAAAGCCTTCTCCAGCTCTGCTATGTTTTCTTCTCTATCCTCAGGAATATTTTGAAATCTTAAATAATGTTCTGCTTTTCCCATCTCTAAAGTCTTAATTGTGTTCTCTAATTTTTTATTTTGCTGTAATAACATTTCTATCTTTTTATCGTTGTCATCTGCTTTTTCTTCAATTTTCTGTATTTTCTGTTGATTTTTAATTATCATTTGATTTTGAGCTTCAAATTTTTCCTTTATATCCAAGATTTCTTCACTTACTTACTCAAGTTTACTTTCTATCTCTTTGTGGTTTTTTCTGTGTTTCTTCATGATTTCGCTGCAACATCTCTTGATTACGTTGCATCATCTCTTGAAGCAGTTTTGATGAAGTCTGTGTTTCGCTTTGAGCAGTGCTTATTTTTTTCACGCTGCAACATTGCTTCAATAGATCCCTGTGTTGTTGGACTAGATAGTCCTACTGAGGGTGCAGAAGAGTTTTTTTCATAAGTCTAGTAATGTTTGATGAACTCATTTTATAGCATACAGTCTAAAGCCAAAACAACATCTGTTTAGGTTTAGCCAAATTCAACAAAAGCAACTTTGAAAAGTCTTTTCCCTCACAATCTCACAACAGGGCACTTTTGTTATTTGCAGCTGTCTCCTCCAAGGTCACTGTTGTAAAAACATTATTTCCATTTCTGTTTATTAGAAGTGTCGTTTCTTCTTTTGCCAGTAGATGTCTGCCTTAGCTTATTTATCATTGTCCGATATTCTTAACAAAGAGTACTTCCCCTTCTTTGTAATTACTTGCCACTTTTAACATTAATCCTTCTGGGGGCGGTCTTTACTTTTCAGCCCTTTCCCATCAGGGGCTCAACATTTATAATCCTCAAGGAGAAGGAAAGAAAATTCTGGCTCACCCAGCTTCAGCACACAGTTGAGAATCAGCTGTTTTGCAGCGCTTCCCTTCCTGTTGGAGACGACTAGGGCTGCCTTGGCTCTCCCGGCAGCCTTTTCTCCACTTTTTCAGAGGGTTCTGCAGTCTGCTCCAATCGGTTGCCCCCTGATCTGAGCTCCTGAAGTATCCCTCCTTCTTCGTTGCCCCTCCAGGTCAACTTTTCAACCCTTTAAGGGTCGCTAGGTGAAGAAAAACCAGACTGGAAAGCCGAGCACCAGCTTTTCACAGTTGTGCCGACGGCTGCCAAACAAGAAGTTCACCTTAGTATGATTTATGTTGTTTGCTTAGCTAGTACTCTATGACTAACACTAAGTGATATAATGAAGTGTTGTATTTCATGATTTATGATGAGTGTATTTTATGATGTTTATGATCATGATTATCACTATTACTTGTGTGTACACTGAGAGCTTATGCACCGGAAACAAATTCCTTGTGTGTCCAACCACACTTGGCCAAAAAAGAATTCTATTCTATTCTGTTCTATTCTATTCTATTCTATTCTATTCTATTCTATTCTATTCTATTCTATTCTATTCTATTCTATTCTATTCTATTCTATTCTATTCTATTCTATTCTGTTCTATTGTTCTGTTCTGTTCTCGTCTCTTCTATTCTATCAGCATCATTCTCTACCTATTTATCCATCAATCATCTATCATCATCTATCTCTATCTATCTATCTATCAGTCTATCTATCTATCTATCTATCTATCTATCTATCTATCTCTATCATCTATCTCTATCTAACTATCCATCAATCATCTATCATCTGTCATCCTCAAGCTTTGTAAATGAAGTATTTTGGAAGAATTTCTGCCTTCTGGAATATTTGAGGGTTAAGGATGAGAATTGCCATGCTTTGGGGAAGTACTATCTCTCACCAATCCTATACCAGCATTCTTGCTAGTGAAACTAGGTGAGCAATCATCACTAATATTTGAAGAAATCCTTTCCATCGCTTTTGAAAAGTGAGTTTCTCCTCTCCTCCATCTCCTTTTAGCAGCAACAACAGCACTGTGATTGGAAACGTCCCGTGGGAACTGCCCCCTCATGTTGTATTCTCTTGGGGTTTAGTGTGAGAAGCTAGCGATGTGGGAGAAACCTGGAGACAATGAAGTACCATAGTTCCAGAACACAGTCTAGACTGGTTAAGACCAAACTCAAGCTAAGGAGCTAAAACGGGTAGTTTTTAAGGATGGTGCGTAAGTGGCTTAAGTTGCTTATAGACCTGACCCACTAGAGAAAATTCAATCTCATGTATTTCAATCCCTGCTCTCATGTAGTCCTTTACAGGTAGTCCTTGACTTACAGCCATTCATTTAGTGACCATTTGAAGTTGAAATGGCAATGAAAAAAGTGACTTATGACCATTTTACACACTTACAACCACTGCAGCATTCCTCCTGGGCACGTGATCAAAATTCAGATGCTTGGCAACTGGCATGTATTTATGACAGTTGCAATGTCTCAGGGTCATTTATTACATGTTGTGACCTTCTGACAAGCAAAGTGAATAGGGAAGCCAGATTCACCTAACAACTGTGTTACTAACTTAACAACTGCAGCGATTTCACTTAACAATTGTAGCAGGAAAGATCATAAAATTGGGCAAAATTCACTTAAAAACTGTCTTGCTTAGCAATGGAAATTTTGGGCTCAATAAAATAGCTTGTTTCCCAAGTGAGTGATCCTCCATTGGGTCACTTGCCTGCTAGGCCTGGGACTAGGTAGTCCTGTAATTTTATCCTCTGAATCAGGCCTTAGGCTTGGATCTTATACATGCTTACTATGTGGTTTGGGCCATCCATTTTCATAAGATAGGTTAAAAACTAAAAAAAAAAACATTTTTAAGTGAAATGCATTTTCATCCCAGTTAAACATGTTCTGCACTTCAATGGTGTAGAAATTCTACCATTTTACTTTGACCAGCATATTAAAAGAAGATATTTATGAAAAGTAAAGCACTCTCTCTTTTAAATACATTGCATTCGGATCCATTGCTCATCTCTGTCTCATTCTATTATAAGGCTTTTAGGGACCATTTTGTAGGAAGCAGAAACCCGAGGCATTGGTAATTGTTATACTGAGAGCCATATGCATCCTGGATTCCTCCACAAGGCTTTTATTCTGTTTTATTCATACTTCCGTTGAACAAAATGTCTTACCAAGTCAGAAAGAGAATATGACTGAGGTCTTCCAACCTCTGAGTCTCAGACTTAAAAGGAAGCAATTTAAGTAGTTTGCTAGTTTTCAACCTAGATGGCATAATTTTGCATTTGGACAAAATAAAAATAAGGGGGGGGGGAAATGGTTTTGAAGGAGGTGGGGGAAAAAAACATTCAGGCAGGAATTGCTATTCTTGAGCACTTTAGCTTGTGAAAAGCTTGCTGAGTTCATGCAGAGTTGTTCGACCAAGGAAATCTGATTGGTGTGTGTCTGAGCTTCTGCCAGATCAAGAGGTGTTTGAATTGCAACTTAGTGTGCTAATAACCACTTTGCCCACTTACCTCATTTGAGGCATCAAATCCTACAGTTATTCTGTCTCCATTAAAATGAAAGCATTTACCGACCTGCTGTCAATTCCCCCAAAAGAACAAACTAGACCAAAGTCAGTTTGACACGAAGGAGTACTTTCGCAGGGGAACTGAACAAGTTCAATGAGCAAAACGTCTGAAAGTAAAAGTTGAGTTCATTAATTTTAAGTCATAGCAATGAAGTTTCTCATGTAGCATCAATAAAGGAAAATAAACTTGCTTCATGCTTCAGATCAGTCTCTTGGCCTCAAAGATGACTAGGGGACTGGAGGCTAAAATATACGAAGAACAGTCACAGGAATTGGGTATATCTAATTTAGTAAAAAGAAGGACTGGGGTGACATGATGGCAGTGTTTCAATATGTGAGGGGCTGTCATAAAGAAGGGGAGGTCAAATTTCAGGCTGTGGGCAGAGTTTGCCTGCAATACTGTATTCTAATCACTGCCCCGCTAAGGCTCCTAGAAACCCAGGCTGTTGCATCTTGTTCCAATCATACTTTGCCTCTGAGTTGTTCTTATTTAGGAAAGCAGGAAGAGAGAGAGGAAAAACTACAGCTCTGCTGCTGCAAGGAAAAGGACACAATGAAGCACACACAATCCTGAATGGGAGTGGGAAATAAATACTGTAGATTTAAGGAAGGGAACAGGCTTGGCTGGATAACATAACAGGGATAATGGGGAATAATTTGGCTTCAGCTGCTAGTATACGCTGGTAACATGACCTTCTCTGGTGGCTTCCCCACTGACTTTGCTTACTGGATGCCAGCACTAAGGGTCGTAAATGGCAATCACAGGATTGCAAGGATGCTATGATGGCCAAAACTTCAAGGATTGGTTGTAAGCACCACTTGATCAGGGTCATTGTAAGATTGAAACTGTTACTGAACATGGGGTTGTGAAGTGAGGACCACCCATAAAACATGTTTTATATCAAAAGTAGGAAATTTATGATCCACAGATGGCCCTGAGCATACCGTGCCATTACATTGCCTAAACGGGGCCTCAAATTTGCCTCCCTGTCTCACCAAAATAAATGGAAATAAGCTTCTCAAGCTTAGCATTTGAAGGAATCTAACAACTGTTGTTTAATTAAGAAACTTTAGTTAAATAAACCACAGCTTAGTATGATGTCTAACCAGGTTAATAGGCTGCTTTAAGGTTCTCTGATTTTTCACTCATTCCTTTTCTCTCTACTAGCCTCCTATTTTATAATGCTAGTGATAGAGGAAATGTAAATCTGGGTGTAACTCCAGAATGGTTTCAAAGTTTCCTCAGAATTTCACAAAATTGGCTTTCCATTCGATGAGGCATTCCAAAGAGCGTCCAGGATGCACCCTGAATTCCCAATGGAGTAATTTTCTGAAGTAGATGGGAGCAATACCTCTTCTTGTACAAAAGCGACTTTCTGCTTTATGATTAAAGGGTATATGAGAAAAATGTTTAAAGTGTCTGTTGAACCAGGTAGTTCCACTTTTGTCACTGTAGTGGTTTTTTTTTGCCATTTTCTAAGCAATGTAGTCAAATCACCACTGGCTTGAGTGTCAAGATAGGATCGTATCTATCAGCTGTACTCGCAACACCTCCGAAATGTGGTGGGTGGTGAAACAATTGTATTCTTCTGACTGATAGAATTTCTAGATCAGCACAGAGATGTACCTCTGCTTTTCCAAGTGGTTTACAAAGTACACTATTGTCTTTTAATTTTCTAAAATACATATTACTTTGCTGACCTCATTGCGTCCGCAGATAATCGCCCGGCCGCCCTGTTTAGGGTGACTCGCTCCCTTCTCAACTGGGAGGTGAGGGAGGATCCCTTACAGGGGCAGGCCTAGGAGTTTAGTCATCATCTGACAGACAAAATCGCTCAGATCCAGACCGGCTTGGACTCTGACTGGGCAGAGTCTGATGTGGAGGAATCGGACGGTCTTGAGCGTGTTATCTGGACTGAGTTTGATCCTGTTTCCCCTGATGATGTGGACAGGGGACACTGTTTTTCAGTGGTTCTCCTCCTATCTCCTGGGCCACTCGAAGTCGGTGTTGACTGGAGGGCAGAGGCCTCTCATTTGTGGTGTTCCTCAGGGGTTGGTTCTCTCTCCCCTCCTATTCAACATCTATATGAAGCCTCTGGGCGAGATCATTCATGGTTTCGGGGTGGGGTATTATCAGTATGCTGATGACACCCAACTTTCTTCTCCACCTCGAACCAACCCAGTGATGCCCTCGCCGTGATGTCCCGTTGCCTGGAGGCGATCCGTGTCTGGATGGGGAGAAACAGGCTTCGTCTCAATCCTGCCAAGACTGAGTGGCTGTGCATACCGGCATCTCGGGTTACCCAGACTATTCCATCTTTAATGATGGGGGGTGAGGTGTTACCCCCCCATTGATAGGGCTCGAAACTTGGGTGTCCTCCTCAATTCACGGCTCAATTTTGAAGATCACATAAGGAGCTGTGACCAGGGAGGCTTTTGCCCAGGTTCTCCTGGTGCGCCAGTTGCGACCCTATCTGGACCAAGATGCCCTACGCACAGTCACTCATGCGCTCGTGACCTCCCGTTTAGACTACTGCAATGCTCTCTACATGGGGCTGCCCTTAGGACCACTTGGAGGCTTCAACTGGTGCAGAATGTGGCCACGCGAGTTGTGATGGGGGCTTCCCGATACTCCCATGTAACACCTCTACTCCGCGAGCTGCATTGGCTTCCGGTTGCCCTTCGGGTGAGATTCAAGGTGCTGGTGATGACCTATAAAGCCCTAAATGGCTTGGGTCCAGGTTATCTGAGGGAACACCTGCTGCCGGCATCAAGCTCCCTTCGTCCCGTGCGCTCCCACAGGGTGGGCCTTCTCAGGATACTGCCGGTTAGGGAATGCCGGCGGGTTATTCCCAGGGGAAGAGCATTCTCTGTGGGCACGCCAGCCCTATGGAAATAGTTCCCCATGGATCTTAGGACTGCCCCCGACCTTCGCTCATTCCGCAGGGACCTGAAAACTTGGCTCTTTGAGCTGTCTGGCCCAGGCTGAGGGGTTTTAATTTTTATTAGGCTTTAGTTTTAAATTTCGGGGACGTTATTTAATTAATTGTTTTAATCTGATTTTAATTTTTGTATGTTTGTTTTAATCTTCCCTGAGTCCTCCGGGAATAGGGCGGTATATAAATTTAATAAAATAAATAAAATAAATAAATATTATTGAGGGTGAGAGTTCGTTCTCCGAGCTTGTGGGTTGGTTTCTGAACATTTCCTTACCAGGTATATACATATTATTTTCAGTTCCCTCTATTGCAGTTGTCTTCCTACTGCGGAATGCCATACTAATGGCACCAACCATAGACAAAGAAGGGGGGAAAGGTTGTTGGTCAGGAATGGACTTGTTCTTCAAAGGAAGGCTTTGCTTCACTGAAGGTTTTATCAAACTATCGCTTCACGGGCTTCACTAAAGGGAAGTGGCATGCAGAGCCCAGTGTTTCTGCATCACAGAGTGTTTGCACCACTTTGCTTGAGAATGGGTGGGTTTGGCACCAAAGACCTTCATGCTAGAAGCAAGCTTGAAGGTTGAGGCAGACGAGCCCTTCCTTAACCTTTGAGGAAGGTAATGAGGTAGACAGCCTGCTTCCTCAATGACACAAAGCAATTCTTTGATGTGGATTGCGTCCACTTCACACAGGCCTAATTTTTACCAAGGAATAAATTGCACCAATATCTGTAGACTTTCTGGCACTGAAATGTGCTTAGGAGAAAGAGTCAAAGAATCCATCAAGAGAAATAAATAAAGCTAGGTCTTATTTCTCTTTTCAAGCATATCTCAAGTAAAGCACTCTCGTCATAACCATCTTCTGTATGTGTGTTGCTTCCAGGACCTTTCTCTCCCACAAAATTTATTTTAATGCTTCAGAGCTTGCCCTTGATCAATTTTCTCCAAGGATTCAATCCCAAAGGGGAGGGGAAGGGCTTATTCTTCCACTAGCAAATGACAAGTTCAGAATTTTGCTTTGATTAATTTTAATTTGTGCTTACATTAAACCCATTATTTTGTTTTGGCACTAATGGTGGCTTCTCCCCTCCCATTATGATAGCCAATTAAGCAGTGAAGTTAGAGTTCAAAATAAATTTCATTCGAAGTTTGCACTGTCTTTAACTGCAACAAGCAATTTTTATGAAACTTAGGAATTTAAATTATAGAGTAATCTCTAAGCATTTTTCCCTTTGGTGACAAGCATAAATTACACTTTGCATATGTTGCAACTGTGAAAGCAGATTCAAGATGTAATAGGCTTACATTTTCAATCTTCTACAATTCTCTAGCTTTTCCTTTAGATTTCATTCAAAACATGCTTATTTGTCAGAATAAATAACTGCAAGTAAAAGCAAAACTCTTGTTTGTATCACATGCTCTCTGTACTTTGCTAGAATGTTTCAGCTAAACAAAGAGAAAGCAACTGCCCATTTACCTTAGACGTCAGTCCTATTATTTATATTGCATTTATCATCCTTTCATCTTAATCTGTAATATGAGAATTTGTTCTCAGTTTCTCAAGATACACAGAGACATTAACAACAAAGGTATGTAGGCCATCTGCATAGCAAAATATGAATTGAGGAAATTAGAATCTAAACTCTAGAAAGGGCATATATTGCACCATAATGAAAAATGTAAGAGGTAAGGTTGCAAATGCCTTTTTCGCCTATTTTTCTCTTGTTTAGGAACCATTTGGTTTATCAACCTAAATAAATTATCTATTTGCAGATCTTACCAGATAATCAGAGAATTATAAAAGTGCCAAAGAACAATCAATCCTGCTCCAATATATCAGTTCCCCTCCCAACAAGGGAGATTCACCTACTATCTAGAAGCCAAGAAATATAGGAAAACAGAGCAACAGAAAAAAACTTTCTTGTACCTACCAGGAATTGTATATAGGTAGCACTAGACTCAGACTGTACTCCCTCCATCCCCTATCGCCATCTTTAAAAGTTTACCACTTTGATGTAGGACCCTGCAGTCACACAGAGGAGGATTCTATGCCCCATTTATACAGAGGGTTCTGGCAGATGTCATATGAGGCACCAATCCTATTCAGGATTGTCCATTGCTAATGTGATAATTCAAAGTCTGGCACATTTTTGTAGGGCCATGTAATTGCCTCTGTGGGTGTTAGAATAGCAAATCCTTGAAGTGTCTGTACTCCCTTCTCCAGGCTCCTCCACTACATCATGTTTCATTCTACATATCAATGTCACATGGCCAACACCATAGCAAACATTGGCTTCCAAGGTCCCTTCCAATTTTACTATTATGATTTTGATTAAACCCCGCCCCCAAACCCTCATCACACTGGCAGGGCAAGCTACTTATAAGAAAAAAGAGCAAACTCCATACCCACTAGGACTGATTTTACCCAGCTGGGGAAAGTAACATCTGCAAGCAAACAACCAAGCTCAGAGACTACCAAGGACTCCACATAAGTCCGCAAAATTATTCTGTGAGAGTTCCTTCTTCTACCAAAGAAATTCTGCCATGGGAAACTGTTAGATACTGGGTTCATGGCTTCAGTGATGAGACGAGGCGAGTGAGTTCAGCAAAGATCATTGTTTATTGCTTGCAGGAACTGAACTGAGAAACAGGGCTGCAAATGCAGCAATTTATACCCTGGCCTCTAGGTGGCAGCCAATAGGTTTAAAGTAATCTATTGCTGCCCTAGAGGCAGCCAATGGCGGCGCTGGAGACGGGTTGACTGAGGACCTGGGAGCTGTTAGCCAGCTTCCCTGCTTAAACAACCTACCAGCAATTAACCCACGTGATGTTCCCTTAACAAGACAAAGCCCAATACATTACACCCCTCCCTCCTAGAACAGGGCTTTTAAACCGGTGGTACACGTACCACTGGTGGTACACGAGCACCTGGCTGGTGGTACATGGCGTCGCCTTCCTTCCCCCCTCCCTGCTTCCCCCTGCTCCTTCCCAGCTTACTTGCTGCCGGAAAACATGCTGCTGCAGGAACCTACCAGGCCGTGCGAAGAGCACAGGTGCAGAGTGAGGCCTCGCCCTCCCCTGGGACACATTGTGCAGCAACCATGTTGCCCTTCCCCCAGAAGCAAGTGTGAGCCTGAAGGGGAAAGCGCCACCCACTCCCTCAGCAGGTAGGTGTTTGCATCCACTTGCGTCCATCTTCTTTTCCTCCCCCCCCCTGTGAGCTTGCGATACCCCTCATGGCCCTCAAATTGCCTCCCTCCTGGGGCTTGAGACATTTCCCCCTCTCCTCTTCCCAATGTACAATGCAAATGGAAAAGCAAAGTGGCCAGATGGCACGTGCCCTCCCCAAGGATTCACCCTGTGGCAGCAGGTGGGAATCGAGGCCGTTTGTTTTCCTGATGTGTGCCAGGGCAGGTGAAGCCATCAGAACACGGGTGTGGAGGGAAAAACGTGCATGACTCCCTCCCCCCCCCACTATTGGCAACTCTGTACAGCTGGCCCTGACCTCCGCCGACTGGAGCCCATTGGCAGAGGTCAGGGCCGGCCGTATGGAATCGCTAGCTGATCCATATGACCAGCCCCAACCTCTGCAAGTGGAAAGCAAGGGAGATTGCCAGGAGCACAAATCGGCGCATGCTGAGAAACGCCGATCTTGCACTGCTGCAATCTCCCTCACTCAGTTTCAGCTTGTCTTGTTGGAAGAGAAAGCAAGCTGAAATGGAGTGAAGGAGATTCCCAGGAACGCAAATCGGCTGATCTTGCGCTGGTGCAATCTTCGTTACTCGGTTTCAGCTTGCTTTCTGCAAGAGAAAGCTGGGCCACAGGGCTGCCTCAGCGGGTGTTGCTCTAGTGCGGAGAGGGAGAGGCTGGTCCCCATTCGGCCTGCCAGCTTTGGGAGAGCCCCACGCGAGAGGCTCGCCAGCCACCAAATCCTGGCTTTTGAGCAGGAGCGCCCTGCTTTTTGCAAGCCCTGCTATGCCGCTGCCACAGGTTTCTAGCAACGGGAGGCTCTAGGACAAGGGCCTGTCGGGGCTGCTCCGGCGGGCCACTTCTGTGGCAAGGGGGCATGCTGGTGCCCTCTGCTGTGGGGGCCACCCTGGGAAAGGTGCAAGCGCAGCTGTAGTCTGGGACAGTCAACCGCTCCAAGCCGTCTGGCCGGCTTTGTGCCTCCGTCCCCCAAGAGCAGCTTGTTGTGAGTTGCTAGCTTGCACTTCCCTGAGTGCGCCTCAGCCCCGGATCTCCCCCCACCCGGGACTCCGGCCGCATCTGCAGAAGGAGAGCGGGGTGAAGGGTTCTTTGGTGCGTCTTCCATCCCTCTCATGTGAAGGGTGCCTTTCTGCCCCACAGTCCACAGAAGCATTGTTGGCGTGTGTGGATTGACTCTAAGCGAATATGAGGTGTTTCTGTTGCTGGAATAAAGCTTATTAAATGAGTTAGCAACCTCCAGGTATCATTGATAGATCTTCCCCAACTTTCCTCCAGTGCTTCATAAAGAGTTAAGTGGGCATCAGGTTTCTTGGTAAAAATAGATTTGTAAGGAAGGAAGGAAAGAAATGACAATGGGAGGGAAAGAAAGAGGAAAGGACAAAGAGGGAGGCAAGGAAGGAAGGAAGGAAGGAAAGAAAGAAGGAAGGGACAATGGGAGAGAGGGAGGGAGAGAGAGAAAAAAATAGAGAGAGGGAGAGAAAAAGAGAAAGAAAGAGAGGGAAGGAGAAGGAGAAAGAAATAGGGAGGGAGAAAAAGAAATAGAGGGAGAGAGGGAGAGAGAAATAAAGAGGGAGAGAAAGAGAGGGAGAGAGAGAAGGAGAAATAAAGGGAGGGAAATAGGGAGAGAGAGAAAGAGGGAGAAAGAGAGAGGGAGAGAAAGAGAAAGAGGGAGAGAGAGAGAAAGGGAGAGAGAGAGAAGGAGAAAGAAAGAAAGAAAGAAAGAAAGAAAGAAAGAAAGAAAGAAAGAAAGAAAGAGGGAGGAAAATAGAGGGAGAAAGAAAGAGGGAGAAATAGAGAGAGGGAAAGAGAGAAAGAGGGAGAGGGAGAGAGAGAGAGAGAGAAAGGGAGAGAGAGAGAGAAAGGGAGGGAGAGAGAGAAAAAGAGAAAGGGGGAGAGAGAGGGAGAGAGAGAAATTAAATTAGTAACATGATTGTTAAGTGAATCTGGTTTCCCCACTAACTTTGCTTGTCAGAAGGTTGCAAAAGGCGATCACATGACCCTGGAACAATGTGACCATCATAAATATGAATCGATTGCCAAGCATCCGAATGTAAATCACAAGACCCTGGGGATGCTGAAATGGTCATAAGTCACTTTTTTCAGTGCCATTGTAACTTTGAACAGTCACTAAGTGAATTGTTGTAAGTTGAGGACTACATGTACTTTATCATTTTTTTCCCTTTTTTTTGGTCACGCTTTTGGCACCTTGCTGGTACTCAGAAATTGCCTTGTCCTAAAAGTGATACAATGGGTGAAAAGGTTGAAAAGCCCTGCCCTAGAATGTACAAACATTATAACAACAATGAGAATGATTACAGCAATACGAGTTTACAGAGGTAGAACAGTAATGTGCAATATACATGTTTTTCCATACTGGCTAATACAGAGGGTCTCCTAGCTTGCAGCACAATAATGATACAGACAACATCATAGCTCAGTTATTTCAGAACAAAATCTTGTAAATATGCAGGAGGCTTGCGAACCCTTGTGGAACACCTGGGAGACCCAGGCACTTCCTGGCCTACCAGCTTGCCCACCAGGCTGGGGAGACCAGTGTCCATAAGTTCAAGCGAGTCTGGTTGACTCAGAATTCTCTGGCTGGCCCTTCCAGGACAGCCCACCCCAGAGTCCAATTTCTCCGCAGAGTTAGCACAGCGGCTGTAGTGTTCTGGTTGGCTTTCTCCATCAGGGGCCCCATGTTGCACTCCTGGGCTTTCCTCCCCTACGGCCACCTCCCCATTGCTCTGACTGCTTGGCGCCTCAGAGCTTATGGATTGATCGGCCCGGCTGCTGGTTTGCGGTCCGTGAATGGGACCTGGGATGAAGTCCTCACTTTGTGACCATTCTGGGAAACGCTTTCTAAGCTGATCGATATGGGGATAGATGACTTGCCCACCTTCTAGGCCCACTTCGTATGAGAGAGGGCCCGACATTTTGGTGATTTTCCCTGGCACCCACAAGTTCCCATGCCCAAAGTTCCTGGCCCACACCCCGTCACCCATTTGCAGCTCCCTTGGGGGTTTTGGGCAAGAGCCTCAGCTGCCACCTGGTCTGGGTGCAAGCTGTCCAGTTTCATGATTAGGTGCCTCCCCCAGTGCAGCTCTGCTGGGCTTTTCCCTGTTGCCGTGCATGGCATGGAATGCTGGCAGAGCAAAAAGTCGGCCAGTCTGTGGTGCCAGTCCCCAGTCACTATATGCCTCAATGACTCTTTCATGATGTGTACCATACATTCGGCTTGACCATTACTAGATGGGTGAAATAGAGCCGATGTTGCATGCCTAATGAGATTTGCCCTCACTAACACCTGAAATTCTGCCGCAGTAAATTGGTCCCTGTTATCGGACACTATGACATCCAGCAGCCCGTGCATTGGAAAGAGTTTCCTAAGCACCTGGATGGTCCTAGCAGTAGTCATGTTTGTGATTGATATAACTTCTAGCCATTTAGAGTAGCTGTCAACCACTTTCGGGAAAAGCTGTCCCTGAAAGGACCCAGCGAAGTCAATATGAATCCTCGACCGGGGGGGGTGTCTCCTCCCACCTGTGAATGGGAGCATGCGGCATTTCAGGCCTCGATTGCTGGCATGTATAACACCCATGCACTTTAGCCTCAATGGCTTTATCTAATCCTGGCCACCATAAATAGCTTCTTGCCAAAGCTTTCATGCGAACAATACCCGGATGACCTTCATGCAGCGATTTCAAAACCCTGTCCCTTAATGAGGTGGGAACTATGACCCTGTTCCCCCAAAGAATACAACCCTTTGTTGTGACTCAGGGCCAGCCTGTGGGTCCGACAGCCGGCTCCGATGTATCGGAGGACTCAGATGTGGGGGAGGAGGGAAACGAACCGGCTGATGATGATTTGGAGGCTTTGCAGAGTCCTCAGCCGGGGACCTCTTCTCAGCTGTGTGAGCCCGAGAGTGCGGAGGATGATGACCCACAGCTGGCCCTGTTCAAGGACGCCCGACGCAGGAGGCAGTCGAGCAGGGACAAACAAAGAAAGGCTATGGGACTCCTCGGGAGGAGGCACAGGGAGACCACGCCCTGAGCTCTCTATAAAAGGAGTGTTTGGGGAGGGGCTGGTTGCTGAAAGCAACTTTTCCGCTTGAGAAGACAAGCTCTTGTGTTCTTGCTAACTGTGTAATTAAATCTTGGCAGAAGCCTTTTAGCCTTGGACGCTTTCCAGACTCTTCTTTTTGAATAGGGGTTGCGAGAAGAGGGCTGGTTCAGAACACCCTTATGAGCTAAGAGCTCGTGTCTCCTTGTGAAATAGCTTTGAAACTCAGGACCTGGGCTTTTATCTAGCCACCCTGTGTGTACCCAAGGTTACACTCTGCTTAGATTCTTAACTGCTACCGTTTCAGCAGCTATGTCCCCTGGAAACTCTGGCAAGTCCTGAATGGACAAAACACGGGCCGCTGGGGCCGGATCTGGTTCAATTTGAAGCCTGCTCCTTGTGGTGGACGGCTTCCACAAGTTTAGCTGTTTTGGTGGGTCGCATGGCTCGTACACCCCTGCCAGCAGCTTCATCCACCATGATTTCTTTCAGCGCGTCTGGGAATGACAGAGTCTCTTTAGCGAAGAGTGTTTGCTGTAACTCTCGATTCCGGAGACCACAGGCAAGCCGGTCTCGTAGCCTCTCCTTGATGTCGGAGAACTGGCACAGGCGTGCGGCCCGCCTCAAGGCCGTGATGAATTTGGACGCTGTTTCACCTGGCTGCTGAATTGAATGCATGGCGCCAAGCGATTACCGACAGCTTGGGTTGAAAATGGTCTCCGAGCTTCTTCAAGTCCGTGGACTCCAATGGCCTTGGCATGAACAGGTTCTCCGCAATGTTGAACGTGGATGGGCCGCACACACACAGGAGCATGGCGGCCTTCAGGCCATCCTCAGCAACTTGATTCACGCAAAGATAGTTCTCGGCCCTGGATAGATACAAGGACCATCTTTCTGGGTGAGTTATGTCAAATTCTTCCAGCTTTCCGACCTTGGCCATTTCTGCTGGTCTTCGCGGCTGAGGCTCGATCTCTTCGCATCCTGCTCCTCCATTGCCCAGGGACTGGTCCTCTGGGCACGTGGTCGCTAGTGTGGCTGTGCTAGGCCGACCGTAGGGGGGGGAATTGCTTTTCCCACCAGGCGCTGCTCGGCCTCTCCCCTAGTGACTCTTCAGCTCAGTTGGAGAAGCAGGATCCCACCTTCATTGCCAGTGTTAGATACTGGGTTCGTGACTTCAATGATGAGACAAAGCGAGTGAGTTCAGCAAAGATCATTGTTTATTGCTTGCAGGAACTAAACTGAGAAACAGGGCTGAGAATGCAGCAATTTATTCCATGGCCTCTAGGCAGTGGCCAATAGGTTTAAAGTAACCTATTGCCGCCCTAGAGGCAGCCAATGGCGGCACTGGAGATGGGTTGTCTGAGGAGCTGGGAGCCATTAGCCAGCTTCCCTGCTTAAACAACCTACCAGCAATTAACCCACATGATGTTCCCTTAACAAGACAAAGCCCAATACATTTCAGAAACCAAATCCACTTCATCATGGCTATTAGGAATCGCTGAGAGAATTGAAGTTATTGTGCTGAGGGTTGTTCTGAACCAGCCTGCTACCGGCCTTGCAGAAAGGCAAACCCCTGTACAAACAGTAGAGACTGGAGAGCGTCTGAGGCTGGAAAGCGTCTGCCAAGTTTAATTCACAAGCAAAACAACAGAATATGAAACAAGAAACCGGAACTTTGATCCTCAAATGGAACGGTTGCTTTCAGCAACCAGCCCTTCCCCAAACACTCCTTTTATTTAGAGTTCAGGGCGTGGCCTCCCTGTGCCTCCTTCCGAGGAGTCCCACAGCCTTTCTCTGCTTGTTCCTGCTTGACTGCCTCCTGCGTCGGGCGTCCTTGAACAGGGCCAGCTGTGGGTCATCATCCTCTGCACTATCGGGCTCGCGCAGCTGAGAAGAGGGCCCTGGCTGGGGGCTCTGCGAAGCCTCCAAGCCATCATCAGCCAGTTCGTCTTCCACAATATCCTCCTCGCCCTCATCTGAGTCATCCGAGGCATCCGAGCCGGCTGCCGGACCCACAGGCTGGCCCTGAATCACAACACTATCCCGCACCGCAGGGCCCTTCCCCCGGGGCTGCCGATCCGGATGCGGTCGGGATGGGAATTGTTCGTGAAAAGCAGTCACCAACGCAGGGGCATGAACGGCGGTCGCGTCTTCCCATGTGAAGTCCTCCGGCCCGTACCCTTTCCACTCGATCAGGTACTGGAAGCGACCTTTCAGCCAACGGGAATCCCTGATGCTGACGACCTCGTACTCGGGGGTGCTGCCTCCATCACGAGGTCCTGATGGGGGAGGTTCCGCTTGGCGGAGTGGACAAGCCGGTTGTTCGGGGACCAACAAGGACCGATGGAAGACGGGGTGCACGCGCAGGGAACGTGGCAGAGTTAAGCGATAGGCGACCGGATTGATGACAGCCTCGACTGGGAACGGTCCTAGGTAACGGTGGTCCAGCTTCCTCGCCGGCCGTGTGGATGGTAGGTTCCTGGTGGACAGCCAGACCCGATCCCCCACCGATAGTGGAGGCGTATCCCGTCTCGACCGATCGGCGAACCTCTTGTAGTCGGCCTTGGCCTTCTCCAGCTGCCGTCGCACCAACCGATGGATCGCCTGTAACTCCGCCATGAAGTCGTTCGCTGCTGGCTCCGGTGAGTCCACGGGAGAAAGGGGGAAAAACCGGGGGTGATAACCCACATTGGCCAAGAACGGTGTCATCTGCGTGGAGGTGTGCTGCGAGTTGTTAAAGGCAAACTCGGCTATGGCCAGATAGTCCACCCAATTGTCCTGCTGCAGGTTGACGTAGCAGCGCAGATACTGCTCCAGGATACCGATGACCTTCTCGATACCCCCGTCAGTTTGAGGATGATGCGCGGACGAGAGGCAAACCTTAATGTCCAATGCACGCATCAACTCCTGCCAGAAGCGGGCTGTAAACTGGGCCCCCCTATCGGAGACGACTCTATCGGGAAGGCCGTGCAGCCGAAACACCTGTTGGATGAACATGCGACTAGTGGCGCGAGCTGACGGTAAGCCGCGACAGGGGATGAAGTGCGCCATCTTAGTCAGCATGTCCACCACCACAAACACTGTCGTGAAGCCAGAGGATGGGGGTAAATCCGTCAGAAAGTCCATGGACACAGCCCCCCAGGGTCTCTTGGGTGTTGGCAAAGGCTGCAGTAAACCAGGCGGGGCCCCTGTCGCTGACTTGGCCTGCCTGCATGGGATGCAGGAGGTGACATAAGACTGGACGTCGTGTCGGACTCGGGGCCACCAGAAGGTACGGGAGACCAGGTTCAGAGTCTTGAACAGGCCAAAATGCCCCGCTGCCGGGTTATCATGACACTGGCTGAGGACGAGTCCCCTGAGTGGCCCTCCCGGAACATAGAGCCGGTCACGATAATACAAGAGTCCATCCGTGACCGACCAAGGCGAGTCTGGCCCCACCTCCTCCTTCCGCTGAGCCACCCACGCCTCCTGCTGCTGCGCCTCCCGGATCCGAGCCCGTATATCAACCGGCTCCCGCACCGCAGCAAAAGACTCGACGGGGATCACTGTCCTGGGCGGAAGCTTGTCTTCCACTCGGGTATATTCGGGCTTTCTGGACAGAGCATCCGCTCTTTGATTGTGCCCGCTTGGTATGTACCGAACCCGGAAGTCAAACCTCGCAAAGAAAAGGGACCACCGGATCTGGCGTTGGTTCAAATTCCGAGCGGTCTGCAGGCTTTCCAGATTCTTGTGGTCCGTCCGGACCTCGATTTGATGCCGCGCCCCCTCCAGATGATGCCTCCAAGCCTCGAACGCCGCTTTGATGGCCAGCAGCTCCTTCTCCCAGATGGTATAGTTGCGCTCCGAGGGGTTCAATTTCCGAGAGTGATACGCGCAAGGGAAAAGGGTACCGCTGGGCGTCGTTGCCTGGAGTAATACGGCCCCAATGGCAATGTCGGAGGCGTCCGCCTCCACGACAAACGGCCGTTGCGGGTCAGGATGCTTCAAGATGGGCTCCTTCATGAAGGCGTCCTTCAAAGCCTGGAACGCCTGTTGTTCCGGTGCGTTCCACTGGAACCGAGTCTTCTTCTGCAGGAGCCGGGTGAGGGGGGCTGTCAAGGCAGCAAAGCCAGGGATGAATGTTCGATAGTAGTTGGCAAATCCAAGAAGTCGCTGAACATCCTTCACGCGACGCGGGGGTTGCCAACTCTGCAACGACTCAACTTTACTCGGCTCCATGGCGATGCCCTCAGGAGAAATACGGTGACCCAGGAAATCGATGGTCACCTGGTAGAACTGGCACTTCTCCAACTTGGCAAACAGCCGATGTTCCCGGAGGCGCAGCAGGACCTGACGGAGATGCTGATGATGCACTTCACGTGATGGGGAGTAGATCAGGATGTCGTCCAGGTAGATCACGACAAACTGGTCCAACAGATCCCGGAAGATGTCGTTCATAAAATGCTGAAACACAGCGGGGGCGTTGGTCAGGCCAAACGGCATCACCGTGTACTCGAAATGTCCATAGCGAGTGCCAAACGCCGTCTTCCACTCATCACCCGGCCGAACCCTGACGAGGTTGTAAGCTCCACGCAGGTCCAGTTTCGTGAAGATCTTAGCCTCCCGGAGTCGGTCCAAGAGCTCGGGGATGAGGGGCAGCGGGTAACGGTTGCGCACCGTGATGGCGTTGAGTTTCCGGTAGTCACAGCAAAGCCGTAACTCACCCGACTTCTTTTTGACGAAGAGCACGGGCGCAGACACTGGCGAGGACGAGGGCCAGATGAAACCGCGAGCCAAATTCTTTGCCAGGAAGTCCCGCAATGCAGCCAACTCAGGCTCCGACATGGAGTACAAACACCCCACTGGGAGAGGCGCATCAGGGACTAGATCAATGGAGCAGTCATAGGGCCTGTGCGGGGGTAATTGATCCGCCTCTGACTCGCTGAACACATCAGCAAAGTCGGACAGTTCGGGAGGCAAGGAAACCCCTGGGGAACCCTCCACCTGGCCGGCTCAGATATGGCGGGAGTGGTCCACACACTGCAAGCTTGGGAAGGTGACCAAGTTCTGAGACCAATAGATCTGTGGATCATGCGCCCGGAGCCACGCCAGTCCCAAGACCACGGGGAAGTGCAGATCTGAAGTGATGTAGAACTGGATGGCCTCCACATGGGAACTGATGGCCATACACACTGGTTGCGTGGCGGCCGTAATAGGCCCGGACAGGAGCACTCGACCATCGATAGTCTCCACTAACATGGGCGGATCCACCGGACACTGGGGAACAGCCCATTTGGCCACAAAGGCCGAGTCCATAAAGTTTGTGGTAGCCCCAGAGTCAATTAAGGCATGGACTGGAATCCCCTCTGGCTTGCCAGGAAGGATCAGACGTGCCTCCAAAATCAAATGCCGTGGAGGTTCACAGGCACCATCGGAACGGCATCGCTCGGTGTGGTTGTTGTGGGTCGCCCGATCTATCACACCGTCTAGATCGGGCTCGGGGCGTTTCCCGACAGCAAAGTAGGGGACTTTCTCGGGGCAGACTTGGTCACTGATGCCCGCTGACGCTTCTTTGGGCAAGAAGCAGCCAAATGTCCAGGGTCCCCACAGTAAAAACACAACCCCCCCGATCGTCGTCTGTCCATTTCCGTCACCGATAGACGAGACCTGGCAGCACCCAGCTCCATTGGCTCCTCCCTCTGGACTGGGGGCTCATGCACAACAGGGGCGGCAGGGGTCTGTGGGGTGGCACGGCGACTCTTTCGCTGCTGCAGCCGGGCATCGATCCGCAGACAAAGATAGGTCAGCCCATTCAGGTCTGAGGGAATGTCCATGCGGGCCAGCTCATCCAACATCTCCTCCGACAATCCATCCTGGAAGGCATCCACGAGAGCAGCCTCATTCCAGGCGGAATCCTGGCTAAGCAGCCGGAAATCGCTGATATAGGCCTGTAGGGGGCGTTGACCCTGCCTCAGAGCTTTCAGGCGTCGGGTGGCAGTCTGCGTCTTAATTGGGTCCTCGTACATAAGGCGCATATGGTCACAAAACCCCACAAAGTTATCCAACAAAGGGCTAGGTTGTGCCAGCAGAGGTGTGCCCCAACGAGCTGCATCCCCCGAAAGAAGGCTTAACACGAAACCCACCTTATCCCGGTCAGTGGGGAAATCAGCTGCTCTCACGCTGATAAAAAGCTGGCATTGTCCCAGGAAGGCAGGAAACAGTTCTGGATTGCCAGCAAATTTATCCGGCATTGCTATCTGACATTTCCTCCTGGGTGGGGGTGCAGCATGTACCTGAGCTTGCAGTTGAGCCACCTGAGCTGCCAGCAAAGTGAGTTGCTGAGTGAGCTGAGCATTCTCGGCACGTAGCTGCTCCATCGTAGTAGTAAGGGGTGGGAGGCTGAAAGCAAACTGTTCTGAACCAGCCTGCTACCGGCCTTGCAGAAAGGCAAACCCCTGTACAAACAGTAGAGACTGGAGAGCGTCTGAGGCTGGAAAGCGTCTGCCAAGTTTAATTCACAAGCAAAACAACAGAACATGAAACAAGAAACCGGAACTTTGATCCTCAAACGGAACGGTTGCTTTCAGCAACCAGCCCTTCCCCAAACACTCCTTTTATTTAGAGTTCAGGGCGTGGCCTCCCTGTGCCTCCTTCCGAGGAGTCCCACAGCCTTTCTCTGCTTGTTCCTGCTTGACTGCCTCCTGCGTTGGGCGTCCTTGAACAGGGCCAGCTGTGGGTCATCATCCTCCGCACTATCGGGCTCGCGCAGCTGAGAAGAGGGCCCTGGCTGGGGGCTCTGCGAAGCCTCCAAGCCATCATCAGCCAGTTCGTCTTCCACACCCTCCTCCTCCCGCTCATCTGAGTCATCCGAGGCATCCGAGCCGGCTGCCGGACCCACAGGCTGGCCCTGAATCACAACACGGGTATTCTGCTGGTGTCCTATTAAATATCTTTGGAACTAGATAGTTTATTAAAATGTTTCTCAACCCTGGCCACTTTAAGACGTCTGGACTTCAACTTCCATTATTCCTCAGCCAGCCATGTGGGTAAGGAATTTTGGGACTTGAAGTCCACACATATTAAAGTTGCTAAGATTGAGAAACACTGGCTTAACAACATGCCAAGAACATCTATTTGGCCTCTTCTGAAAAGATTTAAACTGTCTGTCAGCTGTCATTGTTTCATACATCGTCATATAGCAGAATGCCTGGACATCACAGGATAGTATTCTATTATCACAAGAAAAATCATGATGACTTCAATTATCAAAAAGACAAATTATCAAAAAGACGAGCCATTTTCATGCCACAGCTTAGATTATTATGTTAATTTTATCCTATCTTTAAAAATACAAAGTGATCTTCCTTGACTGCTCTGGCTAGATCCTTGTTTAATAAGAAGTGGGTAACATTACATGAAAAGGCAAAGTATTGTTTCTTGCAAATGTGAAGTAGGAACTTCTAGTTTATTTTTCTTCATATAGAAACTGAAGCAAAGCCTGAGAGTCAATATGGTTACTTCTTATAAAAAAAGAAGCAGTAATTTCTCATTATGGCTAAATGATTGTTTGAGCTTCTGTACTTAAAGCCAGACAGTAAAATCATGTTATCTGCCAGCAAAAACAAATTCCAGAGTTATCATTTGATATTATCTCTCCAGTTTATCTTTTTCACATGAGGTTTATGAATTGATAAAATGATAATCATTTTTATTCTGCTTGCATGAAAGGAAACAAAACTGGGAAATGCATTAGTTTTCCAAGTGGCTAAATACATAATCCTGGAAGAAGTACAATCCCTTATATTATATCTATAAAGGCTTGAAATAAAGAATACCTTTTAAAATAGGGGACATCTGTCTAATTTTGACATCTCCAAGTGCTTAAAGCCATTTTATTGTTTGGTTTAGCTTTTCACTCACGCTTGACCATAATACTTTAGATTTCATTCCTTTTGTTTCCCCACCCTGTTTTACCAAACTACATTAATCTGTTACTTTTAATTGATTTTATCAGTCAATACTATCACACAGAATCCATTATTCAAAAAATCATAGTCTACTGTTTCAAAGAATTAGTAGGTCTTGCTATTACTAATATTTACTTTTCCATTTTTAAGGGAAAAATTGGGCAATCCATTTTATTATACTTTATTATGCTTGTTATTAAATTTTAATCCATCAATTTCTTCTTTTTCATTAAATGGATCATTAAAGATGGCAATTATGCTCAGATCATTGCTTACCTGACTCAAAGGTTGAAGAACTTAGCCAAGTGTTTAATAATCCTAGTCATTAGCCTTTTAGTTATATACAGCATTACTCAACCTAAGTTTAACAAGCACAATATTTTTGCATCAAACTGGATCTTCTTTCAAGTTGTCCTAAAGCTAGCAAGTTTGATATTGCATAGACTACATGATTTATTCTTGAAAGATTTGGTACAGAGTGTAATTTTATAGATACAGAATTGAGAATGTACATATACATACACACACATGTATATGTATATGTACATGAATTATGAGTATAAACTCAACTAATCATAATGCTGACTCAAAAAATTGCATCTTTTATAACATCTATCTTTATTCCTCAGTTGCGTACTAGATTAAGTTATATGTAACAAATGGTAGTTTGTTTTTTCCTTTTTTTGTCTGTTTCTCATTTCAAAGAGAGTAGAGTCTCACCAAGCAGTTCTTCAGCCACACAATCAACTCTGCATAATGTTAAAAGTGTAAGTAGAAAATTGTATTGTTAATAAAATGGCATATATTCTTTCAAAATAGAAAGCATGCAGTTGGATCATACCTACATTTAAACATGAGAGTTTGTTATTAGTTTTTGTTTGTTTGTTTCCTGTCTCTCTTTCTCTACAATTATGCAACATACTGGGCAGTGAAATATCTGATATCAGTGCTGACTGATTGAGATTATGTGACATCACTATTTCAACTAAAATCACAGATGATATGAAACTGGGTAAAGAATGGACATGCTGGCCATATTCTTTCCCCCAATATGTAAGAACCCACCTCAGCTAACCACCCAAGAAAGCAGAACTCTTGAAACAGGTATTGTCTCAAAAAGAAACTTTTATTAGGGGTCAGTGACCGTAGGGAAGTCAAGGTGAGATCTGGGGAAAATCCTGCTCAAACGGTATAGATAAACCAGCAATATACCTCCTCCCACCAGAGTCATAATGTCCATTTGAAATCCAGCCAATCCACAGGTGGCATGATGTGCAGGTAAATGGCACAGTTGGCATGCATCTCAAGGTCTTCTCCAGTTTCATTTCCCTGTAACCATCTCCCTGATAAAGGAGACACATTCCTTTCTTAAACGGATAAAGGTAGGAAAGGAAAGGTAGAAAGCAAAAGTTATCCCAAGTGAAAGCAACTATTCCCGCCTCCCCCCAATAGAATGTCAGGCCCCAAAACAAAAGCACAAGAATATATATGCAAGGTAGAAAGGAAGGATTTGGGGACCTGACATACAGCGCTCCTCCCTAGAAGAATGGGAAATCCACCCAAAAGACAAAAAGGGAAGAGGAACAATCAATAGAGACATATCAATTAGGTATATCAGGATACTGAGAATGGAAACATCTTAGAAGTTTAGGGGCCCTAACATGTTTCTTGTACACCCACTCATTCTGGGAAGAAGGAGGATTCTTCCAAGCTACTAAGTACTGTGTCACTCCATGGTGTATTCAAGAATCCAAAATGTCCTTAATTTCAAAGTGTTGTTCACCATCAACCATGATAGCTGTGGGTGCCTGGGGTGCAGGAGGTTAGAAGTGACCTCTGGTTTGAGCAAACTGCAGTGGGAAACAGGGTGGATTTTCTGTAAGTTCTTTGGCAAGTCCAATTAAACTGTGACAGGATTGATGATGCGTTTGATAGGGAAAGGTCCTACAAATTTAGGGCCTAACTTCTTAGATTATTGTAAAGACTGCAAGTACTTTGTGGAGAGGTATACTCAGTCTCCAACTTTTGCTCTGCCCTCTGTTTATTGGCTTGAGTCTTATAGGCTTCTCTGGCTTCATCCAGAGCTTTCCTGACTACTGGCCAGGTATTTTGTAACTGTTTAATCCACTCTTATAAGGAAGGGACTTCAGGCTCCTTGGTAGGGAGTTCAGGCATGGCCACAAATGTTTGACCATTAGCTACTTGAAACTGTACTGGAGTGCACAGCATTATTATAAGCCACCTCAGCAAATGGTAACAAGTCAGACCAATTGTCCTGCTGATAATTTATGAAACATCTCAGGTATTGTTCTAGAACTGAGTTCAGTCTCTCTGTCCCCCCCCCCCATTCATTTGAGGATGATGTGAAGATGATAGCCCTTGACTAGAACTCATCAAGTCCAGAAAAGCTTTCCAGAACTTAGAGGTGAATTGAACCCCTCTGTCTGAAATTATATGTTGTGGGGCCCCATGAAAGTGATGCATGTTTTGCACAAAGAGTTTAGCTAAAGTTTTTGCAGTTGGGATCTTGGGGCATGGAATGAAATGAACTTGTCTAGAGAACAAATCCGTTATCACCTAAATTAATGTTTCCAGCACTCTCAGGCAATTCCACAACAAAATCCATAGAGATCTCTCTCTCCAGGGTGCTGATGTGTTGGTTACCAGCTGAAGCAGTCCTGGGGATTTCCCTTGCCGTGATTTAGCTGCTGTGCATGTGGGGCAGCTGGTGATGTAGCTTTCAATGTCCTTTTTCAATGCAGGCCACCAAAATTGCCTTTTAATGAGATGTAAGGTCTTTACAAATCCAAAATGTCCAGCAGTTTTTGAGTCATGCCCTGCTTGCATTACTTTAAGCCTTAAAGCTGCTGGGACAAAAAGTTTTTCTCCAATCCATGCTAATCCATCTTTTAACACACACAGGTTATTGTGGTTTCAAAACCACTAACACAGTTTTAAAATCCTGCAACAAAGTCTTTCTGACAGGAGCCACAGGTTTTGACTGGGTTCTGGTGGTTACAGGGGCTGCTAATTGACAAGGATGTAAAAATGGTTTAGTCACCTCTGCTTTCTTACTGTTATACTGTGATAACCTGAATAATGCATCAGCTAAAAAGTTCTTTCCCCCAGGGAGGTAATGAATAGTGAAATCAAAATGATGAAAATGTTGGGACCTTCTAGCTTGTTTAGGGGAGAGCTTCCTGGGGTTTTTCATAGCTTCAAGATTCTTATGATCAGTCCATATTTGAAACGGTATTTTACTCCCCTCTAGGAAATGCCCTTGAGTGAGGAGAGCCCATTGTACCACATCTGCCTTCTTCTCCCAAGCTGCCCACCACTGCTCAGTCTCTGATAACTGCCTGAATGAGAGCTATCCATTTCTCACATTTGTAAGAACCTCTTTGTGAAATTATCTCTTCAAGTAATTTTATTACAAACCTGGATCTCATCAACAGCTCTCCATCAGTTCAGAGCAGTTTCTCATACTTGGCACTTTAAGATGTTGGCCATGCTAACTGGGGAATTCTGGGAGTTGAATAAAAGAATTGGAGGTCTTTTAGGTCACACATCTTAAGGTTGCCAAGGCTGAGAAACTCTGGTTTAGGAAAATGCAAGTCTTTTAGCTTTATTGATAGTAATAGTTTTTAAATACAGGAGTTTGGTAGAGCTGGAATTTTTCCAGAATCACTTTCATGAGGTCTGTGCTTCAGAAATGAAACATCCCAGAAAGTTCTCCACAATCTTGGGGTACAGAAGTTGCATCGACTTCCTAGCGATATGCTTAACAATTAATTTTGTGTTAAAGTTAACAAAGATTAGGTAAACAAGGACCAACAGCCACAGGTTGTTAAACCTAAATATCCTTTTTAATCTTCCTAATTTCAGGGTGATAAATAGATGTTTGGAACATATTTTATCCCTTGTTGCTTTTATAGCTATTGGAAGGAAGATTGCATTTCATAATTAATTATTTTCTATGCATATGGAGCTAATTAACCATCCAGAGGCACTGAGAATGAATTGGGACACCATAAAAATTTTCTTAAATAAGGAGATGGATAAATTATATTGAAAACAAATATGGGACCAAAAGGTTCCATTTAGCTTATGAGTAGAATTTAGTGGGATATTGTTATTGTTTGTAGTTATGTTAAGAGAGAGTTAAAGCGCAGTACGAATTTGGTTGATTGTATATTGTGTAAATTTTTATTTAGAATATGATTGTTGTAACTATAGTCCTGTATTTAGCTCTGGGAAGTGGGGGGGGGGGAAAGTGGGGGGGTTGGGGTGGGAGGGATTTGGGGATATATTGTAAAACTTTGTAAAACTCTTTAATAAAAAAAATTTTTCTTAAATAAAAGTATAAATAAATAATTCCTTACAAACTTGTTGATTTTTTAATTTAAAAAGATAAATTATATAAATACTATACTGCTCAAAAAAATAAAGGGAACACTTAAACAACACAATATACTGTATTTAATAGTAGGATGTCTTATTTTCTGTTCCCTTTATTTTTTTGAGCAGTATATATAAATTTCTTGGAAGTTTTGCAGCAACTCCAGTTGATACTGCCAGTTTTTTGAGAAAACAAAATAAAAATGTGCTAGGTTGATCTCCCATGCAGCAATCCATTCACACTTTTAAATCCCTTTAAATGCAATAAAAGCAGTGTTTTTCTTTCCAGATCCATTTAAGTGTGAAATGTCATTGATTGCACACATTTTCAAACCACTATTTGGAGGGGGGGTGCATAAAAATGCTTTCCCTTACAGCTTCTATCAACTGGAAAATGGTTTGATCTTTGTGGGAGATACATGTTTCAGATTGCTTCGTTGAGAACTGGATATGAAAATTATGGCTAGGGCTGGGCAAGGGAACAGATCTGCTTTTATATTTCATAACAACTGACTCTGGATATATGGGGAAGGAGGGAGGGAGGGAGGGAGGGAGGGAGGAAGGAAGGAAGGAAGGAAGGAAGGAAGGAAGGAAGGAAGGAAGGAAGGAAGGGACTTTTTATATGAATGTGGTGCATCAAGCTACCATTTTTAAAAGAAATCCCAAAGATTAAAAATACTAATGAAGAAAAAGAAAATATATATTTGATCTAGTGATGAAAAGAAAAATGTATACTCCTGTTTATGGTGTGTGTGGATTTAAAAGTAGGATTTGAGAGTATGGTAGAAAAACAAAATATTTGAACAGAGTATAGTAGAGGTATAGTAGAGGTCAGATTTCTGCACAATTATTAGCTTACATCCATTCCCTCATCATTTCAGGCATTGTTTTTTTGAGATGGGAAATAAGCCCTCGGTTTCCTGCTGAATTCACAAAAATGTTGCTTAACAGCAAGTATGCTGGATTTCTGAAAGAACATCATTGCCACAGACCAACAGTAAACAATCAATATCAATCCCTGCAGCCTGAGACTTGAAAGGTGCTGTTCTAATGGTGACTGTATCAAAAATAGTTTTTCCCATCAGTGCTAAGTTTAAAGGATAAAAATATCTTTGAAATACGGTAAAAAAAAAGTTTAGCAAGCCAACTCAGGAAGTTGGAGGGTTGGAAGAGAAGAAAAATAAGCAGGACAGCAACATGTCTTAGTTTCTATGCATTGGCCACACATTGCCTAATGATATGCTAAACAGAATTTATTTGCATGCATTGTTAAATTGTTGGTCATGAACTTAAGACTTGGGAAATTCTGTAATTGGTCTAATATTGTGATAGTTCTTTAATACAGTCTCTTCTGAAGAATACTCAGCAAATATTGTTTTGCCACTTCTAGTTTTATATCAAAACATATATATAGTATAGTCAAGGCTATGGTCTTCCCAGTTGCAATGTATGGCAGTGAAAGCTGGACCATAAGAAAGGCTGAGCGCCAAAGAATTGAGACCTTTGAACTATGGTGCTGGAGAAGACTCCTGCGAGTCCCTTGGACTGCAAGGCGTTCAAACCGATCAGTCCTAGAGGAGATCAACCCTGACTGCTCTTTAGAAAGCCAGATCCTGAAGTTGAAACTCAAATACTTTGGCCACCTAACGAGAAGGAAGGACTCACTGGAGAAGAGCCTAATGCTGGGAAAGATTGAGGGCAAGAGAAGAAGGGGACGACAGAGAATGAGGTGGCTGGATGGAGTCACTGAAGCAGTAGGCGTGAGCTTAAATGGACTCCAGCAGATGGTAGAGGACAGGAAGGCCTGGAGGAACGTTGTCCATAAATATATATATATATATATAAGCAAAACTGATTTTTGTGAATTCAAATATTTTTATTGTTATAATTTCTAACGCTCTATAATTATGGGAAAATCTTTTGCCAGTTTATTCTCTAATCTCTGTTTCAGTTGTTAAATCTCAATATTTTATCACCTCTTCTTGTTCGTTTTGATCTACTTTGGTTTCATTTAGTATTGCCATTCCTATCAAGAAAATAGCTACTATAATATTCAGAGTGTGATATTCCAGTAGTCAGTCTATCTGAATTCAGAAAACCCATAACATTTTATATGGTCATTCTGAAGAACATTTCCAACATTATGATATACCAGTACTTTGGATAGCAAACCATACTTTTTACATTAATTTTTTATTGTTTTTTTATTTGATAGCAAAAAAAAGAAAAAGAACAAAATATAAAGAGGATAATGATGTAGATGCATACATTGTCAAAGAAAAGTATATATAAAAATTGCCTTAACAAAAACTAAAGACAGCAAAGAAAAATCATTATAACAGTACACCTACAATTCTATATAAGCAGTACTGGTCTGATGCAAATATAATTCAAATACATATATATTTCTAATACATTTATATGACTATCTTTTATTTAACCTACTTTGTTCTGTATAAATGAGTCCCATATTGACATTATACTTATCTATAGGCAATCGACTGATAAATGGCAAGTACAACCAGGTCTTCAACCCATTGACTAAATGGAACCATGTGTTTTTCTTCCCAATGCTGCAATACCAGGTTTTTAGCATTTGTTTTGTCTGATTGTCAAATTCTATGTACAAGATGTATAGTTCAAAATAATATCCTCTGAAAATTTTAGCTTTTGTTGAAAAATCATATTGATCTAGTCCACTACTTTCACCCAAAACTGGGTAAATATAGGACATGGTAGAGACATTTTAAAAAACATTATCCTTCTTGCATCTCCAACAAAGAGCTGCTTTTGACATTTCTTTTCTATACAAACGTAATGGAGTCCAATACGTTCTAAATATTACTTGTTCTGTAAGTTGTAATTTGAGGTCCATTGATACTCTTGCTATAGAAGTCAAGACACTCTCTCATTGTCTGGGCAATAAAAGAGACTCTAATTCTTGATTGCACTCAATTCTTAATACCCGGAGACTCTGAGCTTAACTCATGTAACTATTGTGTGGAAAATAGGAGGAAGAAGGAGTATTGGGTATGTTCGCCACTTTGAGTTATTTATAAAAAATAATAAAGATGGGTTTTTAAAAAAAATCTACAAAAAACGATTTATAGCTAACAAACATATATAAAAACTAATAGTAGGGGTTTCTTTTAATTTTAAAGGATACTTAAACTAAAGTAAAGTAAAGGATACTAGTTATTCTAGTATCTCAGAAGCTGAAACTGCTGCTGGTACAAACAATATTGTTAGCAAATGTAACTAAACATTGCCCTTGGGTTACATCTAATAGATGACATTTATCTCTTAACACAGACTAACTGACTAACTGTTTCATTATCTGCCAGTTGATCCCATTTCCATCCAGTTCTTTCATTTCACCATCTTTCTCCCAATTTTTAAAATCAATTAGGCAAGGGAAAAAGAAATATCTGTAAAGATATTCCCAGAATTGGGGGGGGGGGAAATCCCATAGAAATTTTCTAAAGAAAGAATGAATTTTCTCAAAATACTGAAATTCCCAGAATTCCCCAGCCAGCATGAAGTCCACAAGTCTTAAAGTTGCCACAGTTGGACACCCCTAATATAAAGCCTATAATAGACCCATCTTTCTTAAAAACCTGTTTCAGCTCATCATATAGTTATAGGATAGATCCTCTATCCCAGGGCTTTTCAACCAGTGGTACAGGTACCACCTGGTAGGTGGTACGCGACCATCCTAGAAAAGTGGTAGCGGGGGAGGGGAATGAGCTGAACTGGTGGCAGCACCGCACAAGCCTGAGCGAGAGATGGCTGGAGCTGCAGGGCTGTCAGAGCTCAGCGGAAGCGCCAGGATCAGCGCCAGGCTCCAGCTGGAACTCGGTGCTGATCCCAGTGCTTCTGCTCAGTCCAGAAGAAGTGCCCATGAGCTGGAATGTTGCAGCATCTCCAGAATCTTGTGATTTACATTCAGATGCTTGGCAACTGATTCATGTCTATGACAGTCACAGTGTCCCAGGGTCATGTGAAGTGACCAAAACCTGCTGCATAAAAACCCCCACCCCCACTCCACCCCTGCTGCCAATCCTCAAAATAAATGCTCACAACAATGAAAACCTCAGACAGGAGGAAGAGTGCTGCCAGGCGGGTGGGCAGGTGTCTTGCTCGGCTGTGGCTTGGGGGGCAATTTTTTCATTGCTATTGTAACTTTGAACAGTCACTAAGTGAACTGTTGTAAGTTGAGGACTGCCTGTATTTCATCACTTTTTTCCTTTTTTTTTTTTTTTGGTCATCAAGTTTTTGACATCTTGCTAGGCGACTGGTGGTACTCGGATGTTGCCATATCCTAAAAGTGGTACAATGGGTGAAAAGATTGAAAAGCCCTGCTCTGTCCTATAATGTGACATAGCCAAAATATTTTCTTTAAAAACAAAGATTGTATTAAAAGCTTTTACATTTAATAAGAAATATACACAAAGAAAATGATAGTGTAAATGGGGGGGAAGAACAGGAAAAAGTGTAAAAGCAAAAAGGAGACAGAAACAAGAAAAGGAATAAAAAGCAGAAAATATGAACAGAAATATAAAAAAATGGAATCCAGTCTTCTTCTTGTTAGTTATATATGCAATTCTAACTAATCCTCTGTCTCTCTCTCTCTAGGATTACATCATATTTCTCTTCTTTCTATAAGCTATTTCTGTCCAATCATCAAAACCATAAGTCATAAAATCATTTGTATTCAAAAAATCCATAACAACTTCCAATCATTAATGACTGTCAATAATGACCTTTCTCCAATCAAAGAAGTCAGTTTAACCATCTCAGCAAATTGTGTCAGTTTCACCAACCATTCATTCATCCATGGTGGATAGTGCCAAATCTTTCCATCTTTGTTGATATAATAATCTCACTGCAGAAATGATATACCGAAATAATTTTCCAGGACTCTTTATGAGCTATGCATCCATTAGTCTTAAAACGAAAAGTTCTCACTTCAATTGAATATTAAACTTTAAAATCCTCTGTATCACTGTGGACTTGGATTATCTGTTATTGTGATATTTCCTTCTTGTAAGTTTAATATTACTTTCTTTTCTTTTTTCTTTTCGTGACTTATATGCAACCATTTCCCCAATTTATTTGCAGATTCAAATTTTCTTTGTTGTGCATAATTCATCATTATTTCCATCTCACTCACTGTTATCATAGATAATTGCTTCTGTAGAAGCTTCATTTGGTGGGTAATAGTTATCCACCCAGGAGAATTTTTAAACACTTTTTTTAAAACTTCATCCAAAAATCACTTGCATTTTCTTTTTAAATTCATTGTTACGTTGTATGAAATATCCTTCTATAAAAGCTTTACTTGCATCCCCAATTTCTGTGCCTTTATGCAAATTATTCCTTTTTGCAATCCTCCACTACTGTTCCTTTTGCAAAGACATCTCATTCAATTCCCATCTGAGAGAGTCAATTTTCCTTGTAAAAGTTAAAGACACAGTGTTGTGGTCTGAGAATTTTTTTGGTAATTGTGCTGGAATGTCCAGCTAGACTAGAGGGAGGTGTTAAGAAGGGGCTGGGTTTATAGACCTTACACTGCAGGAAGTGGCACTGGCCTCACCTACCCCAAAAGTCTTATCTGATTGTTCCCAAAGGAATGCAGTCAGCCCGGTGAGATTCTTGTAGTATAGATGACTAACAATAAAGCTTATTTTTGAGACAATTCATGAATGTTTCTGTTTGCTTGCACCCGACAGTAATATCTCCAGTTTATGAACAGTATGCTGTTTTATTGTCCTGTTATTATTTTTTCCCTTCCCTAATAACTAATTGCTATATTATACCATTTCTCCTTTTATTGTAAAGGCCTGGTCAAAAACTGTAATTAAAAAACCCCTGTGGTTTTCCTTTAAATGTTTGCAAATATACTCTCCACTCAAATGGGCCAAACGTATAAACTGATGTACCCACAAATCAAAATTTTATCATAATATTTAAATGACTTCAACATTTCTGGATGGAACCTTCAAAATATGCAGTCCTTGTCTTGTCAAAAAAAAGAAGAAGCTTACAATGCAGACAATATTTACTCTTAGGGCATTTGTCCACTTTCATTTCACCAGAACACAAACATAACCTGAAAGCATTATTTTATTGCCATGGCCTTAATCTTACCTCCAGTTCATGAGTCAGATGGCTTACGTCATTCTTAGCTGCACTGGTGTTAAAGAATTGTTTTTTTCCCCCTTCTTCCAATAGTGTCTAAGAGCAGCCTCAAGGCACGTAAAATCTGTTAGGCTATCTGACCTTGTACAGAAGTTGCATGAATGGCAATGAGTGGGAACAAAGGCACTCGTGATGGGTTAGGGATCAATAATTCCATGACAGTACAGTTTCCCGTTGACTCAAGGATGAATGGAAAACATTTAAATTAAACAGTGAGGAAAGGAACGGAGGCTCTGAATCATTACACAAATAAAATGTGTCCAAAACAAGGGACATATTGGCATTAAGTAGTCCAGTGAAAATATTATGCTTTGTTGGGTTCTTGATGTTTTCTGAGTTTGGTTTTCTTGTAGATGTTTTCTTACCAGACAAGGTATCATCAATGGTTTAACATGGGATGGTGAGATTTCTTGGCTGTCAAGTGGAAAACTCGCCCTTGTGTCAGTTTGGACAGGACACGTTGATTTGTGGTATTGTTTCTTCTTTGTATGGTATGCTATCATCAGGGGTTTATTGCAATCATTAAATGCTGATTCCTATTTATCTGGGTGTTGGTTATTAGGGGTATAATAAGGGACGATGTTCTCTGGCCTATTTGTTTTTTTCTTTGTCTCTGGTTGTTCCTTTTGAATGGCTCACATATGTATGTCTGTTGCTTGCTAATTTATGAGAATACCAACCTTCCAGGACTTCTCTTACATTCCTAGACCTGGCTTAGTCTAAAATGTCTACAGCTTCCCAGTGGAAACTGTGGCTTAAATCATCTGTGTGCTGTGAAAGTAATAAATTTTCACTGAGTTTCCTGATCTTCCCCAAGTGATATTTGTGGCTGTATTCTGACAATATTTCACCTTTTTGCCCCACATAAGTATTTTTTGCAGATCTTGCATTGTGCATTTTAAATGACTCCTGCCTTGTCTTATTTGGCCACTGGGCTTGTTTAGGACATTTTGAATTAATTTTGGTGGTTTGTGAGTTACCTATTGGTGGTTCTGACATGTTTTTAATGTATGGAAGAGCTACTCTTTTCATAGATTATGTTTGTCCTGTAGTTAGTTGCACGGATAGATGCTTTCTAATGAAGATGTTCTTTATTTATTTATTTATTGGTTAAATTTATTTGCTGCCTTTTCTCAGTGCGGGGCTACTCCAGGCAGCTTACAATAAAAAGAAAGAAATGAAAAGAGCAGAAAACAGAACAGAAGTAAAATAATAGAACAGTAAAATAAACAATGAAAAGGAATACAAGGATATATTAATATGATAATAAAAAGATGGACAGGTGAAGAACAGAGAGTGGTGGGAGGTGGAGTCTACCATTAATCCAGCAGTTACCTCCAGTATGGAATTCCCACATCTGGTCTCCAGGCCAACCAGCAGAGCTGGATCTATTGGGTTATTGCTCTGGTATTTGAGTATTAGTTGGATTTTGATTTTCTTGAGGCACAATGATAACAAACTGATGGAATGTTCATTCCCCTTTATGAGGTATTTGAGTTCTTTGGTGAATTCCTTATCTAAATTGTTAGCTTTGCATATTTTCAAAGTTAGGTTTGCTCTAGAGGTGATTTTGCAGCTATCTACAAATTTTAAACAAGAAACAACGAAACCTGACAACAAATTGTTTCATAAAGTAATTAAAAACAATGCAAGTGAAAGCAAATGCTTAAACATTGACAGTACCCAAAAGAAGTGAAAGAGAGTAGCTAGTAGAGAATATGAAATCTATAGGTTATAAAAGCTGTAGCATAAGTTCTTGTTCCTGGTGAAAATTAACCTTTTCTCCCTCTGACATCTTTACATAAATACCAACCTATTTCAAAAATCTAGAGTTCATGTAAATCAGTGCTATTTGTGGTAGCTAATCATATGAGGGCTAAAAATGTGGAACAGATCACATTCATGTATACACAAGCCCCTTCTCCAATTTTCTTGCAACATCTGCTTAACTTCTAAACTTCCCACATTGGGAAGGAAAAATTCATCCATCCATCTTTGAAAATGTTTTCTCTTCCAAAAAGCTTCGTCAGTTCTAAAGATGCTTCTTGGATGACAAGCGAAATGTTTGCAAAGGAAAAAAAACAAGAAAGTCCAGTTGCCTTTTGGAAAAAGCACTTTTGGGGCAATGAATGGCCAAGGGCACTGAAGACTATGCAGAGAAAGGAAGACATTGCAGTCTTGAACAGAGAGGCAGTGGCCTGCTCTTACTGACTGCCCAACGAGGGCAATATAATATTCCTCCTCGCTTTCTACTCAAGAAAATAAAAAAAACAGTGGATAATTAAAATGATAATAGGATATCTCTATACAAAGATTGTTTAGTAATTATATTTATTTATTTATTTATTTTAATTCCATTTATATCCCGCCCTTCTCCGAAGACTCAGGGCGGCTTACAAGCTTAGCAATAGCCTTCATTCTATGTATATGCCTGCTTATTAGGGCTTTCATACACCCCCCCAAGCGGCATTATTACAAAGTCAGCTTAATTGCCCCCAACAATCTGGGTCCTCATTTTACCTACCTCGGAAGGATGGAATGCTGAGTCAACCTTGAGCCTGGTGGGATGCGAACCTGCACTGATTGTAGGCAGCTGGTGTTACTTAAGGAGGCATTAGCCCACTGCTCCACCAAGGCTCTGAGTATGAGTATGTTTGGATATTGTTTTAAGAAACAAGTGTGTGGAATGCTTGCTAGCTTCATAAATTAACAATGGTTGAAAACTACAACTTCACTTCTAAGCAAAGACTGAGAGGGGAACATAGCTGGTAAAAAATTAAATAGTTTGCACCACAAATAAATAAAACAAGAGAAAGAAATAAACAAATGACTACTTTGCTAATATATGGCATGCCCATTCACTATTGGAACTGAACTTATAGATAAAATAATCACATCAGATCTTTCTCTATTATTATCTTTTAAATTGTGGCTGCAATTATCATTTGTACTTTGTATAAAAATGGGCATGTTATTATCCCTTGAATTTATGTTACCAATACAAACAAATTAAAGTATGCAGCGGCCCTTTGTGCACAGTTGAGCTACTTGTAAAATGTCAAGTGCTGAAGAGGAAATTATTTCCTTTGTTACAAAAAGCTCAGACTTGCTTTTTATTAATTGTTAATTTAAAAAAAAAGAAATGATTGGATTTTCAAGGCTTTTTTTACTTTTTACTTTCTTAAATTTGAAAGAGAAAATAATGTCCTGTTTTCACCAAAGTACTAGAATTTAAAATAAATTTCTCCCTAGGTATTAAAAGAGGCAGTCTTTTAGATACAGATTTATTTCTATGTAATAAAGTTTTAATTAGCACTTTCAGTTTTGTGATTTGGCAGGTTATAAGGGACATAAAATTATAGCTTTGAATCCTGGAGTACTGCTGAGTCATTAAATGATTCTCAGTTTCCCCCCCCCTTTTAAGGAATATGCTTCCCTTAAATTTCTTCTATCTGTTCTTAACTATGGTGCTTATTAAATAATGAGAATTCTTTCTATAACAGACTAAAAATCAGCTGTAGCAAAAAGGAAGTTATGTTTTGTTTGTGAAAAAGGATTGTGATAGAATAGAATAGAATAGAATAGAATAGAATAGAATAGAATAGAATAGAATAGAATAGAATAGAATAGAATAGAATAGAATAGAATAGAATAGAATAGAATAGAACTGGAAGGGACCTTGGAGGTCTTCTAGTCCAGCCCCCTGCTTGAGCAGAAGAACCTACACCATTTCAGACAAATGACTGTCTAGTCTCTTCTTCTTTTAAAGAAATGAGAGGTTCTTAATATTGATTACATTTCCCCAAATATAAGTCCAAGCCTAAAGCAGAAATCAACAAATTTACAGTTTAGCAAAAAAATACTTCAAGCAAGTAAAAATCTTCGTGCCTTGTATTATCAACCTTCCAGTTTCATTTAGTGACAACAGACAAGGGTTAACTGGGTGGATTTTTGTCCATTCTCTGTTAATCCCATAAATTGCTTCACTTTTGTGGGTATTACTAAATGAATTTCATTAAAGCAACATTGTTATTTGTTTTTATTTCTTAACTGCTTGGAATGTTCTCTTATATATGTATATTACTAATAAGTTTACTGTCATCCAATCTGTTTTTAAAATCATAGTCAAGAAAATTGCTATCCTTTCCATTATGGGATGGAAGAAATAAACTGGAGTTTATCTACCATATTGATGGCTTCCTATTCAGAAACATCTGATGTCCTAGCCCAAAAGTTTTAAAAAGCTACAAACAGTATGAAAAATAAGATGTGTGTGTGTGTGTGTGTGTGTGTGTGTGTGTGTGTGTGTGTAAAAGAAAAAAGAATTGAAATGGAAATGTGCTGGTCAGATAGCAAGAAGAACTGATGGCAGGTGAACCAAGGCAGTCATACAATGGATCCCCCTTGATAAAAAGCATCCATAAAAGAAACCTAAAACAAGATGGATTGACAACATCAGCAAGTATTGTGGGCCCAATTGGCAAAAGAAAACTCAGGACCATATAGGTTGGAAACATGCTGAAGAGGCCTTCATCCTGCACTGGATAGATAATGGCTAGAATGGTGATGAATGATGATGATGACATTAATATACATGTACATACATATACACAAACTTATTTGTGTGTGTGTGTGTGCGTGTGTGCATGTGTATTCTCTCGATATTTGCTGTCATGTATTCTTAAAAATCACTGTAATAATTTGTTGTTAATAAAAGCATTTCAAATTTCATGGAACCAGTAACTGTTTAAGTAATAGTGTATAATTGGGGGCAGTTATTTTACCATCTCAGTATCTTTAGCAACCCAGCAGTCAAGTAAAATCAGTTGAACCTAATTAGGAAAAACAGAAAACCTAGTTTAAATTCCATAGATAGTGTGCAGTCACAATATCAAATCCAGATTTTTTTTTATTTTCCCCAGGCCTTCATTCCATGCATAGTCCAGTTATTTCTGTCTCTGTTCTTCAAGCATCTAGCCATTGGTTTTGATTCATAATCATAAGTTTTCAACAGTTCTGACTCTTATGCATTTACTTTTCTGGAATAATCCTCCTTTTCTCACTCACCCTGTTTTTCTGTTTTAATCCTTTAAATTTAATCCTCTGACTACAATAATGCTATATTCCCAAATGCAGTACACAATCAATACTTTAGAAAAATATGTCTCTAGGAACAAATTACACTATCACAGAGGTTGCCATGGAAGCAGCAATTCAAACATGGTTAACACTTTCACATTCAAAATGTGGTACCAACACCTTATTACGTTCAATTTGTGCACCTGCAAAAGCATTATGAGGAAAGAAAGCAAGAGATTGCTTGAATTATTTAGAGTTTGGGATATTGTTCTCTATAGAGTTCTACAGATACTATGTAAATGATATATCCCAAAATATTATAAATATAGGATATTTATATGGGGGGGTGAGTGGGCAGGGGATTTGCAGTGAGTTAGCTTTACTGCAATAGACGGCATCCATTTTACAATACAAAATAAAATTTCTTCTTACCTTCCACCCCTGTAACCCCCTTCAGAAAACCCCAGATGTGCTCTAAAGGGACACCCAATGTGCCACAGAAGGTTGATGAATGCACCAGGAACAGAAAAGAAATATGATCCACAGCAATCTGTCAACATCTGTACCCCACCAAAAATAAATTACAAGAGCCAAAAGCTCTAAATTGACTACTGTGGATGTACTGTGAGAGCTGGGATGATCTGCCCACCACCCCACCCCCCGGTCAATTTTTATTCAGTTCAATGAAAACGAACTTGCTTTTGACATTTCTTTCAAAGGAGAAATTTGGAGAAATGCTCATGTATGAAATATACAGTTCTTGTGTTAATCTAGTTCCAAAGTAATGGTGTAAAACTCCTGTCTTTTGTGCTATAATCATTTTTTTACATGTAAGACAGTACACAGCCTTTCTGACTTCTTTCTCTTCCTTTAAAGGAAGATGTCAGAAGATAACTTCTCCCACTGGTCATTTTATAGATTGGGGAGTTTGGCAAGCCACAGAGATGAAAAAAAGTGTAACAGGAAACAGTTCCCAAAGATAAAGTGATTTTTTTAAAAAAAATTACTACTATGAAAAAATTATATGAAATTCTGACACAAACACAAAAAGGGGGGAGGAGGAATTTCAACATATTATACACAACTAGCTTCTCCTGAGTCAGAAAACTCTTCTCAGATATTATTTCAGTGAACTATTATGATTGAATTCATTTTTAAGGGTAATAGTTTGTGGCAGAAAAATGATGAAGTTCATTCCTGCACCAATCTCCCTCTTTAAAAATAATTGTATTTTTTTAAAAAAAAAATCCCTCCAAGAAAATAGTTGTAAAAAGAAACACATTTGACCTTTAGCATCAGTTGATTCTTACAATAGAGCTCAAAAGTTTGTGAATCCTTTTGAATGTTCAATATCTCTACATAAATACAACCTAAAATATAATCTGTTTTCCACATAGGATAAAAAAGTTTCAATTAAATAAATGAGTCAATAATATTATATTTATTCATTGATTTATTGAGGAAAATGATCTAAGGCTACGTATTGGTGTAGAATCTGTGTGGAGAATAGATGATATTTTAGGTCATATTTATACAGAAATATTGAAAATTCAAAAGGGTGCACATGTTTTCCTGGATACATAATTTATTACTTTTTAAAATATAAGACGGAGAGTCTTTTTTTTTATTGGTCCCACAGTGTTGGTCCTATGAAGCATCCACTAATAATCCTTGTCTTTTATTCTAGAAATTATCCCAAACTCAGTTAACTTCTGAAAAGCTCAAAGCCCTTCTGTTTTCATAGTGTTATTTTTTTTCTGTACTTGGGCACCCAATTCATTTTCAATCAGTTAATATTCAATTACTATTTGGAACAGTAGTTGTTGCCTAAAGAGTCTCTTCAAACAGTTATGCAGGAGGAACCAATGTTCTTCATTCTATTGACTTATTTAGCATATCTCTTTTTAAAAAAAAACTATTAAAATTTTTGATATATATATATATATATATATATATATATATATATATATATATATATATATATATATATATACACACACACACACACACACACACACACACACACACACACACACACATATATATATATATATATATATATATATATATATATATATATATATATATACACACACATACATATATATATATATATATATATATATATCCATCCCAAGTATTATGTTGCGGTCCCATTTGCTTGGATTGAAAGGAAATTTTCACAAGTCACCCCTTGCTGAAAAAAATGTCTTAACATTTTCTTTGTTCTCCCTCCTTTCCTCATGAATCTGCTTTCCTTTTAATGGGAGGGGGGATTTAAATGCCAGTGCATTCATAAGGCAGAATAGTGCTCTTGCATTTGGCTAGGTGAGGCTTACCTGTCTAACAAGCCAATGCTATATCATCACTTTCATCATCATCATCTAGTATTCACGTTTGCCAGGTAATAACTGCAGGTTACATACTATAAACCCACATAAGCAAACCATAACAAGAAAAAGAAATGGATGCAGAAAAGATTAATTATCAACTTGCACACATACAAAGAATGCAAATGATAACATAGTTCTAACGATTTTAATAATGTGTCCTTGCTTCTGCTGTCAGTAACATCAAACAGACAATTTCCAGAGTTCTCTTAAAAGTTTTATTTCCTATGAACCTCTGGGAGTCCTCACGGTCTATGTTATCTTTCTATTTTTCAAAGATCCTGGAGTACCGGAGGAACTATCAGAAGACTGGAAAAGAGCTTATGTAGTTCGCTTCTTCAAAAAAGGAAAAAAATGGATCCAGAAAATTACAGACCTATTAGCCTGACATCAACACCTGGGAAGATTCTGGAAAAGATAATCAAACAATAAATCTGCCAACACCTAGAGGCAAACAAAGTCATAACCAAAATCCAACATTGGTTTGTCAAAAACAGATCATGCCAGACAAATCTTATTGCATTCTCTCACAAAGTAACAAAATTAGTGGACTAGAGAAATACTGTGGATATAATTTACTTGGACTTCAGTAAGGCATTTGATAAAGTAGACCACACTCTACTACTTGATGAGATAGAAAAATGTGGGTTAGACAGCATCAACACCAGATGGATTCATAACTGGATGGCCAGCTGCACTCAACATGTAGTCCTCAATGGAACTGCATCTACATGGAGGGAAGTATACAAGGCTCTGTCTTAGGCCCAGTACAAAGTACTACCTCCAGTACTGGCGATAGATGGGAACTCACCAAATTTGCATCTGACACCAAGCTGGCAGGAATAGCCATCACTCCAGAAGATAGGCTTAAGATACTGAAGGATCTTGAGTGACTTGAACATTGGTCCCTATCTTAGAAAATGAAATTCAGTGGTGAAAAAAGTAAAGTTCTATATTTATGCAAGAAAAACCAAATGCACAGGTATAGAGTAGGTGGTACCTGGCTCAATAGTAGTAATAGTAAGAGGGCTCTTGGAATCCTAGTGGACAATCACTTAAATATGAGCTAGCAGTATGCTGCAGCTGCCAGAAAAGCCAATGCAATCCTTAGGTTTATTAACAGAGGAAAAGAATCAAGATCACGTGAAGTGCTAATAACACATTGTAATGCCTTGGTAAGATCACACTTGGAATACTGTATCCAGTTTTGGTCACAATATAAAAAACATATTGAGACTATAGAAAGAGTACAAAAACAGTAAATTGGGTATGTCTAGTTTAATGAAAAGAAGGACTAGGGGTGACATGATAGCAGTGTTCTAATATGTTAGGGGCTGCCATAAAGAAGAGTGAGTCAATCTGTTCTCCAAAACACCTGAAAGCAAGACAAGAAGCATTTCAAAGTATAATAATAATAATAATAATAATAATAATAATAATAATAATAATAATAATAACAACAACAACAACAACAACAATAATAATAATAATAATAATAATAATAATAATAACAACAACAACAACAACAACAACAATAATAATAATAATAATAATAATAATAATAATAATAATAATAATAAAGTTGGAAGGGACCTTGGAGGTCATCTAGTCCAACCCCCTGCTCAGGCAGGAAACCTTATACCATTTCATACAAGAACATTGTGCATTTAATTCAAGTCAAGCCTCCAATATTTCATGATTTGAGCTACAATTCACATGTCTCCTGCCCTTTCCTTCTTAAAAGAATAGAATGTATGACATTGAAACTCCCTTTTTTAAAAGATAAGTGTTTTATTCTGTTTCTTCAAGCAAACAAGCAGATGTGTGGATTGGCTGATGTGAAGCCAGAACTCTTTTTATTATTAAGGTGAACTGATCTAGAATCCTTTACCTTGCCTCAGAAGGCATTGTAATATTTTTCTGATTTTTATAGCAAGATATATCCAAAGATCTACTAAGCTAGATGATAGATATGGTATTTGTGGCTCTGTAAAATAATAGATTGTAAAAATATGAAATGGAGGAGACCTTTTAGAACATCCATAGACATCTTGCTTAGTTTAGAAATCCATAATACTAGATATCAGAGATAGTTATCTGGTCTCCACCTGAAAAAATACAAGGGGAAGTATCACTGGGCAGATTACTACTGACTCTGTTTTTGAAAGGAAGAAGTACCAGAATTATAGAAATGATTATTGCTATATACATTCAGTGAAAGCTACAGATAATTCTGATATTTTATTTGTGTATGTTGGTTTTCAATCAACTAGTCCTTTATTTTTACCTCTTTGGTCTTATTTAGCTATAAAACTGTGAGTCCTAATCATAAATTGTAAGATTTGGAAAGTGGGGGGATTTGCAGGAATATGAAATAAGAAATATTTTTCTCTGAGGTAGAAAGGGCTTTCTTATATCTGATCCTAATTTCAGTTTCTTCTTCGCTGGCTTTCAAATGTGAAACATTGGAGAATATTTCCTGTCTTAAATGTTCTTCCTTCAGTTTAGCTTAAAATATAAACATTAGCCATGCAATGACATAAGTTTGAAGAAATGCAATGCAAACAATGGCTTCTTTTCAAGAAGCTTTTTAATGCAACATAACTGGATGTTGGGCATTTTTTTTATTTATATCACCTTGTTGTAGTACTCCCATTTAAATAAGAGCCACAATTGGAAAGATAAATAACAACGCAGCTCTTTAAATGAATACTCGTGGGAAAAGTATATTTTAAAGAAAATAATGGGACAATGTCTACCATCTGGGATGAAAAAAAAGCAACCAAACTGCCTACACCTGAATATAGCAAGTACAACAAGAGCCAGACTCAAAATCAGTGACATATGACATCCCTGCACAACATGATGGATTTAGACCAATTGATATGTGAAAGGGAAACAGCCCAGAATGCATGTTATGAATAATTCAGGTGACATTGGTCCGTCCATTTAAAATTATACTCTGCCAATGGATAGCTCCCTTTTCAAAGAACCCCTGGTTCATTTGAATGAATAATAAATTATATTACCATTTTTAAGTGCAACTCTCATTCACTTCCATAAAAAAAGCTGCTCTCGGATTTCCAAAATCATGCTTCCTTTTCATTGGCTTGAGATATGTGAATGACTTGCAGTCACCCAGGTTTGTTGTTATTTATTACTGAATCCACTGACATCCTCTGCTGCGATGAGAAACAGCAGAGAAAGAGTAAGTACTATCACTTCTCTGCTTTATTGGAAATGGAATCTGAAGCCTCAAAACTAAGATAGGCCAAGATGATCCTCGGAAGTGCTGAATCAATTGTGTCTACAGCGCAACAGAGCTTAAGAAGTGAAGGTTTTTCCACATAGATTTTTATCGTAATGCATATTGTCGATTTGACCAGATTTATAAACATTCAGCTATATACTGCTCAGAGCTGGCTTTGACTGAAACAGCTTATAAACTGGGTAAACTAAATAAATAGATTCTTCTACCCATACATACAACCTCCATGAGATTATGCTGCCCCAAAATGGCAACATTTGAGAAAGCAACCAGAGATTCCAAAATTACAGTGAATAATTTAATTATCCAAGCCTGTTGTTTTGATATGTATCAGGGGCACACAGGGAGAAATATTTTTCCTCTACAAAAGAAAAGAAAAAAGCATGCTTAGGGGAAAAAAAGAAGGGGAAAAATAATAAAGCAAAACATTGCTCTCCTCTTTTCTCTTCTTTTTGTTCAGTGTGGCTTTAAATAAGACATGTCTTCTTTCTTCACCACTAGCCCTTTTCGCCTGTTGTTAAGCTTTTCCCATAGATGACTTTAGTTTAAATTCGAATATCCCATGAGGCTAAAATGGAATAATCTCTCCCTCTCATTCTCACTACATTGTCTTGCATTGTCTTCTCAAAGGAGAAGAATAAGATGCATTTGTCATAAATAAATCCCAATGCAGCATATATTCAAATACTAAAGCAGAACATTCATTGTATCCAAGTAGCTTGACAATCATAAGCCTGAATACAAATAGAAAAAGTTCCATGAAGATTATTCTTTCATAGTACTCTCAAGGTACCTACCCTATACCATACATGTGGCAACCCTCTCCAACTATTATGTTTGAATTTCTGGATAGCAGTTCAGGTATCGTAATTCTTTTCTAACAAAAACGGTGAAGTCTTTGTTATCTTTTCCTCTTGCTCATCCCTTCATCTGCCGCATGGCCTCTTTTGATCGGCTCTGAGCTTTTCAGAAAATGTCAAAAACATCAGAACCACAGAGCTTTTCCCCACTTCTTATGTACTGTATATGTAGCAGACATTGGATTGGTTCTCTCTTGATTGTAATCCATTGGGATTTCAAAGGATATTGGAGGTTTCCCTCACAACAGTAAAAAAAAGTGATATATAGCAAGAGCCAGTTTTATCTAGTGGTTAAGGCACCAGGCTAGAAACCAGGAGACTATGAGTTCAGATCCTGCCTTAGTCATGAAAGCCAGTTGGTGACCTTGGGCCAGTCACACACTCTCAGTCCAATTGACTTCACAGGGTTGTTGTTGTTGTGGGGAAACTAGGAGGAAGAAGGTATTGGGTATGTTCTCTGCCTTGAATTATTTGTAAAAATAATAAAGGTGGGATAGAAATAAGTAAAAATAAATAAATGTTACCCTCTTTTAAGGAACCCACACAGTGGACTTGCTGGTTCCATTATTATCCTCCATATCTGTGGGTATGCTTACACACAAAAGGACACAATTTCTTCAGATTACAGCTCAAATCTTCAAAATGGAACCAACTGAAGCCCTGGTTACAATACATTTAAAACCTAAACCTAAATTTTTGAATCACAGTGTATTAAATGTCCAATGATTCAGGGAGACAAGAGTGTGAGAGACAGAGTTCCATGCATTCATACATCAGCAAAGATTTGAAAAATATAACTTTTTTACAAACTTCAAGCAATATTAAGTCAGTTAAGATTGATATTTAATGTTCTGTGTCTCTCCTATGTATACAACAAGCAATGCCTGTTACAGATAATCCCTCAGGTACGAATGTTTATTTGGCAAGTTTTCACAAAAATGAATTAATTCAGAAATTAATTTTGAATTTAGAAATTCAAAATTGCAACCAAAAGGAGGGCTCTGTAGCCATGTGACTTGGATTAAGGCTCTGCTGTAGCGGCAGCCATATTGAACTCTGTGACTTGCCTGGGCCTTTCGGGCTAGAATTACTTCTGTAAGTATTTTAAAGTATTTTTTATTACTCTATATCAGGGGTGTCAAACTGCCAGCCCACAAGACAGATGTGTCACATCGAAACTGCACCCACCCCATTGCCGGCAATCGGGAAAAAGTCATGATACATCGTGCAACATCACGTGATGTAGCGAGTTTGACATGCCTGCTCTATAGCAAACAGTATGCAAGCACCTTGGGAACTGCTCTGCTTTTTAAGCAATGTACTTGGCAAACTATTATGTTTGCAAACTATTGAGCTTTTATTTTAGAGATTAGCATATATTAGTTTGTGGGTTTAAAATTTAAATTGCCTCCAGAAGTTGTGGGTGCCCCATCACTGGAAGCTTTTAAGAAGAGACTAGATAGGTATTTATCAGAAATACTCTCTTGTGAGAGCAGTGGCTTAGACCAGATGGCCTCAAGGTCCCTTCCATCTCTGTTACTATTGCAAGCCAAGAGTTCTGCAAATCCTTCCCCCATCTCCCTTTGGGTGCCTGGCTGGAGACTCTTAAGCTAATTAGTGACAAGGTGTTTTTTTTTAAGCAACAGCCTCCCCCCCTCCGCCGGGCAGCTGAGGATGCTTGAGCTCACAAGCAGCAGTTGTCTTTTAAACAATTAACTGCAATGGCTACAAGCCATGCTTGGAGGTAATTTAGTTCCTGACTGGAACTGGAAACAGCTGATGGGCAGCTGGTATGGAAAACCTTCCAGTTCAGTTAACATGGCAGCTATTGGGGGAAATAGTCAGATCTTCATTCATTTAACAACCCATTTGATTTAATTAATGAATTTGATTTTAACAATTTGTAAAATTGAGTCTGATTCATTTGACAAGTTTTTTTACTTACAAACCTAATGACCAGGCTCCATTAGGTTCATACTTTGAGGACTACCTGTATAGTACCAGTTCTTACAGCAGAAATGAAATGAAATGAACCTTTATTGTTAAAGTACAACTATGTGTACATTGAGATTAGCTGAGCGTCCCTTTGTGCTCCTACCCCTCAACACACAGTGACAACAAACCCTCCATCTTACTACACCATGTGAGCCAACTACACCACACACCGCCTCCCAAGTCAATTCTGCATAAAATTCACAAAAGTTATTTCTCATTCAAAAGCCTAACAGCCCACGGATAAAAGCTGTTTTTCAGCCTGTTGGTGTGTCTGGCTATACTCCTATATCTCCTACCCGATGGTAGGAGAGTAAAGAGATACCGTCCAGGGTGTGAGTCATCCCCGAGAATTTTCCTCACTCTTCCAAGGCAACGAGCCCTGGCGATGTCATCCAGTGGGACCAGCCATCAGGGAACAGCCCACAATGTCTTGTGCTGTACTCACCACCCTCTGTAATACTTTCCTATCCGCAGCTGTCAGACCAGCATACCAAACCACAATACAGTATGAGAGGACGCTCTCTATAGTAGATCGGTAAAAGAGGGTCATTAGCCATTGTTCTACCCTGTTCTTCCACAAGACCCTGAGAAAGTGAAGCCTCTGTTGGGCCTTTCTAGCCACCTGGGTTGTATTAACTTTCCAGGTCAGATCTTCACAGAGGTAGACTCCCGGAAATTTAAAGGAGGAAACTCTCTCCACACAGTCCTCCCCAATGTAAAGTGGGGCAGGTTCATCCTTTTTTCTCAAGAAGTCTAGCACCATCTCTTTCGTCTTGCCAATGTTCAGGTGCAAGTTGTTGTTACTACACCATATGGATAGTTTTTGTACCTCTGCCCTGTATGCTGTCTCATCCCCACCTGTAATGAGACCCACCACAGTTGTATCATCTGCGAACTTAATTATCACAGTGGATGGGTCAGATGATACACAGTCATATGTGTATAAAGAGTACAGGTAGGGGCTAAGCACACAGCCCTGTGGCAAGCCGGTGCAAAGCTTCAGGGGGGTGGACAAAGCAGACCCGACCCTCACTGTTTGTAACTGGTCCCTGAGAAAGTCTTGAATCCAATCGCAGATGGCGGGGGAGAATTTCAAGTCAGTCAGCTTCTTGATGAGAATGCTTGGCAAAATGGTGTTGGAAGCCGAGCTATAGTCAACAAAAAGCATCCTGACATAACTTCCAGGTTTCTCAAGATGACTTGCTACAGAGTGTAAAGCAGTAGCTATGGCATCGTCTGTTGACCTATTTCCCCTATAGGCAAATTGATGTTTATCAAAATCCAGTGGGAAGCATGTTTAGTTTAGTTTAGTTTTAGTTTTATTTGATTTCTATACCGCCCTTCTCCCTAGGGACTCAGGGCGGTTCACAGGGCATATATAAATAACGATACAAAAGTTAAAAGGAAATTAAACCAGTGCCCAGTTAAAAAAACAATAATAAAATACTAAAAAACACCAATTTAAAAAACCCATATTCCCCCATCAGGCCAGACCAGCTAATTCAAATAAGTGGGTCTTCAGCCCGCGGCGGAAGGTTCGGAGGTCTGATGCCATCCGGAGCTCAACCGGCAGTTGGTTCCATAATGCCGGAGCGCCCACAGAGAAGGTTCTCCCCCTGGGGGCCACCAGTCGGCATTCCCTCACCGGAGGCACCCTGAGGAGGCCCTCTCTGTGGGCACGTACTGGGCGGAGGGAAGTTGACGCCGGCAGCAGGTGGTCCCTGAGGTAACCCGGACCCATGCCATGTAAGGACTTAAAGATCATGACCAAGACCTTGAACCTCACCCGGAAGACAACTGGTAGCCAATGCAGCTCGCGGAGCAAAGGTGTAACATGAGAGTACCGGGAAACTCCCAAGACAACTCTCGCGGCCGCATTCTGTACCAGTTGGAGCCTCCAAGTGGTCTTCAAGGGAAGCCCCATGTAGAGAGCATTACAGTAGTCAAGGCGAGAGGTCACGAGCGCATGAGTGACCGTACACAGGGCATCCCGGTCCAGATAGGGCCGCAACTGGCGCACCAGGCGAACCTGGGCAAAAGCCCCCCTAGTCACGGCCACTATATGATCTTCCAGAGTAAGCCGTGAATCTAGGAGGACTCCCAAGTTGTGAGCCCTATCCACGGGGGGTAAGAGCTCACCCCCCATAGAAAGAGATGGAACATTTTGAATGTCCCGGGATGCCGGAATGTACAGCCACTCAGTCTTGTCAGGGTTGAGTTGAAGTCTGTTCCTCCCCATGCAGACCCGAACCACCTCCAGGCAGCGGGACATCACAGCGAGGGCATCACTGGGGTGGTTTGGGGTCGAAAAGAAAAGTTGGGTATCATCGGCATATTGATGATACCCAACTCCAAAACCACGAATGATCTCACCCAGCGGTTTCATGTAGATGTTGAACAGGAGAGGCGAGAGAACCGACCCCTGAGGAACTCCACAAATGAGAGACCTAGGGGCCGATCTCTGCCCCCCTGCCAACACCGACTGCGAGCGTCCCAGGAGATAGGAGGAGAACCACTGAAGAACTGTGCCTCCCACTCCCAATCCCCTGAGGCGCCGCAGCAAGATACCATGGTCGATGGTATCGAAAGCCGCCGAGAGGTCTAATAGGACTAGGACAGAGGAATATCCCCTATCCCGAGCCCTCCAGAGATCATTCACCAGAGCAACCAATGCCGTCTCCGTGCTGTACCCGGGCCTGAAACCCGATTGGTAGGGGTCCAAATAATCTGCTTCATCCAGGACCAGAGGGAGCTGATGCGCCACCACACTCTCAACAACCTTCGCAAGAAAGCGAAGGTTGGAGACTGGACGAAAGTTGTTCAATACAGTTGGGTCCAAGGCAGGCTTCTTGAGGAGAGGTCTCACCACCGCCTCCTTCAAGACGGTAGGGAAATAACCCTCACTCAAAAAAGCAGATATAACCGCCTGGAGCCAGCCTCGTGTCCTCTCCCTAGCTGCATAAACCAGCCAGGAAGGGCATGGGTCCAATAAACATGTGGTGGAGCTCAGCCTTCCCATAATCCTGTCCACTTCATCAGGGGTCACAGAATCAAACTCTTCCCAGATAACATTGACAAGACCGCCCGTGTCCTGATCGCCAGACTCTGCCCAGCTGGAGTCCAAACCGGTCCGAATCCGAGCGATTTTATCCGACAGATGTAGACTAAATTCCTCGGCACGACCCTGCAAGGGATTCTCCCTCACCTCCTGATTAAGAAGTGAGCGAGTCACCCTAAACAGGGCGGCCGGGCGATTATCTGCGGACGCGATGAGGGTGGAGAAGTAATGTCCTGAGATGTTGGAGAACCAATCCTTTGAAGCATTTCATGACTACAGACGTTAATGCAATAGTGCTACAAATAATTTCAGGTACGGGAAAAATGTATTAACCTTATGGTTATTAGAGTCAACAGTTCATAGTAAACCTACAAGATACCATGGCAACAGTCTGCAAAAATAACCATGATTGCCCATCTCTCCTTCACCTGATGTATGAGTTGTGTCCTCAAATGTGCACACACAAGCATACAAGCATGGAATTTAGAATAATGAAGATTTGTATAATGAATGAGATTGTGGCAATTCATGTAAACATAAGGCTTTATGAACCAGGATTCATACTCTAGTGCAAGGGTGTCAAACTGCCGCCCCACGGACTGGATGCATTATGCCGAAACTGTGCCCACCCCATTGCTGGTGATGTAGCGAGTTTGACACCCCTGCTTTAGTGTCATTGGATGTGATCTTGAGAACAACTTTGTCTTCATTGTTATCCCTGCTATTGCTGTTCATCAAACTATTGATGAAACCTTGAAAAGTCAACTTGAAATGGAAAATACAACCTGAATTTTCCGCCCAGGAAAACAAATATTCCAAAGGGAAGCATAAATTTAATTTTCATCATTCTGGTTCAATTTTCTTCTTTTATTTCAGCTCCAACACTTACTCATCAGCACACATTTCTTGTTCTACCTTTAGATTTCTAATTGGCAATCTACAGAGTGCACAGAATTAATCAGAACACCAAGATTTAATATCAGCTCTGCCTGATCCCAGATGATATTAATCATTAATTAATACTTCTTTGTTTTTCACTCAGGCAAAAAGAATCAATACTCTCATTACAACCTGTTTAATAATGTGCCTTTATCTTTTCCTTTCATGGGGCTGCCATTTGATTTAGATGAAAACATCTAAAGATTTTTTTTAATATCCCCTAGGGGCTTTTTCTCTTTTAAATACTTTCATTGACACTGATGTCGTAAACCAATAAGCAGAACAAGCATGAAATTACATTTTATCTCCAGAGCTTTGCGGTTAAATAAAAACTCTTTAGCCCAGTTGGTTAATTAATAATAAGACATTTTTACTGTATTTCTTTGAAAAATAAGTGGAAAATGATGAATTCAATGTTGAGTTGCTTCCTCAACTCCTAAAACTGGAGATATGTTCCACAAAGTTTCCGAGGACTACTGTTTTTTCCTTGGGGTCCCAGAGGATGTTATAGCTTAGTGTTAGAATTGATTAATTGGACCTGCATGTACAAATCCCAGGTTCAACCCCTGCTGTCTCCAGCAAAAAAAAAAACATGTGTCAAGGGACAAGAATGTTTGTCCTGGAGATCCTGAATTCTGTAACCAATCAGAGTAGACCAGCCTTCATCTAAATGACTTGGTACTACTGCTTTGCCCAGTTGTAAAAAGAAATCTAAGAGTTCCATAAATTTCAGTCCCTTGAGCCAGTGGTAGGATTCAGCCAGTTCGCACCAGTTCAGCAGAATCGGTAGCTAATTTTTTGTTGCCCAGGCCCAGAATGGACTTCCGGAAGTGGCATCCGTCACATGTTTGAATCCCACCACTGCCTTGAGCTATCCAGTCTTCTGGTCTACTGGTTGGCATCAACCCAAAGATGAGTTAATCAGATATTCCTAGTGATAACTAAAAGTAGAAAGGCAAATCAGTAATGAAAAGAAAGACAAAGATTTCATTCCCCTCAGCATTTTCTAAATAATAGATATTGTTGCAGATATACACCAACATACTGCTGTGTTTTCCTTTTGTCTTTCTTAATGAGAAAAGGTGCCCCAATTATTCAGAAAGATGGTTAAATATTTTTCATCAGCACAGACCTGTCACAGAATGTCCTTCAGTAAAGTTAACACTGCCTGCTGCTGCTGTGCCAGATTAAATATATTGTAGTTTCCTGTGGGATGGATGGTTGTAGGATGCTAAACAACAGATGTTAAACTATAGGAGAATAGTGGACATTTCCACGAGCAGCTTCCATATGGGAAGCAGCATCTGGTCAAAAAAAATGGTGCAAATAAGAGTGCATGGTTTTTTGTAGCTATTTACTGTTTAGCACTTTCCACTATATTCCCAGTAGGAAAAGCAAGGTCACAATTAAAATTGTTGGTGTATTGCTTGGACTGATCAAAGAGTAAACAATGAAACATTAAAATCAAAACACTTTTTGTAATCATAAATGTATGAGTAAATTATTGACAATAGGTATTACACATCAGTCATGCAAGAAGAGAAGGCGTCCAAAAAGAGAAGCCACCTTCTGGTTGGTCATTCAGTTATAAGGGATGGAAATTTAGGAAAGTATACAGAGGTTTCGAAAGAGGTCAGGTGTCTTCCAGGTGCTACTGTCAGTGGGGACAAGAAGCATATTTTAAGATAGTCAAGAATGCCAGCAAGGACTGTGATGTGGTTGTTATTGTATATCTTGGCACTAACGATCTATCCCAAAAAGATGTACTCTCTGTGAAGAATAATTTCCAGAGCTTGGGGCAGGAACTTAGCAGGATAGGCTGTAGGCTTACTTTTTCAGAGGTTTTACCAGTGTATAAGGAACAAAATGGAAAAGGCCAGCATATAGCACAGTTCAATATGTGGCTAAAGGAGTGATGTAAAGAGGAAGGCTTTGGTTATATTAGTCACGATATCTGCAGTTGGTCCAATGAAAAAGTGTACAACAGAGACCACTTGCACCCATCAAAGAAAGGGACTGAGTTACTTGGCCATAAATTCAGAGATTTTCTGGAGAAATATTTAAACTGAACAGTGGGTTAATTGATACAGAACATTCTTGTCCCTGGCAATCTAAAAATTATAGGGTTATCAGTGCATGTAACATAGAGCTGTGTGTGGATAAGAATATCAATCTAGCTGTCAAGCAAAATCAAGCTTTTAATAGTGAGTGCCACACCAAGTGCCCTAATCAAACAAGTGGTAAGAAAACAGGGGAACTCAGGCACCACACAGGTTATGTAGAAAGTAAACAAAGGGTCAGTCATAAAGGACTCAAATGTCTATACTCCAATGCACAGAGTATGAGCAATAAACAGGGTGAACTAGAAATTCAGGTAAATGAGGGCAGATATGATATTGTTGCCATTACGGAAACTTGGTGGGATGAAACCAACAAATGGAACACACAGCTGGAGGAATTTAAATTATTTTTTTTTTAAAAAAACAGACCAAATAAAAGAGGATGTGGAGTTGCTCTGTATGTAAGAAATAACTACATCTCTACAGAAATAGAGCACAAAAATTATGAAAACTGTCTCAAATGCATTTGGGTCAATATAAAAAGGGGGTAAATGACATTGCCATTGGTGTATACTAAAGGCCACCCAACCAAACAGAGGAAATAGATGAACTTTTTGCTAGTCAGCTAACTAAGGTGTGTAGAAAGCACATCACAATAGTAATGGGGGACTTTAATTACCCTGATATCAACTGGGAGACAAACTCTGCACCAAGTGGAAATCAAACAGATTCGTGACAAAGCTAGCAAACAACGTTGTCTGCCAAAAAGTAGAGACGGGAACTAGGGGATCAGCCATATTGGACCAAATTCTCACTAACAGAGATGAAATGATAGAAGGTGTTGAAGCCACAGGAACCTTAGGAGGGTGTGGCCATGCAATATTGGAATTCAACATTATGCAAGCACAAGCAATAGAACACAGTCAAGTCCACAGTCTTGGACTTTAAGAGAGCTAATTTCAATAAACTCAGAGAGAATGCTTGGGAAGGATTCCATGGATGAGAATCCTCAAGGAGAAAACAACTGAAGAAGCTTTGGAAATTTTGAAAAGTAAGATTATAAAAGCCCAGTCTAGCACAAGAACAATGAAGAAGAAGAAAAATAACAGCTTTCAAAAGAATCCAGCATGGCTGCATAAAGAACTTTCTGATAAATTGAAAGTCAAAAAGGACATGTATAAAAAGTAGAAAGAAAAGGCAGAATATCAGCAAATAGCCTAAGTCTGCAAAGATGAAATGAGGAAAGCTAAGGCTCAAAATGAACTAATGCTTGCAAAAAAAAGTCAAAAATAATTTTAAAAAGCTTCTTTCAACATGTAAAAAACAAGAAAAAAGTTAAGGAAATGATTGGTCCACTAGTGGGAGAAAGTGGCAAGAAGGTGACAAGCAACAGGGAGAAAGCAGAACTATTTAACTGAGTGTTTGTTTGTTTTTTGCATCTGTCTTTACACAAAAAACAGTCCAACCTATCAAAAACAGTACCGTAAAAAACAGATTAGAAACACAAGTTAAGATAAGCAAGAAAATGGTAAGTGAGCACCTACCCATCCTAGACGAGTTCAAATCACCAGGACCAGATAGATGGATTACACCCCAGGGTTCTGAAGGAACTGGCAGATGTGATCTCAGAACCACTGAACTATATCTTTCAAAGATGCTGAAGCACTGGGGAAGTACCAGAGGACTGGAAAAGAGCTGATGTAGTTCCCATCTTCAAAAAAATGGGAAAAATGGATCCATGAAACTACAGACCCTATCAGGCTGACCTCAATACCTGGGAAGATCTTGGAAAAGATAATCAAGCAATGAATCAGCAAACACCTAGAGGCAAACAAAGTCATTAGCAAAAGCCAACAAGGGTTTGTCAAAAACAGATCATGCCAGACAAATCTTATTACATTCTTTGACCAAGTGACAAAATTAGTGGACCAGAGGAATGATGTGGATATAATTTACTTGAACTTCAGTAAGGCATTTGATAAAGTAGACCACAACCTACTAAAAAAATGTGGGTTACACAACATCATCACTAGATGGATTTGTAGCTGGCTCATCAAATTTGTAGACGACACCAAGCTGGCAGGAATAGCCAACACTCCAGAAGATAGGCTTAAGATACAGAAAGAGCTTGACAGACTTGAACATTGGGCACTATCTAACAAAATAAAATTCAATGGTGAAAAAGTAAGGTTCTACATTTAGGTAAGAAAAACCAGGTGCACAGGTATCCCTGTGTGAGGGATCTCGGACAATCATTTAAATATGAGCCAGCAGTGTGCTGCAGCTGCCAAAAAAAGCCAACACAGTGCTAGGCTGCATTATCAGAGGGATAGAATCAAGATCAGTTTTGGTCACTATGATGTAAAAAAGATGTTGAGACTCTAGAAAGAGTACAGAGAAGAGCAACAAAGATGATTAGGGGACTGGAGGCTAAAACATATAATGAACAGTTGCTGGAATTGGGTATGTCTATAATGAAGAGAAGAACTTGGGGTGACATGATAGCAGTGTTCCAATATCTCAGCGGTTGCCATAAAGAAGAGGGAATCAAGCTATTCTCCAAAGCACCTGAAGGCAAGACAAGAAGCAATGGATGGAAACTAACCAAAGAGAAAAGCAACCTAGATCTAAGGAGAAATTTCCTGGCAGTTAGAACAATTAATCAGTGGAACAACCTGCCTCCAGAACCTGTTGTTGTTGTTGATGGTTATGAAAATGACAACAGCAAACATCTAGTTATTTAATTCCCACATTAGGAAAGCTTTCCAATATTTTAGTTAGTTCATCTCCATTTTGTCTCTTCAAACTGTCTGTATACCTTTCAGGAGAGAGGAATATGGGACCATGAGTTGCTGTGCTTTATCTTTTTTTTTATTTAAAATGACAAAAGCAAGGCAACTAACAAGAACAAGCAACACATTCAAAGAACATGCTAAAAAAAAAACAACCAAGAAAATCAGGAAGCTGGTAACCGCAATGAATTCGAACTATCAAATAACAGATTCTGAATGAACTTTGCAAGTGCTTACTCTCCAACAGAGAACACTATAAATTGAAGAGATAGTTATCCAACCTTTAAAAATACCGCACTTGGCTGGGGCTAACATGTAACTAGTTAATTAATTTCAGAGCACCCTTTCTCCTTTTTGGAACTACTGAGCAGATCCCTGAGGGATTTTTCTGACAGATTAAAAGAAGCAGTTGAGAGAAGGGAGGAAATTCTGAACTGTCAACTTGTTTTTAGAATTGTATCCCTCATTAATGACATTTAAGGGAAATGTCTAGCTAAATGACAGAGAGAAGGTACGCTTCTGCTAAGGAAGTGCAAAGCAGATCCTTTGAGGAAGCATCAGTAATCCAATAATCAGTAGAAATAGGCAAAACCTCTAATCATTCATTTGATCCAAGAAAACTACAAGGAGGAAACGCAGCACATCAGACAAAGAAAATTAAATTACAAATTTAAGGGGCATGCTTGACCTCAATGGAATATGAGCTAGAGCTTGCACTAGACAGTGATATGCCAATGGATGTAAAGAAGTGTTCATATCAGTGAACCTACTGTGAGGAAGTCCAACCAGACCAAATTTGTCACCTTTTAAACCTCCTCGGAATTTTCTGAGATAATCTCTGCATTTCCTCCTTTGATCAGGTCTGACAGGAAGTCCACTGCTTCCTTGTCCATCTTCACTGACTTTAGTAAATATGACCAGCACTGCCACCATGCTCATCCTTCTGCTTTGCTGATCAAAATCAAAGTCAAAATCAAAGTCAACCCACTTGCTGAACATGCAAGGCTATCCAAGTGCCTCTGTTTTTATCCAGGTTAGAAATACCTACTCTAGGAGTCCCTGGCTGATTTACTGCAAGAATTAAGGATAATTTTATGAGACGTTTTTGAATTACTATAGCCAAGTATAGATCTAATTAGAAAAATATCATTAGGAGGGTGTCTGTCTGTCGGTCTAGCTATCTATCTCTATCTATCTAAATTATTTTTATATAGTTGTGCACATTTATTTGTAATTGGATGAGTAAAGTAATATCTTTGACCCTATAACCCTGTAGGTCCTCCAATATTGCTATTTTCCTTGGGGGGAAAAATAGTATTCTAGCTTTCCTTAAGAAGAGGAAAGCTGGGAGCAGTTCAAATTGCCTTCTATTCCCAGGTAACTAAATATATTGAAGTCTTAAAGCTTGTCCAGCTTCCTGATCAGAGGAAAGCAGACCGTCTATGACAGCCAGTCAAGATATTTAAGTTCCAGTGCCAATGGTTGCACCTCCAGAGCAATTCAGAGCCCATTTCTCAACAGTAAGCATCAATCAAAGCGTTTTGAGAAATTGTAGGATTTGTGATCCCTTAACTGGCTCAATATGGCAGATGCTATGTGGCCAGGTGAAGGAATTGTGATTTGCAGTTATTGGTTTGGTAACTGTAAGTTCCCTTGGGATACTGTTGAAATATGGGAAACCAGTATTGATTTTCAGCTGAAAAGAAAAAGGGGAAAACAAAAGAGAGAAAAAGGAGGAAACAGTATGAGATCATTTTGGTCCCAAGACCTCTAATTATTCACCTGACCCAAGAAAACTTCAAGGAGAAAATATAGCACATCAGGCAAAGAAAAATAAATTACAAATTTAAGTGGGCATGCTTGACCTCATTGGAATATAAGCTACGTTGTAAAGTTCTTACGCTATCCTGTTTTCCTGGTTCATGTATTGCAAGTCCCAAGCTAGATGTGGGTGGTTACCGTATATAAATTCTATGAGTAAATAAATAAACCAGGGCATTCCAACTTGACTCGTTGCTTGTATGTATCAAAATTAGGCCAATCATTCTCAGCCCTCAGCCATTTATCTCACTGTATGAAAAGTATTAAAAGTACTTTTAGCAAATCAAGGGAAATGCTGTTTGAACTGGAGCAGTACTCTACAGAATAGCCTCCAAGGATGCCTCAATCACACTTCAGAAAGGCCCTTTTAGACTTCACAGTCTTTTTAAACAACCAGGGAAAGGAAAGTTTCACAATTGAAACAAAAAAAAATCTAAAGAATACTTGCATATGAGAATATCAAGAATGTAAAAGAAAACAAAATGGTATATTTCTTGGGGTGTATTGTCTTATATTCCATTTTATAACGTCTTAATGCAATATTCCAGTCTAGGTAGAACATATTTTAAGTCAACTATAGTTTTTTTTCAGAAAGTATCAAACGGGATTACATTAACCAAATTCAATGCAAATATAGATCTCCATTCCCCACAAATCGTGTATTATTTTTAATTGGTTAAGTGTCACTTTTATGTTCTACCTAAAAGGGTGTTATTTTAAACACCTTTTCCCTAATTACCATAACATGCAAATTTTATTTTTTGACGTATATCCTACAGACTCAATGTTCTCCCCATCCCTCTCCAACATTTTCTGTGCCCTTTTTCAATCTGCTCTGTGCACTATGGAAATTATAAGATCAGAAGTCTCCGTCATCGCACAATTTCCCCCCTATGATGGGTGTTACACTCTATTAGCCAAACAAAGAAAATACATTCTTTTATCTGCATTATGCAATTGAGATAACAATAGTTATGGTGATCAGCACACTAAACAGCATCAGCAGTCTCTCTCCACTCTCATTTCTTCTGAACTGCATCCATTTGGCCGTCTCTAATTGGAGACCTGGGACACAAAGCAGTTTAAGGCTGCAGTTTCCCTTGCCTTTTTCTCTCCCTTTGGCTGATAGGCATCTTTGATGCATGTCATTCGGATAGGCTGTTTTCTTTTTTATGTATATGATTTTTATTGAATCTTTTAAAAAAGAAGATTAAATAAAAGTAATATAAAGTAAGAAAGAATAACAAGAAAAAAGCAAAGAGAAAGCTAAAAGTGCAAGAAGAGAAACAAGTTAAAAGAAAAATAGAAAAGGGAGGAAAAAAGACACAAAGAAATGGCTTCTGATATTCTTCACAGCAGTTATAAGTACAATTACATTTTTGAATGGGTTGTTTTCAAGGTAATTTACAGTAACAGATTGTTCTGGGCTGGCTGGCTCCTGTCAATCTAACATCCATCCCACATTATAAAGAAGGTTGCTAAGAGATCACAAAGGTACCTAATTTGCAGTGCAATTTAAATATTGGCAGGAACAAAAAAAGATGGGCAGGACCTGACTTCTTTGCCATCAAATGCCAGCTGGTTCAGTGTAATGAGTTCCCTGACTTGGTACATGTTGGGTTTCAGCTTCCATAATTCAAAACAAAAAAAACCCTAATGACTTTAGAATTATGGGAAGTATAATCTGAAGCATTGAATGAGTTTCAAACTGTGAAAGGCTGGTACGGTAGCTAGAAATATGTAATATCCATGGAGATTTTCTTTCCCCAGAAGGATGTATACTGATGTATAGATGCTTCTCCCTCACACAATTTTTGTCACAAAATAGGCTGCCATTTCCACTTTTCTAGGAGATCTTGTCACTCAGCAATGACTGATCACTACATCTGCCCAAAGAAGTTGATCTGGCCCCTGAGAAATCTGTATAACAAAAGAGACCATCTCTTTTATCTATTAGCAACTAAACCCGGAATCTTCATTTTTCTACACTTCTCTAGGCACTGGAAAATGGACCTTTTTCTGCCTACAGACGATACCTTTCATTCTTTTGCCCTGACCGTCTCTCAGCCCCCAATTAATCACACTGCTGTTGCAAGTAGCTATATAGTTTCTCCATTTTATTTCCAGGCAGGGGGTAAACAACATAGCAAGAAAATGGATGTTGAAATATAAACCTACCTTGCAGTAATGTATTTCACCAGCTCCCATTCACAGTGCTACCCCACAACTGTGTTTTCTAGAAGATTTTAATTTTATGGACAGATATATGAGCGTGTATGTGTGCTAGATATAGACATAGATGATATAGTAATATGTAATTTTTCAGTTTAGGAAAGAATCATACTTTTAGCAATGCTTTAACAGTGACAGTATTTTCCAGTCATTGATGTTACATTTTCATTTTGATAGATAAGCAATTTGATATCAAAAGTAGCAATGTATCTGTAGGCTCCTTATCAACATAATTTTGTCCAAAAGCTAGATTAACAGTTGTAAAATGAAAATACAGTTAACTTGATGGCCCAACCTTACCCTCTATAGGAATAGTCTTCTCTATACCGGTAGTCCTCAACTTATAACAATTCATTTAGTGACTCTTTGAAGTTACAACAGCACTGAAAAAAAGAGATTTATGACTGTTTTTCACACTTATGACCATTGCAGCATCCCCATGAACATCTGATCAAAATTCAGACACTTGGCAACTGACTCATGATTATGACGGTTGCAGTGTCTTTGCAACCTTCTGTCAAGCAAAGTCAATGAGGAAGCCAGATTCACTTAACATACTTGTTACTAATTTAACAACTGAAGTGATTCACTTAACAACTGTGACAAGAAATGTCATAAAATGGGGCAAAAGTCACTTAACAACTGTCTTGCTTAACAACAGAAATGTTGGGCTCAGTTGTGGTTGTAAGTCAAGGACTACAGCAGGCTAGACTTCTCTATTGTATAATTTGGCTTTTTCCTTAAAAAAAAAATCCAAAAGTTTCCCAGCCCAGCACTTGATGCATCTGTTTTCAAACCTGACTGACATTTTTCAGCTTCTCACTAAGCTAAATACTTCTACTTATTAGGAACACATTGCCATCTCTGTCATTAGTCCTGGTTCAATGTTTGTGTCTTGTAAAACTTGGCTTCTATTTCATGTTACACTGGGGATTATTTTATGGGGCCTCATCTCCCTCTTGGGAGACCATAATTATCTAGTAATTTACTTTTGTTGATAAGTGTTAAATGCAGAGTCGAGTTTAAGCACAAGATACTTAAACAGACTCATCAATTCTAATGTCATTTTTAGTTTTTGACACACACACACACTCAAAAAGAAGGTCTTGTTATTTAAAATGAACTACTATCTTACCTTAAAGAAATATGATGTCCTTAGACTGCTATCTAGTGCAAGGACATTAGTTTTTGCCTAATAACTGGAATCATGCTTATAGATAGTCTCTTTCTCCCTTTCCCTTTATAAATAATTAACAGTAGAATCATTACTTTCACTTGCAGATTAAAAGAGTGTTATTAAACTCTGATGCATAGAATTCACACCAACTTTCATGGCAATCTGTGTCCATATCCACGAAAACCTGCAAATTTAGTCTACAAGCTTGCTTTAAGAATTGCTGCTGTACTTGAGATTTCCAGCGTCAATAGGGGAAACTGTGTGATCACAGGATACACGTGGACATCGGCCTTACTTCCTGCTAGAGTACCTTTAAGATAGGAGTGGGAAACTAGATCCAATATGAAAGGCATCTGTATCTGCTGCAACTGCCTAAGTAAATCTTTCAAGGATGGTACATGCAATACCAAGATCCCACTCCTTTCTGTGCATGGAGCCATGGGCTCCAGAGCCTGACCTGTAATACTAATCTGTGACTGCCTATAACTTATCTGTAGGTTAGAGTTGTCACTTCTGGGCTGCAAACCAGACAGAGTCAATGCCTTCTGAATTATTTTTCCATATAAAGAGGCGGGGGGGGGGGTTTCTGTTTTTCCATTGCCAAGTAATAACATTTTATTCTGGCAGGTGGCTGAGGTGAGTGAGCCCTGTATTTTAATAATATACTTTTCACAGTATGTTAGCATTATATGCATCTGTTTGCAAAGAAACCCCATTGATTTCAACAGACTTTTTTTCATAGGGAACACAAGGAAAACCTTGATCTCTTTTAGCTTATTTTCTTAGTTATTGGATTGATGTGCTGCCTATGTTGTCTGGAGGTGACTCAGGACGTGACAGTAAGAATGGATGGCATTCCAGGAAGAACGTTCTGAAGATATCTTTCCTCTGGAGCTAAAATAATTTGTTATATTACTACTAGTAATGGTTCTACCGTGTTTCCCTGAAAGTAAGGCCTACCCCCAAAATAAGCCCTAGCTTGATATTTGGGGGGTGGGCCTAGTATAAGCCCTACCCAAAAAATAAGCCTTAGTTTTGGGATGAGGCACACACATAAAAACCAAGCTAGGACCAGGGTTGAGGGTGTGGAACTGCCCAACGCACCCCACACCCAATTACCTTGTAGGCAGGCCTCTCCTCACTGTCTGGCCCACTTCTTCTGTGGTGTCTTCTGAAGCCAGACCTGCATTTCTCAGTTACAAGCCTTTCCAGAAGGCCATTGCAGCTGAGAATCGAGCTATGGAATCCATAGCTCGGTACTCAGCTGCAGTGGCCTTCTGGAAAGGCCTGACTGTGAAATGCATGCCAGAGCTCCATTCTCACCTCCAGGATGAAGCTGCTCCTTCAGCTGCAGAAGAGGTGGACCAGCTGGGCGGGGCTGTTGGTGCCGGAGGTGAGTATAAAAGACATCCCCCGAAAATAAGACCTGGTGCCTCTTTTGGAGACAAAAAAACAGATGTGGTCTAATTTTCAGGGAAATACAGTAGTTATAAATATTTATATTATTATACCACTGATACTTTTGTTTGTGCCTTTAAGTCAGGAGTAACGCCTAGAGACTACCTGAGCAAGTCTCTGCAGTTTTCTTGGCAAGATTTTCAAAAGTGGTTTACCACTGTCTCCTTCCTAGGGCTGAGAGAGAGTGACTGGCCCAAGGTCACCTAGCCAACTTCATGCTAAAAGTAGGATAAACCCGTGGTCTGGTGGTTTTTAGCCAGGTATCATGACCAAACTGGCTCTCCCTAATAACACTAATATTAGTAATATTAATAATTATTTATCTTATATTGCTTGCTCACCTAAATATATCTAAAGTAGCATACAAAAACAGCAACATAAGAGCAACAGATTTGTCTCAAAGTATCCTTCCAATTTAAAAAAATCTATTATCAAAACATTTTGCTTAAGTTCTGCAATCAACAGACAGAAATAAAACCATGGAAGGATAAATTCCATTTGAGTGCAGTGAGTAAAGGCAAGAAACTGAAAATCATACAGGCTAGCTTGATATTAATTACGTGCTAATATATGGGTCTGGGGTAGAGGGCAAGGGAGGATCAATAACAAAACATACATCAGGGCAGAATATCTGCTGCTTTTGTAGTTGGGTTGTGATATCATATGCAAGTCCATAAGGGACAAAGTTTGCACTATTACATTACAACATAATTTTGACAAATCATAGCTTGCTACAGTGACCTCCTGATGGCAATTTTATAATCTTCAAAATCTAATTATAAGTAATGATTGCTACCCATGTGAGTCACTTGGCAATTCCTTCCACAGCCATCAAAAACATCAAATTAGAGAGGAAAAACAGCATGGGCTACCCTTGTAAGCAGAGGCAAATATGTGATTATTTTAGTTTTATATTAAGTTTGATGGATCAGCCATGTATTCACCAAATGATTTTTAGGGGCTTTCCCATTTACTTATTATTTTGTGTTGTTTTATGCCACCAGTCACTTTGGGAGCCAATCATAGTAGACACTCCACTATGAAAAAAGGTGCCAAAATTAGGACAGTCTCACAGGTTTAATCCGGTATATATTGACTTCATTGTCCCTGAAGAGGGCCTGAGCATGTTCTAATTTTCCAAATGAAGACTAATGATGGCTGCATAATTCTGCTTTGCATATTCATTGCAAGATGGATATAATTTCTGCTAAAGAAAAACCCAGCTTACCAAATTAATATTATATGGACCATAATAAATACACAGTTTTGAAGGATTCTGTATGGCAAGCCCTAATTTATATCTGTTATGCTTCACAGCCAATACAATTCCTTATATTCCCATTGCAGTGAAAAGATAAGGTTCTTTAACCATAACTTCTCCCCAGATTCCCTTATATCAGCATCTAGCAGAAGAGACATGTATCCACTGAAGAAAAGCTGTATCCTATGGAAAGGGTGATAATCGTCTCAGAAGGTGTTTACAAACCCAGCCAGCAGAAGAAAATTTTAATGAATTATGCCTCATAATCTCACGGTTAATGAACTGTAAAACTTGCTTTCAGCTGCAGCAGCTAGGAACCAACTTTTGGGGTTTCTTGATGAATAATAGCTCATTTGTCTGCAACATTTAAAAACAAAACAAAATAAAGCAGGAATTGAGTGGGGTGGGGGGGAGGAATTAAATGCCACTTTAAAAGCTTCCTTGTGATTAAGGAAGGCTCTTATCTGTTCTGAAGGTCTAAAACATTCAGTGTCTTTTTTTTTATTGAACATTTGAGTAATGTGGTAGAAAACTCATCCAAGAAATGACAACAACTGGAGTGGATCCAACAATCATTTAAAATAGCAGATTATAATGTGTCACCAGTCTCTTGTGCTCAGAGGAGCTATAGCTGTAGTTGTTACATAAGGCACTCATTTAGAACATAGAACATAGAATAACAGAGTTGGAAGATCTTCTAATCCAACCCCTGGTCAAACAGAAGACCCTACACCATTTCAGACAATGGCTGTCCAGTCTCTTCTTAAAAGCCTCCAGCAATGGAGCACCCGCACCTTCTGAAGCAAGGTGTTTATTTGAAATTTCATTCACTTGAAAATTCATCTGAAAGAAAAGAAGATGCTACAGTTTTACCCTCTGAAATATGAAATTGCTATTTTGGTATCCAAGACTATCAATTTTAATTTTAATTGTAAGAGGCTGACCCTGTATTTAATTGTGGAAAGACTTTTGATAAGTGCAGTTATTCAACATCCTTAGGCATGGTACAGTTCTCTGAGAAGCATAAATTCTATTGAAATTTTGGGATCATTCCAAACAGATTAGCTAAGCTACATAACACATATTTAATCAGTTATACAAAGGTTCAAGTAAAACAAAGTACAATTAACAGGACTACGATCAGTATTTAAAAAGTTCCTCCAATTTCCTCTCTTCGTATTTGGCTTCCAAAAACTAATTCATATGAAAAGGGAGCTTTGTGAGGCCATGATGGCTTTCTTTTGCAAGTCTGGTCCTGATGAAATAAGCAAAATAAATGTTACAAAAAATAAATATGAGAGGAAGAGAAAAATGGAATCAGGGTAATTGAAGCTTGCTATGGGGCATCCTAAGGCCATGATGGCTTTCTTTTGCAAGTCTGGTCCTGATGAAATAAGCAAAATAAATGTTACAAACAATAAATATGAGAGGAAGAGAAACATGGAATCAGGGTAATTGAAGCTTGCTATGGGGCATCCTAAGGGGATGATTAAAGTGCTGAATTTTGATTTTTGTTCGATTGTTTTACAGTTTTATGGTCATGTTTTATAGCTACTCGTTTTGCTGCTGTCGTGAGCTGTCCAGAGTAGTTCAAGATGGATGGCCATACAAATCTTTTAAATTAAATAAATAAATAAAAATATAAGTAAATAAACTAGATTAATAGAAGGAGAACAAAAGCAAGGGAATAATGAGAAGCATGAGAAATGAGGCAAGAGTGACTGGAGACAATAAGAAAGCTATCTGCTTCACTAATTAAAGAAGGTTAGGCAGGAGATGAGCTTTTGATGAATAACACCAACATCAGTGGCTACATGGCTGTGTTCATTCACCCGGACACAACACAAAGAGTTCACAAGTTTGCATATGCATCCCCAAGAAGCCAGCAAATGTTTCAAGACAGGATAGTTATCTATACTGGTGTGGCCTGTATCTTCTACTTCAAGCTGCAAGACCTGTATGGCATCAGCAGATACATGGAAGCTTTCTTCTGCTGAAAATTCACTCTAGCACTTTCTAATGAATAAACAAAATGCACAAGGAAATTATAAACCACCGAAAAGGTCCCATATCTGAAATGGCTTTTGTGACATGTCAAAATGTATGGAAATATGAGGAAAAAGATATCCAAGGAAGCAACTACCAGCAACATGACTTGGCAAAATCTCAAAGGCTCTCTTGCCACATGTCTCCTCATGTCCATTCATAATTAGAGAGGGATAAAACAAATTGGGGAGGATTTCCCTACGATGCCTGCAGTAGCAGTGCAATTCAAGAAAGATCAGAACTCCCAATGAATCCCATATCCAATAGTGTTTGAACATGCCATTGCTAAAAAAAAAAGCTTGGCTAGTGCTATTCTCTGTATGCGTTGTGTTAAGCAAAAGAGGATATGGATTACTATGATTCACCACTACCCCAATATAGTAGAGAAAGTAACGTCTGTAATTGATGTTTCTGAATCAGAAGTATAAAATATAAATAAAGTACAGTATATTTTTCTTTTTAATTTTTAAAAGTTTTTTTAAACAGATTTTAGAAAGGAGAAGATACAAAGCAACACACCACAATTGCAGAGGAGAAGGCTCTACAGTAGAAATACTTTTTCAGTGATGCTTATCCTCTTCCTCCCCTTCATGGATTACTGCCTTGTCGTGGCGAAGGGGCTTGCGTAATTCAATGAAGCTATGAGCTATGCCGTGCAGGGCCACCCAAGACGGAAAGGTCATAGCAGAGAGTTCTGACAAAACGTGATCCACTGGAGAAGGAAATGGCAAACCACTCCAGTATCTTTGCCATGAAAACCCTATGGACAGTACCAAAAGGCAAAATGATATGACGCTGGAAGATGAGCCCCTCAGGTCGGAAGGCGTCCAATATGCTACTGGGGAAGAGCAGAGGGCTAGTACTAGTAGCGCCAGAAAGAATGAAGCGACTGGGCCAAAGCCGAAAGGACGCTCAGCTGTGGATATGTCTGGTGGTGAAAGGAAAGTCCGATGCTGTAAAGATTTTTTCTCCATAGGAACCTGGAATGTAAGATCCATGAATCAAGGAAAGCTGGACGTGGTCAAACAAGAGATGACAAGACTAAACATCGACATCTTAGGTATCAGCGAACTAAAATGGACAGGAATGGGTGAATTTAATTCAGATGACCATCAGGTATACTACTGCGGGCAAGAATCCCTCAGAAGAAATGGAGTAGCCTTCATAGTCAATAAAAAAGTAGGAAAAGCAATACTGGGATACAATCCTCAAAATGACAGAATGATCTCAGTTCGAATCCAAGGCAAACCATTCAATATCACAGTAGTCCAAGTCTATGCCCCAACCACCGGTGCTGAAGAGGATGAAATTGACCGGTTCTATGAAGCCCTACAGCACCTTATAGAACTAACACCCAAAAATGATGTCCTTATCATCATGGGGGATTGGAATGCTAAAGTAGGAAGCCAAAAGATAACCGGAATAACAGGCAAGTTTGGCCTTGGAGTACAAAATGAAGCAGGGCACGGGCTGATAGAATTTTGTCAAGAGAATACTATGGTGATAGCAAACACTCTTTTCCAACAACCCAAGAGACGGCTCTACACATGGACATCACCAGACGGTCAACACAGAAATCAGATTGACTATATGCTCTGCAGCCAAAGATGGAGAAGCTCTATACAGTCAGTAAAAACAAGACCAGGAGCTGACTGTGGATCAGACCAGGAGCTTCTTGTTGCAAAGTTTAGGCTTAAATTAAAGAAAGTAGGGAAAAGCGCTAGGCCAGTCAGGTATGAATTAAATCATATCCCTGTTGAATATACAGTAGAGGTGACAAATAGATTTAAGGAATTAGATCTGATAGACAGAGTGCCTGAAGAACTATGGACAGAGGTTCGCAACATTGTACAACAGGTAGCAACCAAAACCATCCCAAAGAAAAAGAAATGTAAGAAAGCAAAATGGCTGTCTGAGAAAGCTTTGCAAATAGCTGAGGAAAGGAGGGAAGCGAAAGGCAAGGGAGAAAAAGAAAGATACGCCCAATTAAATGCAGAATTCCAAAGAATAGCTAGAAGAGATAAGAATGCCTTCTTAAATGAACAATGCAAAGAAATAGAAGAAAACAATAGAATAGGGAGGACCAGAGATCTTTTCAAGAAAATTGGGGAGATGAAAGGAACGTTTCATGCAAAAATGGGCATGATAAAGGACCAAAATGGCAGGGACCTAACAGAGGCAGAAGAGATTAAGAAGAGGTGGCAAAATTACACAGAAGAACTATACAAGAATGAGCTTAACGTCCCTGATAATCATAATGAGGTGGTCACTGACCTCGAGCCAGACATCCTAGAATGTGAAGTGAAGTGGGCCTTAGAAAAGCTGAGCAACAACAAAGCTAGTGGAGGTGACAGTATTCCAGCTGAGCTATTCAAAATCTTAAAAGATGATGCAGTAAAAGTGCTACACTCAATTTGCCAGCAAATTTGGAAAACTCAACAGTGGCCACAGGATTGGAAAAGATCAGTTTACATTCCAATTCCAAAGAAAGGCAGTGCCAAAGAATGTTCAAACTATCGCACCATTGCACTCATTTCTCATGCTAGTAAAGTTATGCTTAAAATTCTACAAGCTAGACTCCAGCAGTATGTGGATCGAGAACTACCAGAAGTACAGGCAGGATTTCGAAGAGGCAGAGGAACTAGAGATCAAATTGCTAACATACGCTGGATCATGGAGAAAGCTAGAGAGTTCCAGAAAAACATCTACTTCTGCTTCATTGACTATGCTAAAGCCTTTGATTGTGTGGATCATAACAAACTCTGGCAAGTCCTTAAAGAGATGGGCATACCAGACCATCTTATTTGTCTCTTGAGAAACCTATATGCAGGCCAAGAAGCAACAGTGAGAACTGGACACGGAACCACTGACTGGTTCAAAATTGGGAAAGGAGTCCGGCAAGGCTGTATACTGTCGCCTTGCCTATTTAACTTATATGCAGAGCACATCATGAGAAATGCAGGGCTAGATGAATCAAAAGTTGGAATTAAGATTGCCGGAAGAAACATCAACAACCTAAGATATGCAGATGATACCACTCTAATGGCAGAAAGTGAAGAAGAACTAAAGAGCCTCGTGTTGCGGGTGAAGAAGGAGAGTGCAAAAGTTGGGTTGAAACTTAACATTAAGAAAACCAAGATTATGGCATCTGGCCCTCTCAATTCCTGGCAAATAGATGGGGAGGAAATGGAGGTAGTGACAGATTTTATTTTCCTGGGCTCCAAGATCACTGCAGATGGGGACTGTAGCCAAGAAATTAAAAGACGCTTGCTCCTCGGGAGGAAAGCCATGGCAAATCTAGACAGCACACTAAAAAGCAGAGACATCACCCTGTCAACAAAAGTGCGTATAGTCAAGGCTATGGTCTTCCCAGTTGCAATGTATGGCAGTGAAAGCTGGACCATAAGAAAGGCTGAGTGCCAAAGAATTGAAGCCTTTGAACTATGGTGCTGGAGAAGACTCCTGCGAGTCCCTTGGACTGCAAGGCGATCAAACCGGTCAGTCCTAGAGGAGATCAACCCTGACTGCTCTTTAGAAGGCCAGATCCTGAAGCTAAAACTCAAATACTTTGGCCACCTAATGAGAAGGAAGGACTCACTGGAGAAGAGCCTAATGCTGGGAAAGATTGAGGGCAAGAGAAGAAGGGGACGACAGAGAATGAGGTGGCTGGATGGAGTCATTGAAGCAGTAGGCGTGAGCTTAGATGGACTCCAGAAGATGGTAGAGGACAAGAAGGCCTGGAGGAACATTGTCCATAGGGTCGCGATGGGTCGGACACGACTTCGCAACTAACAACAACAATCCTCTTCCTTTCCATTTATTTCACAATCTCTTGCTGAACTACTTGTACTTTACACTGAACATTTGAGGGTAATTGCTAACATCCATTTAAGTTATTCCATCTGATGGGTCTCATCCATTGGTGGGGTTCAAATATGTGAACAATCGGTTCTCTGTGGGGAGGCCACTTCTGGAAGTCCTTTCTGGGCCTGGGCGACAAAAAATTAGCTACCGGTTGTGCCAAACTGGTGTGAACTAGCTGAATCCCAGCACTGGTGTCATACACTTTTCCAAGAAACCATATTCCAAGGATCTAAATTTACCTTGTGGTATGATATGCAATATCTACGGGAGCTCTTCCCTCTTAAATTTGGTTAGACTTCTATATAATTGATAGATATTCTTTGGGGGAAGTAGGACTATGACAACTTACTGAGGAGGTCTTTTCCATCCACTCCATCCTGGTATGCATTGATTCACACAACAGATAATTTATGCAGGTGCAGAATGTGAGGCACTTCTTTCCTTTCTGATTCCTTGAAACTCTTTAAAAGGATTTTGAGGCATTGTTTACTTTAAAGAATCTTTTGTTCGAGAAGCATAATATCAGCACTACATAGTTGAAGCCAAAAACTAAATTCCCCTCCCCTTGGCACAAAGTAGAAAAGCACGATTCCCTCCTCCAACTAACGGTTATAAATCACATTCCCCAATTAGCTTGAAATGCGGGCTCTCTCCACAGTTCTCCAGCCTGCCAAATCGTTATCAACTCTGGGCTCAGTTTTCACAGCTTGGTTTCTTGTTGTTATGACTAACTGGACTCTCATCCACATCCCCCCTCCCAGCATCAAACAACTCTAAAAGCGAAAGAGAAAAATGAATGCATTTCCATCTGTTGTCAAAGCAATAACACCTGATGTTAGCAACATTGACACTCAGAGTGTCTTTGAAAAGGAAAGAAATTCATTCTACTGCTTAAAATAAAGCATTAGAGACATCCCATTGTTTTTACTTAGTTCATCCTATCAAGCCTGCCTTTTCACCATCACTCCTCTGTAGGAGGTCTGCCAGGAGGAATGTCACCTAACAAGCGATTTGAACCGCATTGAATTAAGAAGAAAAACTTTTATAAGATGTGGGGGGGAGGAAATTAAGAGAGCATTCAGATCACCATCGGGAAATGAAATTGCCAACAGGCAAGCCCTAGATATGCAACCTCCCTTACTGCTGCAACACCTGAGAGTTTATTTCTGTCATAAATGCAATTTCACAGCAGAGGTGAGAAACTTCAGCAAAGTGCGGAAGTATCTCTGCTTATAAGAATTACAAAGGACACTTATTTCCTCAGTACAAATTTGCAAGTGAACCATGGGATTAAATGAGGCTGTTTGGGAATTGTTCTGACAGCTCAGCATTTTAAACCCATTTGTCTTTGCAGATGTTGCAGATAGCACTATCAAGACTAGCCTCTTTGTGAGACTGTGCTTGCTTTAGTCTTTGGTAACTGACCTTCCTATTGGTTTGCTTTTTATTGACACCCTTGGTGATGCAAAGGCTCTGAGCAATTCGTATTTTAAAGAAGAAATCAAAGCTTAAGTTTTTTATTAAAAGTAGTTAGGTGGTAGCACAAAGCCAAGAATTTAACCCCTGGAATTAAAATAAAAATGAGCAAAGCCTGTTATTTCTGCATTACAATCAACAATCAGTTGCACAGGAGTCTGACCTGCAGTATTGTTTCTTACTTGCCATAATGTTTCTAATCATGCTGAGTTGAGCCTGGATGACTTCAGGCAAGTCTATAGCAGAATTAAGAGATAAGATTCTAGAGCTCTGTGATTCCTTGCTAGCCTGATATGAAACCTGATTGCCTATTTCTATTCTCATCATCAGTAGTAGTAGAGGAGCTATTGCCTTAGAACAGACATGTCAAACTCATGATGTCACGTGACGTCGCACAACTTATCGGGATGGTTTTGCCATTGCTGGCAACGGGGTGGGCGCAGCTTCCGCATGACCCATCCAGCCCGGAGGCCAGCAGTTTGACACCCCTGCCTTAGTACTAAGAAATAATGTGATGGACACAGACCTTCAACAAGCTGCTAACTGTTGCTCCAGTCGCCAATGTATCAGAGTCAAGTTTCAACCAAATGCACCAGTTAGCACAGACAGTAAGACAGAATTTACCAATATCAGCAGCTCTCAAACCAGCATTGGTCCACGAATCTTTAGTAATTGCTGAAGTGCTCCAACAGCAGGAAGCTACTTCCTTATGCGACAAATATTATGGAAGTCCAAGTGAATTTATTGCCTCTCCTACTCAATGGGAATTGCACATCTCTTTCAGATCAAATGACTTCTTCAATAATCAAAACCATGTAGGGTTTCTAATTAGCCTGGTGACTGAGGAAGCTAGGAAATGGGCAATCTCTCTTCTGATTTAGAACAGTTGGGTTTAGATTAAAGCATGAATTGTATGGCGTATCAGAGAGAAAACTTGGAGGTTCTTGTCAAGCAAGTGACTGATAACAATGAAATCCATCACCTGTGACAGGGCATGCATTTAATGGGAAGCTGTTAGCTCAGGTTTAGGCTGGAATGGAATTGACCGATACAAAGGACTATCAGACGAAATATAGAACAAGCTCATTCATCAGTTCACCTTAGAAACTATGACAGCATTAATCCATGTCTGCTTGGGCCTCAACTGGAAACTTGAAAAATTGCAACAGATTAAAGGTAGGCAGGAAAGATTCCATTATTTTCCCTCTATTTCTTCCTCATCTTCACCTAAACATCAGAGACTTTGGAATTTGAACAATTACAGCAATTACAGTAGAGCTTCAATAGCAGAGCTCCATTATCCACCCAAGAAAAGCTGTACTGATGCATGCAAGTCCTGTATGTAAACCTGCTTTTTCTTATATGTAAATGACCTTCAGGGAAACAAGATGGTCCCAGCTCCCCAAAATGTGGAGACTAGGGCTACTATAAACTATGTGAAACTAGTTATCAACATTTCCAAAGAGCCATGTGGCACAGTGGTTAGAATGCAGTATTGCAGGCAAACTCTACCCACAGCCAGGAGTTCAAAACTGACCAGATCAAGGTTGACTCAGCCTTCTATCCTTTCAAGGTCAGTAAAATGAGGACCCAGATTGTTAGGGGCAATATGCTGACTCTATAAACCACTCAGAGAAGGCTGTAAAGCACAATAAATGTATATATAAGTAAGTGCTATTACTATTGCTATACCATAGGCAACTACATTGAATCCTCCATCACATGCCAATATGCTTTATCTAGTCAATCTGTCTAACCACTGTATTAGATCTTAAACTATTGGTGTCTGGCTATTATGCTAAGTTCATGGAACTATTAAAACTCATCAATTCATTAGGAGTCCTTGGAGCAGAGCATTTGTTTGCAATCTTTCATCGTTTTCAATAGTCTTGACAATGGACTGGTAGCAATCTCAATGAAGATTCTCAGGTTCTTCATCTCCCCCCCACACACACATTCTCTCTCCCTCTCTCTCTCTCTCTCTCTCTCTCTCTCTCTCTCTCTCTCTCTCTCTCTCTCTCTCTCTCTCTCTCTCTCTCTCTCTCTCTCTCTCTCTCTCTCTCTCTCTCTCTCTCTCTCTCTTCCACTACAAACATCAAGTCTTGGAACAGTTGCAAAAGGCAAAGCATTATGTAGTTACCAAATTGTACCTTAAACAGGATTCCAGTCTGAGTTGTTCAAAAGCATGTCCTGAATATTAAACTATCTTTGATTCTCACTATGGGAAAACTGAATATATTGTAATACTCTACAGCTTGGCAGGCAGCCCCTCAGTCTTTCAAAGATTTATGACTTATGTTTTTCTATGATATTCTGGAGAGGTTTTACTTCTTTATTTACCTGATCTGCTTATTTATTTTGAGGGTCCTACTCTTCATATCAATCAAGTTAGAGAAGGTTTTTTTCCTAGCTTTCTGACTATAAGTCAGAAATTTTCAACTTTTGAAACTTTAAAGATATGTGGATTTCAACTCCCACAATTCCCCAGCCAGCATGAAGGAATTCAGATGAATCTAGTAAGGCAGAACCCATGTGCTGGAAGATTTCCCTGCCACCACGAAGAAAAGAAAAAATAGCAATTGACGGGGCTTTGCCATCTATTCCCATAAATGTATTCCTAAATTTTGCTGCATTAATCACAGTTTGCTCTGTTTACTTAGTAACGGATTCTCTTTAAATGGGATTCTGATCCCCAACCATTCTTTTTCAGCTTAATGAGGCATTTATTTTTCAGCCCACCCTCAGTTGTAACTTTCATTCACACTGAAAATGCACCCTTCTGCTTGTTAGTTTTTATCTTATTTTTTTAAAAAAAAATAACAAAGTTATATATAGGGGGAAAATAATGTTTCACTCCTCTTCTTTTAGTCTGCTCCTCCTTTTCCCCATCCATGAGAAATCTGAGATTACACCTCTGTCCCACCTGTGGGCACTTTTTCTGTTTGCATCCAGAGTTCAACCACTTTGTACCTCTTCTAACTTTTATCTAATCAAACTGCCATATCAACATGGTGGAAAAAATGATCAAAGGGGAATGAATGTTGAACTCTTAGTGGAGGAGAAGCACCATAGCAGTATCCTGGATCAGTAGATTCATTGACCACACAGTGACCGTCCTCAGGGAGGGGCAGAAGATGTCGCTGTCTTCTTCAGCCATTCTATTTCCAACACACACAGAGGGAGACCAATTTGCTGAATAGCTGCACAGTCAATTTTCTGTACTTGCCAGCAGTTCTGACTCTGAAGGGGATAGAGAACTGGGAAGAAATCATTGCCAAGCCCCTAGCAGCTGCCTACAAGCCAGAAAGTTTTATTGTCACAGTTTTATAATTGAACAGGGGGGAGGGAGACTGAAGTTTGTGTGTGAGAGAGAAAATGTGTGTTAGAGATAGAGGAAAAAACTGCTCCACTTGAAAATGAGAGGCATCAATCTGGAATGGAGGGAATTTCCAATAAAGTACAAAAAAATGGAAATACATATTCAGACTATTATATAATGCAGGTAGTCTTCAACGTATGACTACAATTGAGCCCAAAATTTATGTTGCTCAGTGAGAAATTTGTTAAGTGAGGTGTTTTTTTTCCTATTTTATGATTTTTCTTGCCATAGTTGTTAACTGAATCACGGCAGTTGTTAAATTAGTAACACAGTTGTTAAGTGAATCTGGTTTCCTCCTTCACTTTGCTTGCCAGAGGGTTGCAAAAAGTGATCACATGACCCCAGGACACTGCAACCACCATAAATATGAATCAGTTATCAAGCATCCAAATATAAATCACATGACTATGGGGATGCTGCAACAGTCATAAGTGTGAAAAAATGGTCATAAGTCACTTTTTTTCAATGCAGTTGTAACTTTGAACGGTCACTAAATGAACTTTTGTAAGTCAAGGACTACCTGTATACCTTTAACAGATAGCTAAGAAGATTATTTAAGTTTCCTCCAGTCAATTCAGTAATTATCCTTTCTTTCATGACTGGAAAAATAATCAATTCCCTAAGTAACGCTCTTAATAAAAAAACATTTGTAAATGCATGAATACTGCCAAATATTACACATGTGTGTCTGCAGTCTCCAGTATTATCCATTTGGTATCCATTAAAAAAACCCATAGATACAGACACTTTCTCACTATTTTCTCAATCATTTCAAAGAACCCTTCCTATCCCTTAGCATATAGATCAAGAAGAACATATAATGTCATCTTCCTATGATCTCCTAGTTTCATTTTTAGAAATGATACTAATTATACATTGAATTCTCCAATATAGCAATTTTCAAAATTATAGGTAACCTTTGTGTTACCTATGGGTTCAAAAAAATGGATTCTCTCCAGCTTTCTTGCTGTTTACTTTAAATAAAGCCTAATTTCAGGACTGGGGGACTACAGAATATAGAATAACAGAGTTGGAAGGGACCTTGGAGGTCTTCTAGTCCAACCCCCTGCTCAGACAGGAAAACCTATATCATTTCAGACAAATGGCTGTCCAGTCTCTTCTTAAAAACCTCCAGTGTTGGAGCATTCACAACTTCTGGAGGCAGGTTGTTCCACTGATTAATTGTTCTAACTGTCAGGAAATTTCTCCTTACTTCTAGCTTGAGCCCTTTGTGTATTTGTAGGCCTAATGGAATGTAAGGGCTAATCAAATATTTTTCCTTTCACTTGGACAATCCCCCCTCCCACTTGGGCAATGCCCCACCAAAGAACATAAACCTATTGAGAACAGTAACTGCTTTAGTATTATTAATAAAGTAAAGCAAGAGCTACAACATCAACAATATCAAGTTGGTAACGTTCATATCACTAATCACAAGAGCCTCATACAGATATCAGAAAAAACTTCAGGCAGCTTGCTGTTGAAGTTGGTGGGATAAATCACCAGTTTTGCTGCAGAGAGTATTGAGGAGAAAATATTTCTGTCACTCATAATGCCTTAAAACTCTTGCCATAGGATGAGCAGCCTCCAGGCATTGTACAGTCTAAACTGGCTGTTTACCTGCAAGTGACTCCAAAATTCCTGGCGTTTCTCTTTGGTCCCTGCAGTCCCTAGCCATCTGCTTTGCATTGCTGGCCGTGGGCTCTGTTCTCTCTCTTCCTCTAGTCTCAGTCAGCTCCTCCTCAGAAGCAGCCACCTGCTTCTCTGTTGTCAAGAACCTTTGCTGACCAAGACAACTGCAGAGGAAAAAGGCGTGTACTTTCTCCCTTGTATTCCCCAGCTCTGTTCAAAGTCACCTTTCTTTCCTTTAGAGTGTCTCACTCCAAAAACTTAATACTAATTGGAAGCCTTTTGTGGACTTTTTTTTTGCAAAAAATGAGGAGGGGGGGATCAAATTATGATGTATGGATAAGATGACTGGTAAAATGCATTGACTGGAAAAGTGGAAGCTATAGTATGATGCTAAAGGAAGGGTTGAATTTAAGTTTTAACTACCGTATATCTTTTGTAAAAGAATTCAGAAGTTACTTTTTTTTCTTTTATATGTTGTTTTCTATAATATTTGTCTTTTTGCACTCACCTCCTTTCCTATCTCTTTTCTATTTTTCTTTGATCATTTGTTTTTGTTCGTTTTTATCATATAAATATAATAAAGTTGCAGGGACGCGGTGGCTCAGTGGGTTAGGACACTGAGCTTGTCGATCAGAAGGTCGGCAGTTTGGCGGGTCGAATCCCGAGTGTCGCGTAACAGAGTGAATGCCTGTTACTCGTCCCAGCTTCTGCCAACCTAGCAGTTCAAAAGCACGTAAAAATGCAAGTAGAAAAATAGGGACCACTACGGTGGGAAGGTAACAGCGTTCCATGCCGGCCACATGACCATGGAGACGTCCTCGGACAAGCGCTGGGTCTTCGGCTTTGAAATGGAGATGAGCACCGGCCCCTAGAGTTGGAAACAACTAGCACGCATGTGCGGGGGAACCTTTACCTTTACCTTTGTAATAAAGTTGGAAAAAAAGAATATTTCACTCCTCTTCTTTTAGCCTACTCCTCGTAGGCTATCCCACTTCTTTTTCAAAACTATGAGAAATTTGGACTCCTGCTTTACACCTCACCCTCATCTGTGAGCATCTATCTCTTTGCATCCACACCTCACCCACTTTCCACCTCTTCTAATTTCTGAGATTATTAACACCTTGCCCTTCCTGTTTGGAGTTTCTTTCCCTAGATTTCCTCTCTGACTCCAGTTCATCTTCCTTTGCTGACTGCAGCAGCAGCAGCTTAACCATCTATTTTTCTGATTCTTTACAGACTCTAGATAAAGAGGTTGTAGCTGAGTTTAAACCCCATGAACTGGTCTTACCTCTAACCTACCTGGATTGTATAGATAAGGGGTCTCCAAACTTGGCCACTTTAAGACTTCTGGACTTCCATTCTCAGAATTCCTGAACCAGCCATGCTGATGATAAACACTTCCATTACTTTCTTGAGTTTCAGATGACATCTTCTGTTCCCCTTCAATTATTTTTACTTCATTAGACAAATCAGTCCTTGTCTTATGGACACCCAAGGTAAGATACAAATCAAATAATGCTATAATTTAGAATCATCTAAAGCAGGGGTGTCAAACTCAATTTCATTGAGGGCTGCATCAGCATTGCGGTTACCCTCAGGGGGCTGGGTAGGTATGGCCAGGGTGGGCGTGGCCTACTGGGTGGGCGTGGCTAGAGTGCATATGGCCTACTGGGTGGGCATGGCCAGCTCTACATCGTTCGCATCAAGGATACCTATGGGGGCCTGGGCAGGAGTGGATCTGAGGGTCTCTGGCAGAAGGAGGGTCTCTGGGCCAGGGCCAAGGCAGTGGGGGCCGTTCCCTCACTGTTTCCAGGATGTCTTCGCGGGCCACATGAAACCATTTTGCAGGCCGGATCCGGGCCCCGAGCCTTGTGTTTGACATGTCTGATCTAAAGGGTGAAATAAAACCTATTATGCCTTATAAATATTATAGAAATATAATTCAATGTATAAGAACTGAAAACATTTTTTCACCATATCACATTCTTACTAAGGTGTTATATAAATTTCCTTCAGAGTAAGAATGTCAAAGGCTTTCATTATCTCAACCATACAGGAATGTTTGGATGTTATAATGGAACAAAATATGTTGAAGTTGAACCCAAGCAAAACAGTATATAGGTTTGTTTCTATTTATTAGCCACCTTACTCCAATTGATCCTGAATTATGGTGAAAAGCAATCCAACATCTTTGGTGTCTTCTGAAAGGTAACACTGTCTATGAAGGAGCAGATCCTTAGCTACTGGTGAATAGTCAGCTTTGCACAGCTTCAATATGACAGTTGTAACAATACAAGGATCTCACAATTGTAATTCATACCCTCATCATCATTTCTGAGGTATGGCAATGTGTTTTACAAGGGACTTTTTCATATACATTTCATACACAACTCCTTCCTCCTACTACTTTCCCTACAACACCTGTGAAGGTGAGTTGGATTGGGCCAAGGTCACCCAGCCAGTTTTTAATTTTTGAAAGAAAATTGAAGATCATCCAAAAGCTTTGAGCTAAAATATAGCCATCCATCTATTGGCTAGTACAGGTTGACATAAACATGCAATGCCTCTGCTATGGGCTTTTCATTGGCTCTCAATAAGTTACTATATGTACAGATCAAAGTTCTGGTTTAACTTTAAAAGAGCTACATGGTTTGGCACTGGGAATATATAAGATTGATTTCTTTCACTAGTTTGCTCTGCCTGGTTCATCCTGGGAGAAGCTGCTAGTGGTTCCTCACTTCTTCAAAGTAAGGTGGTAGAAGCATAGAAACATTGCTTTTCCATTGTCGGGATCACGAGAAATTTAGTCAGAAACTACAAAATTTCTGCAAGTTCTTTAGAACAGAACTGTTCCAGAAGGCTTTGGAGAATAAAGTACTGTATCAGTCGGAATAAAGTACTGTATCAGTCGGTGTTGGCAGGGGGGCAGAGATCGGCCCCTAGGTCTCTCGTTTGTGGAGTTCCTCAGGGGTCGGTTCTCTCGCCTCTCCTGTTCAACATCTATATGAAACCGCTGGGTGAGATCATTCGTGGTTTTGGAGTTGGGTATCATCAGTATGCCGATGATACCCAACTTTTCTTTTCGACCCCAAACCACCCCAGTGATGCCCTCGCCGTGATGTCCCGTTGCCTGGAGGCGGTTCGGGTCTGGATGGGGAGGAACAGACTTCAGCTCAACCCTGACAAGACTGAGTGGCTGTGCATTCCGGCATCCCGGGACATTCCAAATGTTCCATCTCTTTCTATGGGGGGTGAGCTCTTACCCCCCGTGGATAGGGCTCGCAACTTGGGAGTCCTTCTAGATTCGCGGCTTACTTTGGAAGAGCATATAGTGGCCGTGACTAGGGGGGCTTTCGCCCAGGTTCGCCTGGTGCGCCAGTTGCGGCCCTATCTAAACCGGGATGCCCTGTGTACAGTCACTCATGCGCTCGTGACCTCTCGCCTTGACTACTGTAATGCTCTCTACATGGGGCTTCCCTTGAAGACCACCCGGAGGCTCCAACTGGTACAGAATGCGGCCGCGAGAGTTGTCTTGGGAGTTTCCCGGTACTCCCATGTTACACCTTTGCTCCGCGAGCTGCATTGGTTACCAGTTGTCTTTCGGGTGAGGTTCAAGGTGTTGGTTACGATCTTTAAGGCCCTACATGGCATGGGTCCGGGTTACCTCAGGGACCACCTGCTGCCGGCATCGACTCCCCTCCGCCCTGTGCGTTCCCACAGAGAGGGCCTCCTCAGGGTGCCGCCAGTCAGGGAATGTCGACTGGTGGCCCCCAGGGGGAGGGCCTTCTCTGTGGGGGCCCCGGCTTTATGGAATCAGTTGCCGGTGGAGCTCCGGATGGCACCAGACCTTCGAACTTTCCGTCGGGGCCTGAAGACCCATCTGTTCGAATTAGCTGGTCTGGCCTGATGGGGATTATGGGTTTTTTAATTGTTTTTAATCTGTATTACTGTTTTATTGGGCAAGGGTTTAATTCTTTTTAATTTTTGTATAGTGTTTTTGTTTTTTATATGTGCCCTGTGAACCGCCCTGAGTCCTACCAAGGAGAAGGGCGGTATATAAATCAAATAAATAATAATAATAATAATAATAATAATAAATTTATTAGTTTTGTTAAAAAAAAACTATGTGAAAAGTTGACTTGTTTATTTTAATTCTGTTTCATTTGTTTACCATGGATGTTTTATTGCATTGTATTATTTGACTTTTGTTTGTTTGACTTATTATACTATGGACATTATTTGTATTATTTTATGGGGGCATTGTAAGCCAACCAGATTTTTTTTATATAGCAATGGGCATAAATCTAAAAAGCAAACTAAAAAGTTTCAGTATGAAACAAAATGAAGCAGAAATGTATGTTCTTCAGCTAAGCTCTAATCTTTTTGTTCTTCTACAGCATTGATTCTCTTTATATTTTATATGATGATTGTATTGCTTATTGATTTGATGTTGATTTTATTTAAAATTATGTTGAGATGAGATTCACAAATAAGAAGTTTCACCATTTTCAGGTGAAATCTGGTTATAATATTTAAAAAAAACCTAGCACACAGGGCTTTTTACTTCCACAGTAGGCACCCTCAGGTAGTTGGACTACAACTTCCATAAGCACCAGGCAGCAGGATTGGCCAGAGATAATGGCAACAGCATTACCCAGACATTTGTAGTGCAACAGATTTGCTATTTTTGTTTTAATTATCAGTGCCTAAGGATATTATCTCTGCTTGTTCCTGGTTTCTAGCAAATAAATAACAGAGCATGGGTTAGGGAAGTAGCAGCTGAATAGCTAATCAAAGCTGTTCCATTAAGGAGTATTTGCTTCCAGAGATGGTTTCAGGAATTACTTTATAATGACCACCTGGTACAATTGTAAGCTACGGAAGCTTGGGCTGGCTTTCCATACTGGCAAAACCATATCTGGCACTGGCATCTTGGCCTGGCTAAAACCATCTCTCCCCTTGTTCGCAGGCAGCCTGCCACACAAACAGATGGAGCAGAGTTAGAAAACATGCATGCAGATCAACCTTTTCCTGAAGCACAATATGGTTTCTGCAAAATAGCATCTTTCACAATGAGAACTGTCACAGCTAAATATGGTTTTCATTTGTAACCTTACATTTCACACTGTCCATAGTTACTTTTTTTATATTTTTCAAAACAAGGTTTTGATCTCAACAATAGCTCTTTATTTTATTGGGATCTGCCACATGTTGCTCAGTTATAGCAACCCTGCAAGCACTCTTTTGTGCTAATGCAGTATGGGTTTAATTTGCATTTTAATTAATATTTCAAGCAAATTCTCTTGGCATCATGTTTGATTGTCCTAATTGTCATGGGCAAGAGCTCCCCCAGATCCTGAAACTAGTGGGGGATTGGCATTTGAAGCTTACATTCTGTCATCCTACCTAATTTTCCCATGAACTATGGTTTCAGATCTTATAAATATATAATTTTCTCCTCTAGGATAGCCAGATGCAATAAAATTAAGCTCCTGAACTTTTAGAAACTACATGGAAAAAGGAATTTCAGACACCTCCAATGAAGCACCCTTTGGTTCACAATTAAATGTGTAAGACATGTGTCCTCTTTCTGGACACCTACTGATTTCTCCTTGTCAGCACAATCCAACCAGAATTAAGGAGTTTTTAATACAATCCTATACATGCTTACGCCAAATTAAATTCCACTGAATTCAGGAGCACTTATTCTATGGAAATTTTTCTTTCATGCTCTCATCTGAGCCTACAACTTATAAAGGCTTTTGGGAGAATAAGCCTTCTTGGAGGGGATTGACTTCCTGTCCAATGTACCTGAGGGCAGGGCAAGAAGCAATGGGTGGAAACTTCTTGAAGAGAGATCCAACTTGGAATTAAGGAGAAATAGCATGGCAGTGAGACCAATTGATCAATGAAATATCTTACCTCCCAGAGTTGTGAATGCTCCATTGCTGAAGCTTTACAAGGAAAGATTGGACAACCATTTGTCCAAGATGATATAGAGTTTCCTGCCTTGGATAAGGGGATGGACTAGAAGACCTCCAAGGTCACTTCCAGTCCTATGATTCTATTCTATTCTAGGTTGGTACTTGTTTCCCTGGAGTGAGAAGAATGTGCACCAATTCCAACCATAGAATATTCCAACACTTCCTTGCTTCACTCGGATTTTTGACTGTGTGCAAAAATGTGGCATGGGGGTGTTGGTTTGTTTCAAAGGAAGAAACAAATTCTAACATTGGAAAGTTATTGATTCCATGGCATACAGTCTCTTTTCTAGCTCTTCTTCAGCATACCTTTAAACATGGCAGAGTGATCCCAGGGAATCTGGATAAGAAGAATCCACAGCTTACCATCCTGGGAACTGCAGAATAGAAGTGGACTGGCCTATTTTCTGTCTCTTTGAAGCCATATTTTAACTAATCACTTTCCTTTCATCTGGAGACCAAGTTCTTGCAAATACAAAGCATCTGAGGGATTTTATCTTCTACCTGAAGGTCTCCATTCATGTAAAAGAGAATCTAAAGGGAGTGAACTTCCTAGGATTGCATGTCATCTTAACTCTGTCCCTTTCTTCCACTGACAGAAAAGAAATTGTGTGATATCTTTTGGAGTAATAAGCATTGTCTAGCAAGCATAAAGGGACGCGGTGGCTCAGTGTGTTAGGACGCTGAGCTTGTCGATCAGAAGGTCGGCAGTTTGGCAGGTCAAATCCCGAGTGCCGCGTAACAGAGTGAGCGCCTGTTACTCGTCCCAGCTTCTGCCAACCTAGCAGTTCGAAAGCACGTAAAAATGCAAGTAGAAAAATAGGGACCACTACGGTGGGAAGGTAACTGCATTCCATGCACCTTTGGCGTCTAGTCATGCCGGCCACATGACCACGGAGACGTCCTCGGACAAGCGCTGGCTCTTCAGCTTTGAAATGGAGATGAGCACCGGTCCCTAGAGTCGGAAACGACTAGCACGCATGTGCGGGGGAACCTTTACCTTTACCTTTAGCAAGCATAAATTTATCTCAAAGGATCATGTAAAGCATAGTTTTGTGCAGGATCAGATAGAAGATAGGGGTTCCCATAAGAGAGTTGTTAGCAATCGTATCAACTGGCAATGCTCTGAATATTCTCTTCTTCACCAGGAATCACTTATCCAGCAAAATGTCAGAAGGCGAAGTATGAACAGAACAGATACAGGATTGTGAACAGTGTACTAATCCAGATACTTGACCTGCATGTAGAACCAGAACCTATAATTATATCCCAATATAATTATATCACAGAACCATCCATTAAATCCTGGGATGACATTGATGAGTGGGTTTTAGATGTCATGCCCTAAGCACACGCTCACCTGTCAGACTCTCAACTTATTTCCCCTATGCATTATACTGTAGAATAGAGTAGAATAGAATGGTAACTTTATTGTCACTTTGAATGTACACTAATCGGCATACATTAAAATGAAATTTTGTTGCATTCAACTCTCAAAGGGTCACCACCTCCAATGTACACTACATAAATATGTCAAACATAAATAAATATAGTATAATGGATTATTGTGGGTAATTAAAGTGGAGGAACCCACAAGATAGTAGCCTCGTGTTAGCTTTGAATTCTCAGAGCTGCTGCTACTGCATAACTCGCCCTCCACCTTTTCTTAGCCTATGTACGATAGATATGTTGGAGGACTTCATTCATTCATTCAAATGATATGAGTGTAATGGAGTGTGTGGATGGCTTTGGGGGAAAGAGGGGAAGAGATGCTACATAGGAACAATCAGACAAGAAATGGAGAAGCCCCCAGTGGCTTAACAGTCAGAGAAAGAAACTTGGGAAGCACTCACCCTAATTGTTCAGACAGTGAAAAGTGTCAGCAAGTAATTTGTACTTTCAGAATTGCAAGATTCTGTCAATGTAACCTTGCAGTAAAGTAGAATTAGCTCATCTTATCATGTTTTCTGTCTGGTTTACCCAGGATGGCTGACAGTGACACATAAGTAATATATACATATAAGATAAATCATGCTTCTTGAACCTGTCTGGGGAATTCTATGAGTCAAAATCCATACATTTAGAAGTTCTCTAGGTAGAGGAAGTCTAGTGATGAGTTTAGTGATGACTGCACTCTCTTTGGGCTTTGCCTTATTGTGGGCTCTGATGAATGTCAATGGGCTCCAGACAGATGTCATGGGAAGCACAGTGATCAATTGTCATCTTATTACTACTGTTATCTTTCTGTTACTAAATCAAAATTCTTGAGGTACACTTTGGGAAGAAAAGGCTTTCTAAAAAAAAGCATTAGAGGTGAGTTTACTGCAAGTAAACATTTTTTCAGAGGTGTCAGTTTTGTAGAAGGCACCACTTTGGAGAAGACTTATCAAGACTTGAGACTTGGGGATAATCACATATTTTCCCCCCACTCATATCAATAGAGGTGTTACAAGGCTCTGGAGGAAATAACAAGATAACAACATGGGTTAAAGTCAGTGGTGGAATTAAAATGTGTGAACAACCAGTTGTCTGTGTGGATCCTGCTTCCAGAAAGTCCATTCTGGGCCTGGGCAACAAAAAATTAGCTACTGATTCTGCCGAAGTGGTGCCAACTGGCTGAATCCCACCACTGGTTAAAGTTATCAAATGGGGAAAGTGCATCATGTTTCCTTACAGAGTTCCTTCCTCAGAGCTATCTACATTATGACCCTGAAATCCCTGTAAAGTTTCTCTATCGTTTCCCCTTTCTATCTCTCTTTTAGAAAAGGGGTTTGGTGAAATGAAATAGTTCAGGATAGGCTCAGGAACAACAATAACAACAACAACAACGAAAAAGGATCTGACTCCCACCCCAAAATGAGTGTTGTTAATGGTGAAGTAGAGTATCCAGACCTTACTTATCAATGACGATCCATTTTTAAAACCGATCTCACCGGTCTGGATCCTCTCACTTCATCAGACCATCCTCTTTCAGGCAGCATGGCCACTGAAGTCCATCACATTTTCAGAACAACAACTTGCTGAGTTAAGGGGAAGTTGATCTGAGTGACAGATGTGGTATTGCAATCAAGAAGACTCAGCAGGTAAGGGATGTGGATTGTCCTGGTTTCATGTGCGGTGCTGTGATTAGCGCTACCAGCATTAACGCTGAAACACTTACCACAGCCAAAAAGTGCTCCAACCATCTGTCTTACTTTCACCTTATCAGTAAGAGAACCCTGTTGGAAGCACATATGTTTCTTTGTGTTCCCCTGCTGGGAGAATGATTTATATAATAACGATGCCTGTCAGCAGCCTGAGAATTTATTTCAGCTGTTGGAACTCACTAGCCAGCTCACACAGACATTGGCTGGCCCTCTGCTAGGTTTATGGATTACCATGTAAGAAATTACTTCCTCCCAACCACCTCTTTCATCACCTTTTCTGCTTCAATATCTATGAAAAAGTGCACTTTTTTACATGTACTTATAATGTTATGTTATATAGTGCCCAAAAGATTTGCAGTAAAGGCCAACCTAATGAAGTCAGCAGAACTCAAAAATCCTGGCTGGGAGGTTGCTGTGCCAAATTGGATCAGATCTATTTTTATCAGCTCAATAAGAATTTTAATGCTAAAATGAGTCAGGACAGAAAGGTGTGGGGTCACCGTGAAGTGGGGAAATTGGAGTATCCCTGATCAGAAGTTGGTGACAACCAGGTACTGGAAGTCCTTGCAGTGAAAATAATTAGCCAAATTCACTTAGTATTCGAGGGGCTGCCACAAAGAGGAGGGGGTCAACTTGTTCTCCAGAGTACCAGACGGCAGGACAAGAAACAATGAATGGAAACTAACCAAGGAGAGAAGCAACCTGGAATTAAGGAGAAACTTCTTAACAGTGAGGACAATTAACCAGTGGAACAGGTTGTCATCAGAAGTTGTGGGTGCTTCATCACTGGAGGTTTTCAAGAAAAGACTGAACAGCCACTTGTCTGAAATGGTATGGGACAGGGGTGTCAAACTGCTGGCCTGCAAGCCAGACACATCACCAGGAAACCACACCCACCCCATTGCCGGCAATGGGGAAAAAGCTCCAATACGTTGTGCAATGTTATGTGACATCGTGAGTTTGACATGTCTAGTATAGGGTCTCCTGCTTGAGCATGTCCAAGGAGTAAATTCAAAAACTCCTTATCAGAAGTTGATGAACTGTGGTTCATTTGACGCATGATGAACAACAGGTAAAAGAAAGAAAACCTGAAACATATTCTACTGTAAAAACTTTAATCAGAGAAAAAAGAAAGAAAGACTCTTAACTGACTACATGCTCTGTCTCACCAGACAGCAGAGAGAAAGAAAAAGAAGAAACTTTTGTTTGGACATGCACACAGTAGTAGAGCCAGACATGAAACCAAAACATGGTTGAACATGTGACACTCACCATGGTTACAATGATAAAATAACAGCACAGCTGCAGAGCAGACTGCAACGTGCTTAACTGGCAAACACATAAAAATGCAGTGACTACCCCTTCTTTGTCAATAAAGCAGAACTCAGATAAGACACATTTTCTTATGCAGATACTCGTGCTGGGCTGCAGGAAGTGGCTTGGTAAGCATATCAGCAATCTCATCATGTGTAGGCACATACTGCAATTCCACAAAACCCTGTTTAACTACTTATCTTATATTTTGATAACGGATGTCAATATGTCTAGACCTTGAACCTGTAAATCGTGTTTCAGATATATAAACCACAGATTCATTATCTTCCATCACAGTGATTGGTCGAATTGGAATTGTCCAGATATCTGCGACTAAAGCATCAAACCACGTTAGACAATTACTGCATCTGAAACACAAGCATATTCAGCTTCAGTAGATGAACAAGAAACAAAATCCTGTTTACGCACATGCCAGTACACAGGACATCCATTTAAAAATATCATATAACCTGAAGTGCTCTTACATGATTTCTTATTGCTCACCCAATTGGAATCTGCATAACAACATAACTCTGCATAATTAGTATGTTCTAATAATAACTTTATGTTTTAGTGTGTTTTAAGTATCTCAATAACTTTTTAACACATGTCCAATGAAACTGTTTTGCCTTGCCTACGTGTCGTGATAAGAGATTAACACTAAGTGCAATGTCAGGTCTAGTCCAACTACTAATATACAGCAGCGACCCAATTACTGAGCGATAAAGTGTTTGATCTTCAAACTCAGGACCTGGTTCATGTGCCAAGTTGTGAAAATCGGTTTGCATGGGTATACTCACTGTCTTGGCATCCTTCATGTTGCAGTGATGCAATAGTTGTTCAATTTTATCTTCTTGTGTGAGACTAAACCCCTTCTGAGTTTTGGCAACCTGAGCACCCAAATAAGTATTAATATATCCTAAAGCCTTCAACGTGAAATACTTTTGTAAAGCTTTAGCAAAAATCTCACTCATCTGCTAATTTGGACCAATATAAACAATATCATCAACATAAACAAGAACTATCTCATACCCATTGTCAAATCTTTTAGTAAACATGCATTTGTCTGTTTCAGACTTAATAAAGCCCATTGAATTTAGTTTGTCAGTAAGACATAAGTACCACATTAAACCAGGCTGTTTCAAACCATAAAGACTTTTGTGTAGAAACCACATATCCCCTTCTTGTTGTCGGAACCCTGGAGGACCTTTCACATAGATTTCTTCATCTAGGTCAGCATGTAGATAAGCCGTTTCAACATCGAACTGGAAAACCTCTAAACCAAGGATAGTTGCAGTGGCTAAGGCGATTTTCACACTCTCAGTCCAAACTGTGGGTGAGTAAGTATTTGTATAGTCCTCAGGATAACATTGAGCAAAACCCTGAGCTACAAGTCTGGCCTTATACAACAACTCACCATTTGGCTTCTTTTTAATTCTGTAGACCCACCGAGTGCCAACAACTTTCTTGTTTGCTGGAGGGCTTGCAGGCGTAAACACTTGAAGTTTCTTTAGACTGTCCATTTCAGCCTGCATTGCCTCATACCATTTATCTTGCTCAGATTCAGGAAGATGTTTGATTTGAGTGAACTTATCAGGAGGAAGAGTAACATTACAAATCAAAGGTAAAGGTGCATTCGTTACATGCCACGAATACCATTTTGGAGGGATTCCCTTTGTGGCCCTCTTGGAACGTCTCGGAACGACTGTCCGTTCTTCTTCCGTTTCGTCCTCATCATCGTCACTAGCAGCAGCATCGGCAGCTTGCGAAGACAGGACAGTAGGTTGAGAAGAACTCGTGGAAAGAACATTTGCCTGTGAGTCTTGATCATCAGGCTGCGTGGCATTAGCAGCAGCATCTCTAGGAAAATAAACTCCAAGATCGTTAGAATGAATCCTGGACCAGTCAGCATCTTCCTCAACAGTAGCGGATTGGGAAATCACAATTACATGACTGGAGTCAATGTATTTGCTCCATTTTGAATTATCATCAATACCCATAAATCTCATTCGTTTTTCTGCAGGACCTCCTTTCTTTCTTTGAGCTAAAGGAATATTCACCATAGCGTATGAACCAAAAATATGGAGATGCAAGAGATCAGGCTTGTATCCATATAACATGAAGTAAGGGGTCTGATTTATTACACTACTCCATGTATGGTTGATGATATGATGAGCATATTTAATAGCCTCACCCCAGTATGGGAGACTGAGGTTAGTGTCTTCAAGGAGGCAACGCATCATGGTTTGCAGTACCCCATTTCTGCGTTCTGCCACTCCATTCTCAGCCGGAGTGTAAGGAGCTAAGGTCTGGTGTAGCATGCCATTCTTACGCATCCAGTCCTGAAAACACTGAGTCATGAATTCAACACCTGCGATCACTCTGAATTCTAGCTATTCTAACTTCGTGTTGGGTATAGACAAGAGCGGCAAAGTCTTTAAAGATCTGAAAGGTCTCAGATTTTTCTTTCATAGGGAATACATATCCATATCTAGAATAATTATTAACAATTGTCAAGAAATATTTTTTACCACCAATTGTTGGTGGAAAAGGACCCACTATGTCAGTGTGTACCAAATCAAAAATGTGTGTTGACGGGCGTGTAGCGCGCTTTGGAATTGCTGCTGCTTTGGATTTGGATTTTTTGCAGACAGCACAATCCAAGAACACCTTACATCCCTTTAGATCCAAACCTCTTGTGAACTCTGGCATCTTCTTAAGAACACGGAAACTGGCATGACCCAATCTTCTGTGCCACTTATGAATACACCTGTAATGCAAAGGTTTACCTGTTAGTGAATTCTCAACATTAGCATGTATATTAGGAACCTCAGGCTTGCCGTGGGCAATCTGTGTCTTATTTGTCCTCTTGTTAGCTTTAGAAGCCTTAGAAATAGCAACAGGATCTCTCTCTAGGACATCTCTCACTGGGCCTGCACTCTCCTTTTTTGGAGCTTGTCTACTTGCCTGCTCTTGCCACTTAGATTTTGGCTTTATGTAATAAACACCACTAATCAACATGGTTTCAGCAACAATATCTCTGTCTTTAACTACATAACTTGCTTTTTCAAGGTGATGGACCTTGAATTTTGATACCCTAGACAAGTGACTGTGACTAAGTAAACTACTATTTGCTGATGGTACATAATAAACATCAGGAATAAATGCATCGAGCTCTTCTACTGCATATAAACAGTTCCTTTCCCCATGTCCTGAACAGGATGATTTGAAAAAGAGTAAAGCTCACGAAGTTCAGATTCAGGCTCATGCATTTCTGTATAAAGCTTTTTTCTCTAAGTAACATGTAATGCTGCTCCACTGTCCAGAGTCCAAAGAAGTCGTCTGTCATACTCTGGTCGAGGTTGTGGATCATTGGTTAAGGCCAATGTGGCAAGTGGAGCTTGCAGATCACGCCTGGGACCATGACGACCTTGTTGTCCACCTCTACCTCTGCCTCCTCTGGAATCTGTTCCTCTGGGCTGGTACGTGGCAGGCACTGAGAATCGTTGGGAACAATCCTGGGTGGCATGTCCCACATGATTGCAGATGTAACATCTTGGCATCCTTGGAACATAGGCTCTTCCACGGAACGGACGCCTCACTGGAGCTCTTGATGCAGGTGGTCCTCATAAATGTGATGCGGCTTGCATAAGTGCCTCCTCTTCAGTTAAAATCCTGCATACATGATCCACCGTACATTGGGTAATGGGTACTTGATTAATTTTGGTAATAGCATCTTTCCATTCATAATTCAATGAGTTAATAATAATGCTGATCATTTGAAAATCATCAATAGGATAGCCTTTTTCACCCAGTTCTTTTCATATTCCTTTCATTTTAGTCAAATGGTCTCCAATACATTCACCAGGTTTTAATCTCAAACCATGGAACTTGGACAAAAGCACACATGTAGACTCAATCGACGTAGGCCGATAGCATGCTTCTAATTGAGTCCAAATCTGTTGGGCAGTTGCATCTTGTGAAAAAGTGAGCTGCAATTCAGTGTCCATTGACATCAATAATGTTGTGCATGCTTTAGTATTTAAGTCCCATATGTCAGGGGTCCATGGCTGGGCAGGAGGGTTAAATACCATGCAATGGGTACCTTCTCTGCAGAGCTAAAGTCCAACTTCACTGACCCATGCCTTGTAATTTTGTCCTGACTGCTTCAATTTCGAGTCACCAACCAGTGGAAGAAGCCTGTTGAGGAACATGCATTTGAGGTACTGGCTGTGCAGGTTGTGCAATCCGGACTTGACCTGCAGGAGGCACTGGTGGCGCCTGTGCTAAGACTTGAGGCAGTTGCATTGGGGCTGCCGCTGGTAACAGTGCTGGTTGTGGCTGTACTTGAGTCGCAATTCCACCCTGGCCAGCAGAAGGCGCTGGTGCTTGACCTGAAACATTAAGTTGGCCTGCAGATGGCGCTGGCCTTTGTATTTGAGAACCCAATGGTAGCTGCACTTGGGCTGAATGTTGCTGTGCTCCGTCTGGAACAGGAACCTGGATAGTAACAGTATTAATAGGAATTTTAGCACCTAGACTAGAAGACCTCCAAGGTCCCTTCCAGCTCTATTCTAATTGATTGATTGATTGATTGATTGATTGATTGATTGATTGATTGATTGACTACTTAAGAGTGGGCCAGATTTAGCCCACTAAATTTTTTTGCTAAGTGCAAAATAACCTCAAAAATCTCTCCAGAAAGATTACCTTCATGGAATTTAATAATAAGCTCTGTTGATTTAAATGGGACTTACCTCCAATAAGTTTCTAAAGCAGAGACAATGTGCAAGTGGTAATCTATTACAGGTGGCTCTAATAATGCTACAGTAGCTGTGGCTGAAGTAATTACAGGTATTCCTCAATTTACAACCACAACTGGGATCAGAATTTTTGTGTTAAGCAAGGTAGTTAAGTGAGTTGCACCCAATTTTATGACCTTTTTGGTCATGGTTGTTCAGTGAATCTTTGCTATGGATAATTAAATTGTGCAGTCTTTAAGCAAATCTGGCTCCCCCATTTGTTTGTTTGTTGGAAGCTGGCTGGGAAGGTCACAAAATGATGATCACATGACCCTGGGACACTGCAATCATCATAAATATAGGCTGGTTGCCAAGTGCCAGAATTTTGGTCACCTGAAGTATGGGGATGCTGCAATGGTCATAAGTGTGAGCACCGGTTGTAAGTCACTTTTTTTTAGTGCCATTGTAACTTTGAATGTTGAAAATTACCTTTAAAGGGCAGTGGATTGAGCTGCCCTTTCCCTTCTTTCTGACAATTCTTATATTCTTCTGCTGACTCCTTTCTCTCACCCAATTCCCAATCCCTTTTTTTCCTCCTGCCAAAAGGAATGGCTCATTTTGCTCAGAACTTGCTAAAGGTTTTCTAAATTAGGCCAAGGGGCGCATTTGGCTCTGAGACCGCTTACCCCATCTGTTGCACAGAACTACATTTTTACTGAATAAGCCCCAGTGAATACAATGTGATATATTATGTGACTGCACATAGAATTGTAAATTGATTAGTCATTCCTTTCAGTGCTTCTGTAGAGTCAAAACTAATCCATAGCATGTACTGTAATTACAAAAAGCTTTAACTGGATGATGTCCGAGTACTTAGTTTTTATGGGATAGTTGATCAGACTAATCGTATCTTACAGTGGTGGGATTCAAATATATGAACAAATAATTCTCTGTGTGGATGCTGCTTCTGGAAGTCCATTCTGGGCCTGGGCAACAAAACATTAGCTACCGGTTCTGCCAAAGTGGTGCCAACCGGCTGAATCCCACCACTGGTATCTTAACAGATTTTAGAGGTGGTTGTTTTGTTTTGTTTTCCCAAGAAAAGGTAGTTTGAAAGAAAACCAAATTTTGTCTCTTAACTTCTTCAATGCTTGTAATTATGCACTATCACTTAAATTGTCCTATTCTCAATTGTCTCTGACATGACAGATTTTTTAAAAAAGTAAATATGTTTTTCAAAAAAACAATATCTTTGTTTTTTTATATTGAAATCCATCCAAAACAACAAACTTTAAAATGCAATGCATTGGAAAGTGAGTTGGTAAAATTTGTTATGAGTGAATGTGTCTCACTAAAACTTCTCCACTGAGATAATTCCAATAATCTTTGAAGGCCTGTGGCTACTATTACATCCCCATCTCCACTGGATGAGAACAATGAATGAAACAGCTGGTTAAAGTCCAAATAAAATGCTAGGGTGGGATTTCTCAGCATTAGAGCTACTGTCATAGTGCAGACTAAATAAATATGACGATCAGAGTTCGTGGTGAATTGGAGCCAAGGGAAGTCATTTGCTAGCTAGTCAAACAATGCAACTTCCACATCATAATCTATCATATATACAGGACATTTGGTGGGATGCAAATGGCTTTGTACACCTGATAACATTTGCCCTGAAAATATTGGACCAAGAGCTGCTCTGCTAAGGGGATTACAAGAAGCAGAAGCTACTTATTTTATTGTTATTTCTTTTAAAACATCTTTGTGCTGATCAGCAAGCTTCCAATGCAACTTAAATAAATTAAAGCACACTGCTAGTCTAGTCTAGTAAATTATATCAGCTATAAACTCTGCATTATGAAGCCCTTGGTTTAAGTTTCACCTCTCCTGTGACCTCACTATCTGATCTCAGCTATAATACTTTCTCTCAACCTAAGTCGATTTAGCTGCAGCACGAAATAACGCTAAAGTATCTTACAGGTTTTTCTCAACATTTTCTCCCAGGGCAAGTTCCCAAAACTGATCTAAAGCAGGCATTACTGAACTAAAACTCACAACAGTTTGTTAATTGTTAACTAACAGCCAGCCAGTTTGGTCTAGTGATTAATGCAGGGGTCTTCAAACTAGGCCCTTTTATGACTCGTGGACTTCAACTCCCAGAATTCCTCAGCCAGCATGCCTCCATTCTGGGAGTTGAAGTCCACAAGTCATAAAAGGGCCAAGTTTGAAGACCCCTGGATTAATGCACAAGGGTAGAAAGCAAGGGGACCATGAGTTCTTGAGCTGCCTTGGACATGAAAGTCAGCTGGGTGACTTCAGGTCAATTACTCTCTCTCAACCCAACGCACTTCACAGGGCTGTTATTGTGAGGAAAATAGGAGAAGGGAAGTGTGTTGAGTTATTTAATATAAGCAGGATATAAATAATATAAAATAAAATATCTCAAGCCAGTGAGGCTGCTAGGAGTTGAAGTTCAGTGGCATCTAGAGGGTGATCAGTTGCCCACTCCTTATGGAGAGGAAAAAATATCTGACAGTCTTTTTTCATTAAAGCTATATAAAATCATGGAAACTGGTCTATAAGAGGAGCCATTTCAGCATTAGCTGAGTGGTACAAGTGATTGCCTAAAGGGTGCAGTAGGAAAAGAACTTGATAGCTTCCAGACATTTTGGATCTGTGAGAATTATAATCGTAAACATCAAGAATCTGCCTAACCTTGAGATACAATTTTGATTGTTTTTCAAAAGACTACTTTTGAGAAACATGGCCAATTCACACAACTCAAACTGAAGGTGTTTTCACAAGGAAACTTTCATGAAATCATATAGATGGGGTACCTGGAACAAATCCTCCTGAATCAAAGCATGCAAAGAGATATTTTTTAAAGAAAAAGATGAGCTATTGGCCAAAAGCAGAACACTTTAAAGGTACACTAAATTTGATATTGTGTTGGGAAACCAAAAATACAGTTTATTCTTCAGGTTGTATAGCTCTCTGAATTTTGTAAAGCAGATCCTAGCTCATGTTTGATACAAAATTAACTATATTAAGGGAAATTCCATAGGGTGACACATATTTTAGGGTAAAGTGTGAAGAAAATGGCCTGTTTCTACACTGTATCTAATTCAATCAGGCACAACTCATTCAAATCTTGTTAATTGTTGACTGTGGCAGCACACACACCATCTTACTGTCATAGTACTCACTCATTTTTTTTCCCATGGCCACTGCAGACAATCAGTGTGTTGGGAGATTTGTTCTGGGCAGCTAGGACTTGGAAGTGAATCCTGTAATCAAGAGTCTTACTTTCTCAAGTTCAGTTTCTCTGCAGCTGTGTTTGTTGGAGGACTAAGTAAGGAAAATAGATTAATACATGGCTATCGGTATACCCATTACAAAGCTTTCTAATTTTTATTATTTTTAATAATGAAGTATAGGAAATTACACTACCAATAGAAGAAAAAGATACACTAGAGTGAGGCAGAGAGATATATTATAAACCTAGATATATTAACTAAAATAACAAAAAAGAGAGAGGAAGGACTAATTAACAGGAAAAGGGGGACAAAGGTTTCATACAATATCCACTTATAATCAATATAAGATTAATTCAATACTTAAGCTTATCATTATATGTAGACCATATACAAACTTAATAATGTTGTATCTTCTAATTTGGGGGACACAAAGGCCTAAACCTGAGCATGACAGGGTCTGTATTGGGCTATTTTTAGCTGGTTTTTGATGTCGCCCACAGCACAATATATTTTGTATTTTGGAAATCAGATCAAAATATATGTTAACGAAAATACCAGCTTATGTTTGTATGTGTGTTTTAAATGCAGGCAAACTTATAGATGCAAAAATGACCAAAACTGGAAATAGTTCAAGCTATTCTCTCTTTGTCCTTACTTTATAGGCCAATGTTTTAAAGAAGTAATTTTTGGAAGCCCTATGATCATTAATGAAAAAAGTGTAAAAAGGAATTTCAACCTTATACAAATTAGAGAGCAAAACTAGAGATGTGTCATATAGAAACATTGCCTCTTTCTTTTGCCTCAGCTGAAAACATTTTACAAGCTCAGAGAAATACTGTTTAGGACTGTGGCATGTTGAAGTCTTTAAAAGCAATAGGAAGGTACCTTTAAAAACGTTTGCACAGAATAATTTTTAAAAACTTGCAAAGACAAATAGATTTTTTTTCCAGATTCACTCCCAATTAAGATTTGGTTACTCGAATAGGACCAAATGAAAGGATTCCTTACTTTATGACTGTTTTTAAAAGCTTAATATTTTGTAGAAGTAAATCGCACCACTTCTCTTCAAATACATTTGATAAGTTGCAGTTTGGACCACCAGTTCTTATGCCTGATCCATTACTAAGACTTGGGGCAGGAAGCTTTTACGTTAGAATGATTTCCAATAGAAGTATTGACTCTCTATAAATAAATGATAACTTTGCCATCAATATGATAGCTGCCATTTTGTCTAAAGCAATCCAAATAACCTCCAAATGGCCCATGACATACCATATAGCCATAAGCCATACCCTTGTTGTGTCTGGCAATGGATATTTTGCAATATAAACTGCCAATTCCATTTTTTCTTCTCAAATTGTTACACAGCCTGTGGAAGACAGGCTAACTGATAACAACCACTGAGAATGTGTAACTTCTGCTTCCATTATTCTTTTTTTAAAAAAGTAAGAACTTTCCAGTGTCAGAAGCAATATTTCCAGTAGAAGAGAATTTCTAAGGGATATCAGCACTTCACTCTTCATGGATTTTGGTTTCAGTGTTCATGTTCACTGAAAACTACTCTTCTGGAAGACCACCAGGCTAAAAGACTTTTCAGCATTACTGTAACCTTTTCTTTCCTTTTTCATTTGAAGAAGAGAGTTTGACAAACATATAAATTTGTTTCTGGCTTAACAGGAACAAAAGTCATCAATTATAGAGATCACAGGTGACTTGTCCCTTAAGATGGAAAGATCAATAAGGAGAAGTGTGTCCACAAATAGAACAGTTCAAGAGATTGTGTGACACTTCCATTATTTACTTCCTTCATTATTCAGTATTGTTTTCAAACATCTTAAGTTGTTAGTGCAGAAAGCAAAGTATAAAAATTGGATTAAATTTAGCAAACAGGGCTGTGTACTGCTTCAAATCTGGTGGTACGGGAGCGAGTTTTCAATGTACAAGGAAATGCTCATAGCACCTGTCTACAACTCTTTAATCCAGACAAGGCCCAGGGGCCAGATCCAGCCCGCGAAGTGATTTCATGTGGCCCGCGAAGCCATCCTGGAAACAGTGAGGGAACGGCCCCCGCTGCCTTGGCCCTGGCCCAGAGACCCTCCTCCTGCCAGAGACCCTCAGATCTGTCCCACTCCTGCCCAGGTCCCCATAGGCACCCATGATGCAAACGATGTAGAGCTGGCCACGCCCACCCAGTAGGCCATACACACTCTAGCCACACCCACCCAGTAGGCCACACCCACCCTGGCCATACCCAACCGGCCCCCTAAGGGCAACCGCAATGCTGATGAGGCCCTCAATGAAATTGAGTTTGACACCCCTGCTTTAATCCATAAATATCTTCTTCCAGGATCGTGATGCTGCTGTAGAAGAAGATGCAGCTGCGTTACCCCATGTGAACACCTGGTGAAGGAAGGAAGGAAAAAGCATAACTGATTTGTCAGTTGATGATGAAAGATTAAGAGAATGAATGAAAGATACAAAGGCGATAAGAAGTTCTGAAAGGGTGATAGACCATTATTTGGTAATCTAAAAAGTGATACTTGGAGAAAAATGGCTGTGGAACAAAAAAGAAAAGAAAAGAAAGTCAAAATAGAACAACTGCTGGAGGAAAGAATACTTGTATGATATGTAATAAGTTTCCCAAGAGAAATAATGGAAAGTGAACTTAAGGAAAGAGGATATGGAAGTTGTTTGGAAGAAATGGAAAAGAAATATGGTACAGAAGATAACCAAAATGTGTTAAGTTGTAGTAATGGGAAATGTAACAGAATAACAGAGTTGGAAGGGACCTTGGAGGTCTTCTAGTCCAACCCCTCGCTCAGGCAGGAAACTCTACCATTTCAGACAAATGGCTGTCCAGTCTCTTCTTAAAAATGTCCAGTGTTGGAGCATCCACAACTTCTGGAAGCAAGTCAATCCACTGATTAATTGTTCTAACTGTCAAAGAATTTTTTCTTAGTTCTAGGCTGGTTCTCTCCTTGATTAGTTTCCATCCATTGCTTCTTGTCCTGCCTTCAGGTGCTTTGGAAACTAGGTTGACCCCTTCTTCTTTGTGGCAACCCCTGAGATATTGGAACATACTATCGTGTCACCCCTACTCCTTCTTTTCAATAAATTAGACATATCCAATTCCTACAACCATTCTTCATATGTTCTGTGGAATGCTGAAGTAAAAGAAGATAAAAACACACCAAAACTGCATGTATGAGAATGAATGCTGCAAAAAAAAAGAATGAAAAAAGCTATTGCACAATGAAAGTTGATAAAAACCAAACAGAACAAAGAATATGTGGGGCTGGAGCTGGAATGAAGGAGCCCGGGATGAGGAGATTACCATCCCAATGGAGCTAATACAATGGGTATTTTTGTACTTAAGAGCACTGTAAAAGTAATAGAGAGTTGTCTCTGTTCCCATCAGCCATAAATAGGTATGTGATCTTATTTTCTATAGTCAAGGTGACACTAAAGATAACACTCTCCTAATGTTTGTCTACAGCTCGCAGCATGAATGCATAGTAGAGAAAGGATAGAACTGATCAGTAGTAGGGATAATTACAAGTGAAATAGGAAAATCATTTTCTTTGCATTTTTGTTCATCATTATGACAGATAATGAGTTGACATGGAACAAAGATGGAGTGGAACGTCTTGTCTTCTTTCACTCTCTAGCATGAAGCCCCCCAAACGCAATTTTAATGCTGATGATGAGGAGACCAAACTGTTGCACCTGGGAAATGTATGTATAGTATCCATGTGCACAATTCTGCTTCGTGCTTTGTTTGTTTAATAGTGAGGATTCCTTGAACCACCCTTACGATGCCTTAGGAAATAATTAAATCTTATCCCTAAAGAATATTTTAATTTTGCCACATGGAAAACATCCATCCGTAGGACCACGGAGGCAAAATGGCAAAATGAGCGCCACGACATCATAATGCAAATTTGTCTCTTTGCTTTTGTGACATAATGTCGCCCGCAAATACAAGGGCTAAAGCTTGTGTCATGTCACAGTGTGTGTTTTATTGTTGCGGATATCCCTGGATGCAACTAATAAGACTCTTTTTAAAGGTTGCAGTTTTTCAGCTTTCACCTTCAATGAAGCGTTACTTTATCGACTCTTGCTGGAGAAGATTTCCACCCACCGCCCAGAAACATTGCCTGTTGCTGTGCTAAGCAGGTGTATCTTGCTGTCAACCTGCATGAATGCTGACACAGATTCCCTTGTGGTAGCCAATTAGGAGAAAAAAACTTTGATAATAATAAGTACACTTCCTTCAAGTGGTGACGATCTGCTATTGTTAATGCACTAACTATAGGACTACTGATAACTGTAAAAATACAATGGATGAGCCAATTGAGATGCGTTCACCTTTTTTTTTCTCAGTAGGAAAATAAAAAGTAGAAAGAGCAATAGACCCTGGGAAGACAACACTTAACATCCATCAGAACCAGAATGGAATAATACAGAGGACTAGATAGCCAGCAGATTTGGACAATGGGAACACATCCCCACTATTCTATTCATACAAAAATTGCTACCCCTTGGAGACCTTTTGAAATTGTTATAGATGCTACTCCATGAAAAGAACCGTGCAGCAGCAGCAGCAGCCTGCTCAACAGATAAGGGAGAGAATTCCATTCAAAATGTGTGAATGGATGTCATACATTTGTTTATAGGCATTTGGGTGGGAATCAGTTGTGATTTTAAACAACCTGAAGGTGAGAAAAGAAAAGCTGACAGATTGGCCCACCCAAATGTGGGGGGTTCTGATTGCTTCCATCTTCAAAGGCTGGACAACCAGGCAACCATATTATTTATTTTATTTATTTATTTAATAATATTTCTATACCGCCCTTCTCCCAAAGGACTCAGGGCGGTGAACAGGGCAAGAATAAAAATACAGAATTACAAAAATTAAGAAAGGATTAAATATATGCCCACTAAAAACAGTCAATACAATAAAACAACAGTAAAAACCCCACCAATCCCCCATCAGGCCAGGCCGGCTTGTTCGAATAAGAATGTTTTTAGATCGCGGCGAAAGGAGCGAAGATCGGGCGCCATCCGGAGCTCAACCTGTAACTGATTCCATAGCTCCGGGGCGCCCACAGAGAAGGATCTCCCCCTGGGGTCCACCAATCGACATTCTCTGATCGGTGGCACCCTGAGGAGGCCCTCTCTGTGGGAATATTAGTGATACTATTGTGTCTTCTTTTTCAGCAAGCTCCTCGTGACTGACAGCTACCCACCAAATGAAAAAAATTACTCCCTCCGTGCTATGAATGAACTTATGATTATGATTTTGGCTATTGTAGATTGGTGAGAATTCTTCCATTCATTAAAAAAAGTCAAATATGGGAGAAAATGTAATTTGTCCATTCATTCTGTCTTTTCTTCAACTGCCACCACAGTACATTTTTCTGAACAAATGACAAAACCAACTTATTTGTGGCAAGTTTGACTGATCCACATTCATAAAAAGAAGCATGCCATGATGACCATTTTTTAAAAGTATTTTCATGTGAATTTCTCAGAAATTTATTGGACTGTAGATATTTGAACCAATATTGCTTCTTTATTCCTCTCCATTTTTCCTTTTGAGAAAGCAATTTACTTACATCATGCAGCCCCTAAAACTATTCACAATATTTTATACTAATGACTTCATCTTTGTTCTGTGACATTACAAGTTGTCCTCAGTTTGAGAAGCAAACTAAATATTTTTAACGGTGTAATCTAGACTAGACTAGACTAGACTAAGCTAGAACAGAACAGAACAGAATGAGTTAGAAGGGACCTTGGAGGTCTTCTAGTCCAACCACCGCTCAGGCAGGATACCCTACCATTTCCATTACCCAATCTTATAAAATGTTGCATTATGTCAGTATCTTTCAGGAGATCAATAATAACAATAACAAAGCTGGAAAGTACCTTAGAGGTCATCTAGTCCAACCCCTTGCTCAGGCAGGAAACCTTATACCATTTCAGACAAATGGCTGTCCAGTCTCTTCTTTAAAACTTCCAGTGTTGGAGCATTCACAGCTTCTGCAGGCAGGTTGCTTCACTGATTAATTGTTCTGTCAGAAAATGTCTCCTTAGTTCTAGGTTGCTTCTGTCCTTGACTAGTTTCCATCCATTGCTTGTTGTCCTGCCTTCAGGTGCTTTGGAGAATAGCTTGACTCCCTCTTCTTTGTGGCAGCCACTGAGATGTTGGAACACTGCTATCATGTCACCCCTCGTCCTTAATTAAACTAGACATTCCCAATTGCAGCAACCATTCCTTATACTGTATGTTTTAGCCTCCAGTCCCCTAATCATCTTTGTGGCTCTTCTCTGTACTCTTTCTAAAACCTCAACATCTTTTTTACATTGTGGTGACCAAAACTGGATGCAGTATTCCAAGTGTGGCCTTACCAAGGCATTGTAAAGTGGTATTAACACTTCATGTGTATTTGGTTTTTCTTGCCTAAATGTAGAACCTTACTTTTTCAACATTGAATTTCATTTTATTAGATAGCGCTCAATGTTCAAGTCTGTCAAGATCCTTCTATATCTTAAGCCTATCTTCTGGAGTGCTGGCTATTCCTGCCAGCTTAGTGTCATCTGCAAATTTGATGCGTTCCCATATATCCCCTCATCCAAATCATTGATGAAGTTGTTGAAGAGCACTGGGCCCAGAACAGAGACCTGGGACACTCCACTGCACACTTCCCTCCAGTTGCAGATGTGGTTCCATTGAGGACCACATGCTGAGTACAGCTGGTCATCCAGCTACAAATCCATCTGGTGGTGATGCTGTCTAACCCACATTTTTCTATCTCATCAAGTAGTAGGTTGTGGTCTACTTTATCAAATGCCTTTCTGAAGTCCAAGTAAACTATATCCACAGCATTCCTCTGGTCCACTAATTTTGTCACCTGGTCAAAGAATGCAATAAGATTTGTCTGGCATGACCTGTTTTTGACAAACCCTTGTTGGCTTTTGGTAATGACTTTGTTTGCCTCTAGGTGTTCACTGTTTCATTGCTTGATTATCTTTTCCAAGATCTTCCCAGCTATTGAGATCAGGCTGATAGGTCTGTAGTTTCCTGGATTCATTTCTTTTCCTTTTTTGAAGATGGGAACTACATCAGCTCTTTTCCAGTCCTCTGGTAGTCCCCCAGTGCTCCAGGATCTTTGAAAGATATAGTTCAGTGATTCTGAGATCACATCTGCCAGTTCCTTCAGAACCTTGAGGTGTAATCCATCTGGTCCTGGTGATTTGAACTCATCTAGAGTAGACAGGTGCCCACTTACCATTTTCTTGCCTATCTTAACTTGTGTTTCTCATCTGTTTTTTACGGTACTGTTTTTGATAGGTTTGACTGTTTTTTCCCTTTGTGTAAAGGAGAAAACAACTCAAACTACGACTTGAGTAGTTCTGCTTTCTCCCTGTTGCTTGTCACCTTCTTTCCACTTTCTCCCACTAGTGGACCAATCATTTTCTTAACTTTTTTCTTGTTTTTTACATGTTGAAAGAAGCTTTTTTGATATTTTTGACTTTTGTTGCAAGCCTTAGTTCATTTTGAGCCTTAGCTTTCCTTACTCCATCTTTGCAGGCTTGGGCTATTTGCTGATATTCTGTCTTAGTTATGTGCCCCTCTTTCTACTTTCTATATTTGTCCTTTTTGTCTTTCAATTTATCAGAAAGTTCTTTATGCAGCCATGCTGGTTTCTTTTGAGAGCTGTTATTTTTCTTCTTTGTTGTTATTGTGCTAGACTGGGCTTTTATAATTTCACTTTTCAAAATTTCCTAAGCTTTTTGAGTTGTTTTCTCCTTGAGGATTCTCATCCATTGAATCCTTCCCAAGCTCTCTCTAAGTTTGTTGAAATCAGCTCTCTTACAAGTCCAAGAGTCTAGTTTGACTGTGTTCTATTGTTTGTGCTCCCATAATGTTGAATTCCAATATTGCCTGCCCCACCCCAAAGTTCCTGTGGTTTCAACATCTTCTATCATTTCATCTCTGTTAGTAAGAATTAAGTCCAGATTTCGGGAGAGAGCATCAGCATCTCACAGGATTTGGCCATTGTTAAAGTTGTAACTATTTTACATTGTAGCTTTTTAAAAAACAAAAAGAAAAAAGAAAAGTCATTTTAGAGAACCATAGATGCTATGGACCATAACACCTGGTTTATCTGGCGATATACAAAGCTTTTGGGGGTTATGTGGTCATCCATAAAAAGTAAAAGCTTGTTTTGATGTCAGTCTACGTTGAATACACATTCATGTAAGCATGTACTCATCCATAGAAGACTGGAATAAATGACCTCTAACTGGCCTCTTCATAACTGAGCATTTCTATTGAAAGATTTACCTCATGCAGCAGCATTTCACTTTTATTTGTCAATCAAATAAACTAACAAGCTTTCCTCTGACCTCTCTGTTTCTTCTTTTCAAGTTGCTATGTCACTGAAGCTTCTTCCCTCTATGTTATGCTTCTGTGCCTGATTTCCAGACAACTGAGCCATCTGATATATTGCTTTCAGTACTGTGGGGGTGTTACTGCTCCAACAGACAGCAAACACATCATTTTGCTAGATATCCTCTGAAAGACTGAGCAAACAAGAAATAAATATCTGCCTAGCAAGACAGCATGGCTGAGGTGTTCTTTTAGAAAATGGCTTCTGTGATATTGCTATGCAGATCTACACCCCAAACAAAATATCTTTTCTCTCTGCAATTAAATACTGGGCTATTAATTGAAATGAAGACATTTAAATCTATTTTTTAAACAAAGTGGTATGATTGGAACATTTTTGTCTTTATGGCACTGTTGTGCACTACATCTTTTTAAAATACTATTTATTGGTTGGTTAATCACTTGAGCCAATCACTCTCTGTCGGCTCAACCCACCTCACGGGGTTGTTGTTATGGAGAAAATAGGAGGAAGGAATATTAGGCATATTTGCCACCCTGAATTATCTATAAACTTAATAAAAGTGGGATACAGATATACTACTTCAGTCAATAGATTCTGAGTGGCACACTGAAATATTAGCATTAACTATCCATAAACTATGACATCAGTATAACAACTGATTAAGAAGGGGTAGATTGTAGCCCACCCTCTATACCTAGCCCTCAAAATTCTCAGCGGCCTATTTTAAAGGAAGATATTGAGTAATTTCCTGAAATGGGAGTTAGGAGGCCAAGAATATATCCAGGATAATATACAATAGCTCACTCTGCTTGGGCTACCACCAAGAATGTCTGCCTGTATCAAAGTCTTTATCTTATAGTGTCTTAAAATCAGTAAAAGCTAAAGATTACTTAGAGCTTAATAAAATAAAAATATTCACATTATAAGCAGTGCAGTGAAACTATTATTGGATCTAGTTATTGGGAATGCTTCCGAGATAGAAAAAAGTTTGAAGTATCTTGAACTCATTTTTTAATTTTTTTAAAATCTGGAATAAATGGGAGCCCCCTTATTTTAGCCTTTTCCTGGACAGAGAGAAAAGATGTTTCATATTTTATGTTCCATTCCCTACTGAAGAGAGCTTCTAGAATTGATAGGAGAATGATTCCCAGAACATCCAGCCAGCAATGGAAAGAATTAAAATATTCATACAGACAGCATGGATCTGTGAAATATATGCAAATTACATCAAACTGAACAATTTTTAATAATACGGCTGACATCTGAGCAGAAGCAATGGTGGCCATTAAGAGTGAAAACATTTACACCTCCCAGAATTGCTTTAGTAACTTTGGAAATAATAAGATATTTAACATTTTATGTTCCTGTAAAAAAAGGAAGAAGAATTACTCTATATAAAATAGATCAATATCAATATTGCTCTCAGATGAGCAAGACTGTAGTTCACATTTTGACACCTCCATTAAGTCTGCCGATGACCTTGGGTCATCCATTAATTTTCTATTTAACCCACAACACAAAACTACTTTGAGGAACACCTGCCTGCTTCTGCAAGTTCCATAGAACAGTCTATTCCTAGCTAACCACCATTAGTGGGGAATAACAAGCAATGTAATTGTTAGCCTGAGAGACAATAGCCACATTGCAGCATTCTCTTTCAGCCAGGATCAAAGAAATCACAAGATAGTTAAGCATGATGTGGGAGCTCAACATCACCCCTCGTTTCCTGGGTTCGATGAAAGTTAGGATGGAAATATACATATGGATCCTTAAACACCATGAAAGAAAGTGGAAGAAAAATGTAATGAAAAAATAAATCTAGGGAGTGAAAAGATGTTAGTTAAAAATAAATCATGCCAAACCAATCTTATTTCATTCTTTGATAAAGTGACTAAATTAATAGACCAGGAAAATGCCGTTGACATAGTATACTTAGGTTTCAGTAAGGCATTTGACAAAGTAGACCACAACCTACTTCTTGGTAAGCTAGAAAGAGGCGGAATAAATATCACCACCAGATGGATTTGTAGCTGGCTGACAAACCATACTCAGCGAGTAGTCCTCAATGGTACTACATCCACATGGAGAGAAGTAAGCAGTGGGGTACCACAAGGCTCCATCTTAGGCCCAGTACTCTTCAATATTTTCATAAATGACTTAGATAAGGGGGAAAAAGGGGAACTCGTCAAATTTGCAGATGACACCAAACTGGCACGAATAGCCAACACTCCAGAAGACAAGCTCAGGATCCAAAAAGATCTCGACAAACTGGAACAATAGGCCCTATCCAACAAAATGAACTTTAATGTAGAGAAAAGCAAAGTTTTACATTTAGGCAAGAAAAATCAAAGATATAAGTACAGATTAGGCAAGACCTGGTGAAAAAACTGTAACTGTGAGAGGGACCTTGGAGTCCTAGTGGATAATCACTTGAATATGAGCCAGCAGTGTGCAGCAGCAGCCAAAAAAGCTAATACAATCCTGGGTTGTAGAGCAATAGAATCAAAATCACATGAAGTATTAGTACCGCTTTATAAAACCCTAGTAAGGCCTCACCTGGAATACTGCAACCAATTTTGGTCACCATACTACAAAAAAGTGTTGAAACTTTGGAAGAGCAACTAAGGTGATCAAAGGCCTAGAGACTAAAACATACGAAGAACAGCTGCAGGACTTGGGTTTGGCTAGTCTAAAGAAAAGAAGAAATAGGGGTGACATGATAGTAGTATTCTAGTATTTGAGGGGCTGCCATCAAGAAGAGGGGTTCAAATTATTCTCCAAAGCACCAAAGGGCAGGTCAAGAAACAATGGTTGGAAACTGATCAAAGAGAGAAGCAACCTGGAATTAAGGAGAAACTTCCTAAAAATGAGGACAATTAACCAGTGGAACAGCTTGCCTTCAGAAATTATGGGAGCTCCATCGCTAGAGATTTTTAAGAAGAGACTAGACAGTCATTTGCCTGAAATAATACAGGTTCTCCTGCTTGAACAGGGGGCTGGACTAGAAGACCTCCATGATCCCTTCCAGCTCTATTCTATTCTATTCTATTCTATTCTATTCTATTCTATTCTATTCTATTCTATTCTATTCTATTCTAGGTTCTGTTCTTCATTTAGGCAGCTGAAGGATCTAAAATTTAACACTGATCTGCTCTAGTATTCCCTTCCCCCCCCTTCTTATTTCCTCCCCAATTATTGGAAAGACAGAATCTGGATAGGTAATTAACCCAATCAAATACTATTATTGTGTCCATCTAAGTCTGTGCTTGCATAATTTCATTTTAATAGATAAATTCGATATATTCATTTTGGAATAATTTATGCATGATTTCAAGAATCAGACTAATTTACCAACAAGCTTTGCTTAGCTCTACTACGAGATTTGTACCTGGTGCCTTAAGGCTAGTCTCCTCCAACTTGGTGTCCTCCAGTGCATTGGGCCCAGATATCATGCTCTGAGTTCAAATCTCTCTGGAGGATCCCAGGCTAGGAGAAATTGTTTTCAATTATTTGTGTTTCTACTCTTGTTCCTAAGACTGTTAGAATTCATATGAGATACTGAAAAAGTAGCCGTTGTGAAAGTACTTCCCCTCACCTCTAAATCTCAGTCTTACACGTGAAGCACAGCTGTAATCAAAGGAAGAAAGCCTGCCTTGATTATGATTCATACAAGTACATACAAAAATACGTTTGTATTCAGTTTTCCTTCTCTACTTCTTATTTGTTCTTTCTGGAGCAGGATTTTCCTTCCCAAATCCCTTCATAACTGCTAAGTCATTGGATCCATTTGAGTTAATTAAAGGAACAGGGATACAAGTTCCTCCCATCAGTACAGACTGACAGTGTGTCAGAATACTAACTGAGCATTTACATGCAACCAAAGAGATACAAATGGAAATTCAGTGATATTTCAGCAATGCACCATGGGAAAAGTCCCCAGGGAGCAGAGAATGCAGGCAGGAAATCAAAGCGTAAAAAAAATCTGTAAGACAAAAATAAAAAATCTCCTCTACCCAGACTTGAAGGCCCATTGCTTCCTCTGTTATTTTGAGAGGTTTCATTTAATATTGTCAAGCAATGACGCAACGGCTGCTAAAACCTATCCCGGCTTCAATTGACGGCAAGAGTGAGGAGTGCCTCTTGGCCTGGAAAAGCATTGTGGGTTTGGAGTTCAGGTTTTTGAGAGTTTTCTCTGACTCCTACCCAGCTGCTCTCCTGCTACCCAGAGGATAGAAACAAAGCTGTCTCCTTGGCAGGGCTGACAGAGGCACTCTGAACTTTCACAAAACTCCTGAAAACCCTGGTGGTGACTGACCATCAGGCCTGAGCCAAGAAAATGCAGGTGGGGGTGGGGGGGAGTGGAGACAGCCTTACATGGAACTCCAAGGAAAAAGTGACATTTGACATTCGTGATTTCTGTTGAAGCATTTCACAAGTAATGCTCGATGGACTTCTGAAAAAGTCCTGCTTCTTAGTGAAGGAGAGGCTTCAGAGAAGGGTTAGTGTCCGACAACTCACAGCAAACCTTGTCATCCTAGCAATCAGTTCAGCCGTTCTCCTCTTCTTCTGAGCCTTGCCTGAAGTTTTTCCCTGCTGCCATCAGCCTACAAGCAAAGTAAAAAAATACCAGTGCTCCACCCATTAACCCCTCTGCCTATTGCTTCTAAAATAATTTTCAGCAGGATTCATTCATCTCCATCAACCCAACCAAAAAGAAAGATTTAAAATAATATTAAAGCAAAGCAGAAAAGGGGAAGAAGCAATGGGGTACCCTCCAGATGTTTTGGATTATAGTTCCATTTAGCCCCTTTGCTGTCACCCAGGTTGGTTGGCACTGATAGGATTGAAACATCTGGAGCACCACACATGGTCTGTCCTTATAACAGAGCCTTCCTTAAACTTCTGTTTCACATCTGTGTAAATTCTGTCTTTCAAAAAAAGCAGTTTATTTACATACAAACTCTGCAAATATTTCATATATATCACAACTTCTCTGTTGTGATAGGTCTTTTCAGGTCGCAACTTCTTGGTTGGGGTATCAAGATACTGCAGATCTTCAACACTCCAGTCCAGATTTTATGCATTTTCAAGGAGAAAATTGAAATTCCCACCAATTTTGATACATTAGAGCAGTCAAATGATTGATCTCCACCTTATAAATCACTGTGAAGTATGGATTTCCTACTTCACCCAGTCCCTAACTTATTTGACAGAAGCCATGGAATCATCTTAATGAAGAACTGACCTTCCCCCTCTGAAAAACAGCCTCTCCAACAGCAATATTTTCCTCTTGATAATTGTTCCACTGAAAGACTTTCCATTTCCTATCTTCTCAACATTATTTCATTTATTTCAGGTAGAAAAACAAACAAACAAACAAGATTTCTGACTTGGAGTTGTCGAGTTTGTTTAATTAATTATGACAACCTCAACCTTGTTTATGCTAAGCTCTGTAAACCAATTTAATTTGCTTTTGACACCATTTCGTTTGTGCAATTTGTCTTGTGATTAATCTGCAGCCTAATATCAAAACAGAAGTGACAGCTACAGACCTATGACACATGTGAAACATGTGTGCAGCCACACATTACATTACCCACCCAGCATTTATGAAAGCTTTTCTTTTGCGCAAAATAAATCAACAAGACACCAATCAATGCCAAACAGGAAACCTGGAGTTCTGTTATGATCCTGTAACTATAGTGATAAAAGCACTACTGTGCAGAGACTTTTATTGGTAGTTTCTGTCATCTATGTCATAAATGTATTTAGCTTATTAAGGAATACCTAAAGCCAACTGAATATAATTCAAGAATTTGTTACTGTTCTTTCATCCTAACTATACTTTGATTTATAGCCCTTTTCTTAAAAAAAAAAGAGTTTGGGCAGGTAAGTAGCAAATGTAAAAAAAATGATTATCCAGCATATCCCATTACTTATCTATTATTACTAATGCTACAGCTATAGCAATAGCACTTAGATTTATATACCGCTTCACAGTGCTTGACAGCACTCTCTAAACGGTTTATAGAATCAGCATATTGCCCCCAATCATCCAAGTCCTCATTTTACTGACCTTGGAAGGATGGAAGGCTGAGTCAACCTTGAGCCAGTCAGGATTGAACTGCTGGCAGTCAGCAGAATTAATCTGCAATACTGCATTCTAACCACTGGGCCACCACAGCTCTTATAAAACATTTCTATAAAATAGTTTGAAATAAATGAGGATTTCTCAAGCATAGGTAATTGCTGGTTTCTTTCAGAACAGGAAAATAATGCTAGATATAGAATAATTAAATTGATGATATTCGAGAATATGTCCATAATGTGTTCTACAATGTTACTCTGTGTTGTTTCTTCCATTCTACATTCCTCAAGGAAAGGCTACCTAGACTCTTGTGTTAGGACTTGTTAAATGTGCAATCAGACACAACATGCATACGTTTAGGGAGAAAAAAATACAGTTCCAAAATAATAATTGGGTAGTTCAACATTCAAGACACAGGCATAGGAAAGTGGATGCATTTTTATGGACCTGGGAAAGTTTAGTGTGAAAACCCTTTTTCTATTTCAACCATTACAAACTATTTCTAATCCATAGTTTTTTTTCTAAGATACATTCTTCTGAACAGGCTGGGGAGCTCAAGCAAAAATATTACATATAGTGGCACAATCATTAGTAATATTCTATTACCAAATCCTGCATACCAACAAGAATGATGTTCACCTTAATGACCCAATGAGAATAATATCTGCAACCCTCAAATACACATTGCTTTCATGGCTCCATGTTCTCTCTAACTGATCTCAGGTGACAACAATAGACAGAGAGTGGAATAAGATAAACAGGCCATCAACTCCTAGAGATCTACCAATGCATAAAATATTAGTCTCTACCTCATACAGGTTTAACTCTAGGTCCTAGGACAAGGGTCCCCAATCCCTGGGCTGCAGCCCACTACTGGGCCTTGAACCTTTCAGAACAGGGCTGCAGAAGAGGCAGGCAAGCATACATGCATGCATCCCCACTCATGCGAGCAGCAGGTGAGCATGCACACGCATACCCACCACTTGGGCAAATGGAGCTACATGCACACACCCTCTTTCACATGGAACCATCCCCTCTCCCCCCCACCGGTTCACAAAACCCAAAAAGTTGGGAAACTCTGTTCTAGGAAACCAATTTGGGATAACAGCCTGCCTGGCTGAGGAATTCTGGGAGTTGATGTCCAGAAGTCATAAAAGGGCCAAGTTTGAAGACTCCTGATCTCGATGATGAATGGCAATTAAAATGAGTGACCTTTATTAACCATAATTAAACAGATCATGTAGATCCGACAAAATCACTTCTGGGAATGCAGTTGCCCTGAAAAATGTGGAGCCATCTGAATAGAATCAGGACAGACCATGCCAGAACTAAGGCAAAGCTCTTTAAGTGGGGAATGGCTGAGAGCCAGCAATGCAACTGTGGGGCTTTGGAACAAATGATAACACATATTTCAGAAGTTTCCCTCAGTAAATTTCAAGACATTTGGGATGATCTCATTGCAGCCACACTGGAAACAGTTAGATGGTTAGCTTCCTTAGATATCAAATTATACTATCCTATCATGACTGTGGTGCCATATTATGACAATTTCATCATAGTTTTACCTTAATATTTTATCTCATACAGTATATTGTATTGCCATATATACATACACACACACACACACACACATCTCTGGTGTCATTGCAGAGGCAGTCCTGTAACAGTTAGAGACCCGGGTGATGTCCACGTATCACCCCAAGTTTTGGGTGAGATACATGGATGACACTTCTGTGATCCTCAAAAGGCAGGACAAGGACAGGCTGATGAGGAAGCTCAATTCCATCTATCCTGATATCTGCTTCACTGCAGAAGAAGAGACCAATGGGGCTTTGGCCTTTTTAGATGTGTTGGTTAGATGTCAACCTGATGGCTCGTTACACACATCGGTCTACCGTAAATCCACCCATACGGACAGGATACTTCATTATGAAAGTAATCACCCCACAACCCATAAGGGCAGCTGTATTAGGACCCTCTTTAGACATATAGACATGCATTGCAGCATGAATAAGGCAAAAAGGGAAGAAAGAGGGTGCTTTTATCGTGTCTGCAGGAACAACGGGTATCCACCTAACTTCATTAGACAATACAGCAGGCCAGGTGAACCCACCCGCCATCAATGTGAAAACGCCTTAACATCACGGATAACACTGCCTTATATCCACAGTATATCCAAGGCCACAGTGTGCATACTAGCCCCTCACAAGGTCAGTGTTGCCCACCGACCTGATCAGACTTTACGAGCTTGTGTCATGCGCCCTAAAGATCCACTCCCCAATGAAGAAAAATCCTTGGTCGTGTACAAGATGTCATGCCAAAATTGCAATTGCAATTACATTGGGGAGACGGCAAAACGACTGAGGACTAGAGTGCACGAACACAAGCTCGTTATTAGAAGACAAGAACAACATTCACAGGTGTGGGCACAGATGGCCACACATAACCACGTCTTTAATCTAACAGGGACCGAGGCAATTGCCAGTGACAACACTGAAGGCGGCCGCTTGTTTAAGGAAGCTTGGTTGTCAAACCGCTCCTCCATCAACTGGCACATAGACCTCCCCCCTGCAAACCAGGCACTAAGGAATTGGGAAGAGGAACGGCATGCACGATATGGATGCAAACAGCACATGCACTCACAGAGCACCTCATTGTATCAAAATCAAGATTGCACAAACACACAACCACCCTGCATTGTAGAACACAGAGAAGAAGTGAAACAACTATTTAGAACCTCTGGTATAAGAACACAGGCAATGACTAGAGCTATGGCTACAATGTATGGAACTATCAGCAATCCACTTTTGACAACAGACATCCAGAGACAACTACATCCCCCAAAAACGGATGTGCGACAACTCAAAGGAATACGGCCGGCCTCAACAAACAGACCGGTGACGTGCTGCATGAGTGGAGCGCAGAGACACCAACAGTATAAACGCGATCTCCCCACCCCAGTGTTTCCATCCTGGCGACGTTGGCAGTTAGCCAACGAAAGCTTGATCTTGATCTTTTAACAATAAAAACTGTTTTAGTTTTTCTTATTCCATCCCAGTGTTCGCTTAGTTAGTCAATTTTAATATGCCTGGGATTCGCATTTTTAATCTTATCAAGGAATATATATATATTCACACACACACACACACACATACCTACACCTACACCTACACCTACACCTACACGTATACCTATATATATATATATATATATATATATATATATATATATATATATACATACATACATACATATATATATATATATATATATATACACACACACATATATATTCTAGAGTCTCAACATCTTTTCTTACATCGTGGTGACTATATGTGTGTGTGTGTGTGTGTGTGTGTGTACTTACGCTTTACTTATACTCATATTTGTATCTGTATGTGTAATATGTTTTATTAGTATTGTATATCAATGATTGCATGACCTCTGTAGATGCCTTATGCTAAATAAATAAAAAATAAAAACCTTTCTGAAAAATACCATGTTAGCTTTATTATATGCAGTGTCACAAAATGTATCAGTTTTTGCTAAGTAGATTTTTTCAAATGTACATTTTGTATATTTTAAGAGGGCTTTATCATTCATTGTTGTTTTTATTTAGACCTGTTAAATCTGTTGTGTAGCTGTGCACACAACTACAGATCAGAACAGAACATTTCAGAGATCCAGACAAGGTCTAGAGCTGCACTAGGACAGTGTTGTGTCGTTCTGGACCCTGAAAAGTTTTTCATAGTTTTGTCCATTTGTGGACTTCATCTGAAAGATCCCAGTTCCTGGTCACAGACAGTTCACCGAAAAACTATAAGGAAATTATGAAACTACTCTAATTTGGGATCCTTTGGAGAAAAAAAAACTACTCTTCTCACAAGGCCCCAGCACAGACTGTTAGCCTCCTGACTTCAAATCCCATGCTGTCCCAATACTTGGAGTAAGAGCCAGCTCTTTATTAAATTATCTGCATTATCTTAAAAGATACTGGAATTCGGTTCTTTGCTTGCATGTATCACTATTTTTACTGTTTACCTTAAACAGTCTTAAATTTCATTTTTCAGAAGTGGCATAATTTCTAACCTTCATGCTAATGCCCTTGCACTCAGTTCTTGGAAGGGGACAATTTTCAGGGATACAACTGTTTTATCCAATATTTCTCCAAGTCATCTGCCTCCATAACATCAAATCGCACCGGGATTAACAGGAAAGCTAAGCTTTAATTTCCAATAAGCAATCTTCTTTCAAAAGCAATGTAGAAAAATCTCTATAATACAAGGAAGAATACTCCACAATTGTTTTCCCTAAAAACCCCAGAGCTGCATAGTGATTGACTATTTAAGCAGTTCTTTTATTGCCAGAATGAAATGATACAACCATAAAATCCAGTATTAACATTAGACAGAGAGAGCCAGTTACAGCAACATCTTCCCAAGTCTTGCTTCATTTAAAAGTCCCTCCTTAGAAGAGAGTGCTGCATACAGTATGTCATATATCTCCTTCACTTACTTATAAACTAATCAACTATTGCCTGAAATGGTGGAGAATCCCAGCCATTATTAATTTTGAACCCCTTGTACAGTGAATGTCTGGACACAGAATAACCTTTGCTTCATACAGCAGAATCTTGACTAGTCCAAATAAAATAGTTTAGTTGGAAGTGGCTTTCTATCAACATTTTTTTTATTTCATTACTGTAAAGTTAATCTTTTTAATGGCTTATTAAGTTTGATGAACTATTTCATGTGTAAAATACAAGGACATTAGAAGAATGGCCATTCCTAAAAGAAATATGTACAGCAGGAAAGGTGATCGTGGCAACCATAGAATTGGAAGAGGTCATTTAGACCTAAATTCAGGAATTTAAATTAAGCATCCATGTCAGATTGCTGTCTAGTCTCCATTTGTACTCATCCAGTTTAGGGGAGACCACCAGCTGTCTGCATAATTGGCTCCACTGACACTTCTAACATTTTTTTCTATCATTTGATGAGGCTCTTCCTGTGACTCAAATACATTTCAAATTTTGCACTCTGAAACAATAGAGAATAAGTACTGACATTCTTCTGTGTGACATTCTTTGAAAAGTACTACCCTACTGTTGTGTTTTGGGTTTGAATGAGCAGGAAAGATGCCAGGCAGATGAGTACAGAGTAACAGCAACTTTATTCATAACCATAACTGTACTGAGGGATTAGGGTGTACATGCACTCTTTATATACTTTCTTAGCCTTTCTTAGATTGAACCCGTTATTCCCGCTATTTTGGTTCCTGCCTGAACTGTTAGAGCTCAGTACATGTGCTAGAGAACTGTCAGCTCCCAGTAACCCAGTGAATAGGTGTTTCTCCAAACCTCAATACATAACACCTACTATTCTTACTCTTCTCTTTTCAATCTGCTCTTTTACAATCACTTCAACCTTTCTGTCAGGTTTAATTTCTAGTCCATAACCATCCTCATTGCCTTTTTTTTTCTCTTAACCTGTTCCAATTTAACCAAAATGTGCTACTTAAACATTGGCACAGTACTTAATGTGTAGCTAGTGCAGGTTAGGGGATACCGGGAGAGATAGGAGAGGATCCTTGTAAGTACAATTTATGAGCACCAAGCTCATTTCAACCCTGAGCTACAATATATTCTCCTTCATTGGTAGCTTCCAAAATATTACAGTATTCCAAAATATTACATAATCAGATAACAGTGAAGGCCTCCATTCTCAATAGGAATGAAGACAGGTCACCCCAGTGATATGAACTGAAATGAACATTCACTTGCCACCTGACCAGTTGGCCCTCTGTTTGACTTGATGAAGACACCATTTTTGTTTCAGTTTTGTGACTATCACAGAAATTAATCCCCAGTAAGAAAACATGAAGATCTCAGAACAACCGGCTTTCATATCTGTGCATCTTGGTTCAAAGCTTCATTTCTTTTCTCTTTTCTTTTCTCAGTTGCTGAAACTGACACCTGAGCAGATCACAGTAGTAGGAGCAAATGAATTTAATGTAATCATTTTGCCTCTGAAGTTAGATCCCATTAAGGAGCTCAGTAATGGCATGTTTATATTAATGATCAGAGCTTATCAGTACCCAAAGCTTATTGACATAATAGAGAATCCATTTGAATAAAAAGGGAGAAATGCTATGTAATCTCCATTTTTTTTCCTTATATCACATCCATAGGTTGTTTAATTGATGGGTTGACCTTATCAAGCCCTATGTATATCACAACAGTACCTGTGCTCAGATTACACCTACTTCCACAATTCAAGGACTTCAAATGCATGTGGTCAATTTCTTTTTTTGGTCCAGTGTGTGAAATTCAGAATATTCACACTCCTCTGGATGTTTTCTTTTGCTTTTTTCAAATGGCACTAAAATCAAATTTCTTCAAAAGAAATATGATATGACAAATACATCTTAAATTATTATTTCAATAAAGACAGACAATTAGTCCACCAGGCTTTAGGTGGGAGGAGAAATTAGGCTTGCAGATGACCTTTTTACTACAGTAAGAATGAAGGAAAAATTAATTCACATCTTGCTTTAACCTAACTGTATACAGTTTTGCAAAGTTCAGGGCAAGCTAAGACTCAATTAGTCCTCAAAATTTGCATTATTCTCCACTTCTCGCGATAGGAAAAAAAAATGCTAAAATTGTTTACATTTTTCAAAATAATCAAACCCAAAACATCTGTTGCTGTTGTTTGACACATACAACATTACACACCTAAAGCTTTGAAGGGCTGCCAGTTTCTGCCAAATTGCCAAGAGAACTATCCAGTCTCAGTAGAGCTCTCAAACGCAAAACCTTTTAGACTAGATCCACAATACACACTTGCCATAGTGGCAGAGTGGTTAGAATGCAGTATTGCAGGATGACTACATTGCTCATTGTCAGGTGTTCGAATCTCACCGGCTCAAGGTTGACTCAGCCTTCCATCCTTCCGAGGTGGGTAAAATGAGGACCCAGATTGTTGGGGGGGCAATAGCTGACTCTGTAAACTGCTTAGACAGGCTGTAAAGCGCTGTGAAGTGGTTAAGTCTAAGTGCTGTTGCTCTTGCTTCTTGCCCAAATTCTTTGTTGCAAACTTTTCAGTAAAAACTAACTGGGAAAGAGAGCCATACTGATTTACCCCTCATTAAGTGTCACAAGCATGTGATTCCCAGAGCTCTAGAAAATAGCTCTTCCCGTTAATCCTGCTATCATTCTCTATAAAGCCTCCTATCGTGAAATTTATCTTCCAGTTGAAAACCACAAATGGGAAACAAGGAATAGGAAAGAAGGCCAAGGATTCAAGCATGAAAAATGTATCCCTGGTTTCCACTTGCTTTAGAAGCGTTTGTCCTTGGAGGCTGTGAGTAGCTTAACAAAAGAGGATAGATCAAAACTACTGAGTTGGATGCTTTGCAGCTGTCATGGCAGGCAACAATAAAGCAATATATAAAGATTTAACCAGTTTTCTTCCATGTATACACACACACACACATACACACATTATAGTACATTTTATACCTAGGCTATGTAGTAGGTGCAATAAAATGCCAGTGATGGTGAAATGAAATGAAAACCACACTTTTTAAAACTAATATCTTTATTTTTTAAAAAAAAAACAATCATTCATCTTAAAAAAATCTTTGGAAAAAGTTAAAAGCGTAAACTAAAAATACAAACTAAGAAGAGGAAAAAACAGGGAATCTGTTTTATATCCCATAATTATCAATAGTCTGATTTATCAATGAATTCAATACTGTAATACGACAACCACTCTTTTATGGGTGGTTTATTGATCATGCTTATAATTATTTCGGTTCTATTAATGCCATGGCTTTACAAATAAACTGGGTGAAACAATAGAAACAAACTCTCACACTAGCCCCAATTACAAAGTATGCATCTGGAAATAACCCTAGATAACCCAGCATCATTCCTAAGAACATTTCCTATACCAGCAGTGTTGGCATTTGGAATTCCAGAATGCCACAAGAATGCTTTGGAATGTGATTGGGAATGCTGCCCTTGGCCCCCATTCTTCTGACGTAGTGGCATCCCTTTCTATCCCGCTTCTTAGCCGAGGGAGCCAGCATTGTCCAAAGACATTTTCATGGTCATGTGACCAGCATGACTATACAATAAAGTGCAGCAGGCAAACTCTGCCTGCAGCTTGAAGTTCAATCCTCACGGGGCTCAAGGTTGACTCAGCCTTCCATCTTTCCAAGGTCAATAAAATGAATCCCAGATTGTTGGTGGCAATATGCAAATAATGTTGACATCATAAACTGCTCAGAGAATGCTATAAAGTGCTATGGGACACTATATAAGCCTAAATGCTATTGCTAAGTGCTATTGCTCATCTCCTACCCTGCATTCCAAGATTTGTTGGATCCTTAAGGATCTGTTTTACCCAGTTCTCACCAAATGCTTCTGCCAACATTGTCCCAAATCCTCTTCCATGTAGACCCTTGGTAGTGCAGTAGTTACAATGCAGTATTGCAGGCTATTTCTGCTAACTGGAAGCAGTTCGATTCTCACTGGCTCAAGCCTTCAATCCTTCTGAGGTTGATAAAATGATTGTTGGGGGCAATATGCTGACTCTGTAAACCACTTAGAGAAGGCTGTAAAGCACTGTGAAGCGATATGTAAGACCAGGGCTTTTTTTGTCATAGAACACTCAGAACGGAGTTCCGACACCTTTTTTGGATGGAACCTTGTAGGGTAGGCAAGGCAGGTTGTATGACATGTGTGAGTTCCGGCACCTTTTTCTTTTACAAAAAAAGCACTGTATAAGACTAAGTGTTATTGCTATTGCTACTGCTATTGCTATTGCTCTTTACAATATCTTTGATCCTGGCTTGCATGAGGAGCCTGCTCTCCAGCATAGCTTCCTGATGCCTCTTCTTTTATCTCTACATCCATGCAAGCACCTAAACAAGTTCCATACTAACTCTCTGTTAATTGCTGTTTGAATAAGGAGTGGCTGATAAGCAGCTTGGATTCGAAAATAGTTTAGGTCATGGGTAGGCAACTTTGGCTCTTTTATGACTCGTGGACTTCAACTCCCAGAATTCCTGAGCCAGCATGGCTCAGCTTAGAAACCTCTCCCTTTCCCCTCAGCATGGCTGGCTCAGGAATTTTGGGAGTTGAAGTCCACGAGTCGTAAAAGAGCCAAGGTTGCCTACCCCTGGTTTAGGTTTTCAGAGGACATAGTGCTGACAGGAGTAGAAAAAAGCAACAGAAAAGGAATAGCAAAAGGGGTAATTCATAAAGCACCGTGATTACATATTAACCACATAGAGAATTCTGGAAAGAAGCTTAATTATGAAGGTGACGGTAGGCAGCTAAAGATGCTGAAATGGTTAGGAAGCAGCTAGTCAATGCTGGTCACTGCTGATTATTTTAATCCAGAGAAAGAATAGCTAGAGATACTGAAATATATTTTGGGGGGGTGTTTAAAGGAAAAGCTGCCAAAGGCTCATCTTTCTTTGACTTGGGATGGGGAGTCCACAAAGCATTTGAAGGTGAACCCTGGAGAAGATTCATTGCAAAGGAAATGGACCGTGGGATCTACCATGCAAAAGCAGGCAATGCGGAAGAACATGGGAAAAGATCCACAGAGGGTCATCAGTGAGAGCCAAGCCACCTGCAAATTCTTCTGACTTTGAAATGGAAATTTTGCCACTAGATTTTTGTAATTCTTTTCCTTAAATCCAGTTATGAATGGTCATGACAATTACAAGAGAGAGGGATACACACACTGTATGTGTGAGGCTGGTATAACAAAGATACATTGACTTAGGCTTGTTCTAAAAAAGAATGGAAAAAAGTGCTCGCTTTCTACTTTTATAGAAAGCTGTGAAGCTATTAGTAGAGGGGAGAAACTGCTCAGAAAATATTGCAAAACAATTAATCAGGCTCGAAAATGGGAAAGTGAAAATTGAGTGTTCTGATGAAGCTTTTTATGGCGAGCAGGGAGAAAACAGAAAAGTCTTTTTAATGTATATTTTTTATTAAAAAGTTCAAATCAGAAGATAAAAGCTAATACAAACTAACAGAAAGTAAGAAAGAAAAAAGAAAAAGAAAAGAAAAAGTAACAGGTGTAAGAAAAGGAAAAAAGTGAAGGGAAAATAGAAAGGAATGAAAATAAAGTGTAAAAAAGTGGCGTTTGATGTTCCTCACAGCAGTTGCAAGGACAAATACATTTCAATCTCTCTCGCTAAAGTTATATCATATTGTTCTTATTTCTATATTCTACCCTGTCTAATCATCAAAATCATAAGTCACACATTTATTTTCTTTCCTTTTTATGCAAATATCCATAATATGAATATCCATTCATCTCTTTTGATCAGATTCTGTGAACACATGTATGTATTTCACTGCAGCTAGAGTTTGCAAGCTGCTTGGAGGGCAAGAGACAATCAAACAGCATCCAAGATAATTGAATAAAGATTAAATAATTAAGAACTATGCATAATCGCTCAAAATACACAAACACACAGCCTTGTTTGAAGCCACAGACCATTTCCCTTCTTTGGATTCATCTTTTTCCACTCTCCAGGCTGACTAAAATAATATTTCCCTGTGCAAATCATCACATGGAAATATTATTATGCCCTACACTTTTAATTTGCCTATTTTTACATATGGAACAACAGCTCTCCAAAACATTTTTCTGTAGTAAGATTGGTTGATAATCTGCTGTCTCAAATTCACCAGACTTCACTGAAGTTAATTATAAGTGTGGAAAGGAAAGAAAATGATGTAGCTGCAGGTGAGAATTTAAATTTATCCCTTCTTTCTTTGCCATCAAACATTACTCTATGTAAGCAATGTTCCTCAGCAGATGGCAGCACTTCAGCAAATTTGTCTGGGTTATGAAATTAAATCAAGTTGGGTCAGTTTACTATTTGGATAGGAGACATCAGAAAATCAGAAGGCTGTAGACTAGACTAGGATGGTTGGATGGATGGATGGATGGATGGATGGATGGATGATGGGTGGGTGGATGGATGGGTGGATCGATGGATGGGTGGGTGGATGGGTGGATGGATGGATGATAGGTGGGTGGGTGGATGGATGGATGGAGATAGACAGATATTGATTATGTGCCATCAAGCTAGTTTCAACTCACAGAGATTACATAGATACATTTTCTGACAATTGGAACTTCAGGTGTTTCAACGGTGCACTCATAGCCTCTGAAATTAAGTACATCCACTTGGTTGCTAGAGGTCCTCTTCTCTTTCCTTCCATCTTTCCCAGCTTTAGAGCCTTCTCCAGGGAGCTAGGTCTTTTTCTAGATGCAATTTTGTTTAAACTCTCTCTCTCTCACTCTCTCTCTCTCTCTCTCCATGTTCGTGTGCGCGCACATGCATGTGTGTGTATATGATGTAAAGAATATGTAAAATATGTTTCCAAAAAATGGTACAGAAAAGTCTAAATTGTTTATTCTTCTGAAATTACAGCCATCTGGTTTCTGACTTGCAATTCAAAATTTCCAAAAGCTTCCAAAAGAATAAAAATATGTAGTTTATCTTTTATCTTTCTCTTGACTTTATTGCATTGATTAGGAACCACTACTACATCCATGAAGAGCTTTGAAAGGGGCTCCAGTTCAAGTATTCTTGGATCAAAGCAGAATTACACATCAAAGCAAAATGATCTTTAAGCCTTTGGCCTGCCAGTGAATGAGGGGGACCTTCCCAGGAGGTGTTAAGTTTGTCAACCAGCCGTGTCAGTCACTGAAAACACAGCAGTTGTATGAAAGGCAGCACTTGTATAATTTCAGGAAATCAGATCAATAGGCAATCATTTTTATCTGCCCAGAAGAATGGAACTATTGCCAAAGTAGCCTGTCCAATCTGCCACCGTAACAGATTCCAATTTTGGAATTGCCAGCCAGACAATCTTTATAATAATGCACTAAATCCAGTGATCAGGATTAGCACAAGGGCACGTCAATGGGCAATCTTCAAGCTTCTTTGGACCAGGGGATTAAGAGGAAAAAAGAGGACTTTTTAACCTTACAGTGTATTAATATATTATATATAATATATATATATATATATATATATATATATATATATATATATATATATATATATATATATATATATATATATATATATATATATATTATATATATATATATATATATATATATATATATATATATATATATATATATATATATATATATATATATATATATATATATATATTATATATATATATATTATATATATATAATATATAGCAGACATGTCAAACACAAGGCCCAGGGGCCAGATCCGGCCCATGAAGTGGTTTCATGCGGCCCACGAAGCCATCCTGGAAACAGTGAGGGAATGGCCCCCACTGCCTTGGCCATGGCCCAGAGACCCTCCTTCTGCCAGAGATCCTCAGATCTGTCCCACTCCTGCCCAGGCCCCCATAGGCACCCTTGATGCGAACGATATAGAGCTGGCCATGCTCACCCAGTAGGCCATACGCACTGTAGCCACGCCCACCCAGTAGGCCACGCCCACCCTGGTCATACCCACCCAGCCCCCTGAGGGCAACCGCAATGCTGATGCAGCCCTCAATGAAATTGAGTTTGACACCCCTGCAATATAGGAAATAAGTATGTTAAAATATGTTAAAACCAATTAAGCAGTTTCAAGCATTTTGATGTTATCCTATTATAACCTATTGATTTATTCTTTTCCAAATCTAATCTTGCATCTCAGAGTAGTTTGAATTGTTTTAATTTCCCTAGAAAAGAAATGGGTTTCTGTTTCATAATCAAACCCGAGACCGGTCACTATAGTGCATCCAATCCTAATAGCTTTCCTGCATGTGTTACAGAACAACATTCCTGTTCCTGAAGATACCAGAAAGAGTATGTGTAAGAAAGGTCTCTGCCATGTACTTTTCACAGACTGGCATGATATACATCCCATGAAGCCTTCACAGCCATTCCAGTTTCACTGTTAGGTTAATTCTTGTGTTCATTACAGTATTGTAATGTATTGGCCTTATCTGTTTTAATTCACTTGCTTAATGTCTGACTGCTTGCCTAATGTCTGACCTACTTTCTGTGTGTTATGTAATGGTTGCTGTTACTGAGCCAGACTTGCTGTCTCCAGGCTGATAATTAGGTTTGGGGTGGGAAACTGCTACTTTAAACCTATTGGTCGCTGCCTAGAGGCCAACCGTACAAATAGCTGCACAGCAGCTATTAGCTTGCTTCTGTTCTGTTCTGAGTTAATAAACTTGTTGCTGTTTCAACACATCGTCTCGCTTAATGCCTTCGAACCAAAGATCTAACAATTATCTTATTTCTTAAGTGCTCTATTTTTTCTGTAGGACCTAATAACTCATCTTTGGACAGTCACTTGTCTGAAATTATATAGGTTTTCCTGCTTGAGCAGGGGGCAGGACTAGAAGACCTCCAAGGTCCCTTTCAGCTGTATTCTATTGTATTCAGCCAATAGAAAGAGAGGCTTCCAGGTACACAACTCTGACATTGCAAGCTTTTTGGCAGAGTGTACAAAGGTGTTTGAGGTGAGAAGCAAAAGGGAATGCTGCCAATAGAAAATAATCACTACCGTATTAAAAATATTTATTTCTAGGAAACTCTGGAGACAGCCTGAATATACACAAGCCAAAATAGTTTAATAGGGAATGCATGGGTGATGAGCAGGCTGACCACAGTTGTCTGAGATTTAATTATACCTCTTGTCATTTCTGAAAGAGATTAGTCTCTCTCTCTCTATCTCCAAAGGCAGGAGAAGGAAGTAAATATCGCACACTACTGCCAAAAACCTTGGCACAAATGGTAACTGGAATAATTCTTCCAAAACTTTTAAAATGTTTCTCATTCAAATGAAAACAACCAATTAATAATTGCTTCTGTTCTGATTTTCAAATCAGTATGCTGGACTGTTCCGCTGCGTATTTCCATTCTTATAAAAAGCAACATAATTTGAAATTCCTCAGAGATCCATCCATTCCTCTTAATTTCAGAGAAACGTCATCATTCCATCATAGACATTTTTGTTGTTGTTGTTCAGTTCCTAAGTCATGTCCAACTCTTCATGACCCCACGGACTATAGAACAACAAGCCCCCTGTCCTCCACCTGTGGGGAAATAATATTTTTAAACCAATACATCTCTCCAGGGTTTTTTTCAGAATTACAATATTGTTAATGAAAAGTGGAGTGATCTTTTCAAAGCAAATCACCTCTTAGAATACACCACAGTTATTTTAATCATCCCTTAGAAGACACCAGAATTGGCTTATTCTAAAGTCTATGGATTAAAGTTTAACTGGAAGACCCTACCTAGCTTTGCCTAAAGCAAAATGCAAGGTAATTGAGTAAGATGTTAATGAGACATCTTTTGGAATTTCAAGGGAAGCTAAAAGACCTCAGAGGAGGATAGCTAAGAAGTAGAAAAGAAGTTTCAAATATCTTCTTTAATACCATGAAAGCCATGAATATTTTCAATGCATGTGTTTATACATATATGCATTGCCTATATGTATGCTTAGTTTTGTTTTTTTAACAGATATTGAGTAATCTCTCAACAAAAGACAGGAAGGACTTTGTTGTTTTTTACATTGAAGACTTCCAAGTGCAGCATCTCTTTTTTTTTTCCGTTTCCTCCAGTGTACAATGATATGTGGCAGCCGCAGCCAAAGGTTGGATAACAGGCAACTTAGCCCACAGAAAACTGGAGGTAGCAAACATCTCAGTAGGAACCCTCCCTAATCCTTGAGCTATAAAGACGAAGGGGGGAAATATAGTTTCAAATTTGCAAGATTCTGTTAACATCATCTTACAATAAAGTAGAATTAGTTCATTTGAGCACGCTTCCTGTCTGGCGTACTTCACGAGGCTGACATTGTGCTCACCACAAAACTCTCTAGGAACCATCACACTCCATGGATGTAATATCTTTGCACGATCAACCTTTGCACAGAAGAATTATTGCAAATCTGAATTTCAAAAGGAAATTAGAAAGGAACCAGTGGTAAGTGTCTTCTTGCCTGATTAAGAAAAGAAGGCTCAGAAGAAGATAGATAGCTGTGTTGGACAGATGACTTGTTTCAATTGCCCCACGATTGTGGCGGCACCATGTAGTTCTGTGCTACTGGACTCTGTTGTTAATATATCTATAGACGCCATTGATTTCATAAGCTACCAGGCAATGACTATTGACAGTGGTATTTTCAGAACGGTTATGCTGAAATCCAGACTGAGTTCACTTCCCTCAGATCAGGGGATCCTAACTGTCCAGTACAAGCTATAAGCACTTTTGATTGACATTTGAATAGACAAGAAATCTGGAGGGCAGAGAGAGAATACCACTCATTCACAATCAAGCCATAGATGAGTGAAATGTTATTGCTAACCTTGGTAACAGAACCAACAGACCATGGGCAAATAGACAAAGTCATCATTCTTATTTGGGGTTAAGGAAAACTTAAATAAGGGATAGGCATAAGAAGTCTAACTGATTTCCTTGATGTGTCAATCCACCATCTCCATATTTCTTTGAACCTTACTTACCTGATAGTCCCATCATCTGTTCCCAATGTATATCAGGAACATCTCCCATGCACAAGAGTTCAAACCTCCCCAAACAACAACAAAAATATATAATGGCTCTTACCTCCATATTTTTATCCAAGTCCTCATGCTGAGATTGGCCCTCCTGCTGCTCTGTGAGACATACATCATCTACTCTAGAAGAGATTTCTAGAGACAGGGATCATTTCATCCAGATCAAGATGGTTCAGTCCAAGCCATTATTTCTGACTCTCCTTCATTTCGGCAGTACTGAAAGTGCTGGGGCAAAAGGAATAGATAGACACTTCTAGATCTCTAGATAACTAAGTCTGCTAGAGGTGATGTTATTATTAATGCAGTGGATTTCTCTGCTCTTCTATGAAAAAGAGGAAGGTCAGGAACCTATATGAAAAAATGATCCTCTTTCCTTTTGCGTGCAACTACTCTGCTCAAGGATAGCACAGTCAACTGAACTTTCCCTGATTGTTCATTCATGACTCACCCTGTTCACCCTGTTGTAAATAAAAGAAGAATCTGATCCTGCTTACAAAAAAAAACCCAAGCACAATACTGGCCACATATACTCTGCTCTGAGTCACATGACCCATGAAGAGGGATTTAGAATAAATCAAGCAACAGCACTCTGAGTCAATGCCCAACTGCCTTTCCTATAGGGATGCACTAAGAAGTTATATTTTCATAGTCCACAGATACTATGTTCTATTTTTTTTAACTTGGCCTTTGTTTTATCAGCTTTTCCCATCCTACCAGAGTCAGTCCCATTCTGTTTAGGTTTGGTGTGTTATCTTGCTGTCAAATAGTGAGTCAGCTAAATAGACAGAACTCTGAGCATCTATATACGATTTATTTCTACTGGGTTGGAAAGAATAAAATGAAGGGACATAAGCAGGCAGGCAGGCAGGCAGGTACCCAGACTTGCTGATACTAGTGACTGTGCTGACTGTATGCTAGAGATCAAGAGCCACATCTCATTTGCATATAAATTGCAAGCTTGCTTTATCAAATACAAATGCATACAATCATAATTTGACATTTGGTTGACCCTGGTTCCCTATTACGTGATGAATGGAGATTTTTTTGCATTTTAATTTCACATCTGCATGACAGTGGTCTTTCGGATGCCTCCATTGGGTGTACATATGGAGAAGGAAGTTTGCTGGGTACAATTTTCACCTAAGCCTGCCCTCCACACAAAAATGAGAAAGCTTTTTAATTCTGCAGATAAACACAATCTGGTAACTGGCCAGCATCTGCAAATGGAATACAGTACTAAAGGATGGAAGAGAGAATTGAGAGGCTAACATTTTCGCAGGAATTCTATGTCCCTCTAAGGTTTGTTGCAGTACTTATACATTCTCTGCAACAAGCTAGTCCTTTAGAGAATGTGAGCGTTTGAAATAAAATGTTATATAGGCAGTCCTCAACTTACCACCATTCATTTAGCGAATACTCAAAGTCACGACAACACTGAAAAAAAAGTGATTTATGACCATTTTTCATACAGTTACGACTCTTAGTGCAACTCCATTGGTCACATGATCAAAATTTGTATTTATGTCCATTGCCCTGTCCTGGGATCATGTGATCACCATCTGCAACCTCCCCAGCTAGCTTCCAACAAGCAAAGTCAATAGAGGAAAGCAGATTCACTGTCAGGTTTCTGACAGATGAGCTCTTCTAAAGACTCTGAGGCATTGTTTACCTTAAAAGTCTTTTATTAGAGCCCTATAACATCGGCGAAGGGACGCGGTGGCTCAGTGGGTTAGGATGCTGAGCTTGTCAATCAGATGGTCGGCGGTTTGGCGGGTCGAATCCCAAGTGCCGCGTAACAGAGTGAGCGCCTGTTACTCGTCCCAGCTTCTGCCAACCTAGCAGTTCGAAAGCACGTAAAAATGCAAGTAGAAAAATAGGGACCACTATGGTGGGAAGGTAACAGTGTTCTGTGAGCCTTTGGCGTCTAGTCATGCCGGCCACATGACCACGGAGACGTCCTCGGACAAGCGCTGGCTCTTCGGCTTTGAAACGGAGATGAGCACCGGCCCCTAGAGTCAGAAACGAGTAGCACGCATGTGCGGGGGAACCTTTACCTTTACCTTTATAACATTGGCAAAGCTTGCTAGGGAAGCTGGAATCTGAATTCCCCTCCCCTTAGCACAACATATTAAACATAATTCTCCTCCTTTTCATTGATGTCATTGATCCAATTAGTTTGAACGGTCAGTTTTCCCTTCTGTTAGACAACCTGCCAAATTCTTCTCTTCTCTTATTTCAAGACAGCCTTGAGAGACATTCTTCCTCCTCCCCCCAGAGCAACAACTGATTCTAGCTCTAAAAGTAACACACAAGTTTTAAATACGAAAGAGCTGCTTCTTCATCTTTTGTCAAAGCAAGAACATTTGATGTTAGCAGCGTTGACATTCACGTAGTAACTACATGATTCACTTAACAATTGTCGTAAAGGTCACTAAAAAGGTTGTAAAATGAGGCACGTAACTCACTTAACAACTGTCTTGCTTACCAATAGAGATTTTGGGTTCGACTGTGGTCGTAAGTCAAGCACTACCTGTACTACCAAATGCAGGTTAGTATCAGTGCACACACAGTGTACAACATTCTAGCAACAATTTTCCATTTTATGGACAGAAAATACGGAGTCCAAATGATTTCTATGAATAATAAGTAAATCTTTGACAAAGAATTCTAACAATATACACCATCATAGATCATTCTTGAAAAATGAGCTAAGCCACACATTATATATCAAAGCATTCATTTTATGTAAAATAAAAAGCATTCTAGAGGGGAAAAAATAATATTTAACATAGAATCAGTAGTGGGATTCAGCTGGTTCGCACTACTTCAGCAGAACCAGTAGCTAATGTTTTGTTGCCCAGGCCCAGAATGGACTTCTGGAAGCAGCATCCACACAGAGAACCAGTTGTTCACATATTTGAATCCCTTCACTGCATAGAATCCCAAGATTATGCTGGAAGGACAATCATGAACCTTTGCCCCAGAATATATTAAAAGTTATTTGTAAGTATAGATGCATGTGCAGATACAGCCTTAAATATATGCATCTCCCTGGTCTTGGTGTCCTCTAGACTGCAACGAGTCTGACCGAACACAGTTAAGATCCTTTTCTAGATCTTATCTTGTGGCAATGGAGGTGGCAAAGCGCGATTACTTCACCACCCTCATTGTGTCCGCAGATAACCGCCCGGCTGCCTTGTTTAGAGTGGTCCGCTCCCTTTTAAATCAAGGGACGGGAGAGGACCTCTTACGAGGACGGGCCGAGGAATTTAGTAAATATCTGGTGGACAAAATTGCTCAGATTCGGGCTGGTCTGGACTCTGACTGGGCAGTATCTGACGAGAGGAAAATGATGAGTTTGGCCGAGAACATTTGGGAAGAGTTTGATCCTGTGACTCCGGATAAAGTGGACAGGATCATGGGGAAATTAAGTGCCGCCATGTGTTTGTTGGACCCGTGTCCCTCCTGGCTGGTCTATGCGTCTCGGGAGGTTACACGAGGCTGGCTCCTAGCAGTTATCAATGCCTCACTGAGTGAAGGGTACTTCCCTGCCGCCTTGAAAGAGGTGGTGGTAAGGCCCCTCCTTAAGAAATCTGCATTGGATCCAGCTATTTTAAACAACTTTCGTCCTGTCTCCAACCTTCGCTTTCTTGCGAAGGTCGTTGAGAGCGTGGTGGCACAGCAGCTCCCTTTGGTCCTGGAGGAAACTGAGTATCTGGATCCATACCAATTGAGTTTCAGGCCCGGGTATAGCACAGAGACGGCATTGGTCGCGCTGGTGAATGATCTCTGGCGGGCCCGAGATAGGAGTTATTCCTCTGTCCTGGTCCTATTAGATCTCTCAGCGGCTTTTGATACCATCGACCACGGTATCTTGCTGCGTCGTCTTGAGGAGTTGGGAGTGGGAGGCACCATTCTGCGGTGGTTCTCCTCCTACCTCTTGGGCCATTCGCAGATGGTGTTGGCAGGGGGCAGAGGTCAACCCCTAGGCCCCTTAGTTGTGGGGTGCCTCAGGGGTCAGTGCTCTCACCCCTCCTGTTCAAAATCTATATGAAGCCACTGGGAGAGATCATCCGTGGCTTCGGGGTGAAGTATCATCAATATGCTGATGATACCCAGCTTTTCATCTCCACCCCGAACCAACCCAGTGATGCCCTCGATGTGATGTCCCGTTGCCTGGAAGCGGTACAGATTTGGATGGGAAAGAACAGGTTCTGGCTCAACCCGGCCAAGACTGAGTGGCTTTACGTACCGACATCTCGTTTAGTCCAAGAGGTTCCATCTTTGATTATAGGAGGAGAGATGTTACCTCCCGTTGATAGAGCACGCAATCTAGGCGTCCTCCTGGATTCACGACTCAGTTTTGAAGATCATATTGGAGTCGTAGCTAGGGGGGCATTTGCCCAGATTCGCCTGGTACACCAGTTGCGCCCCTTTCTGGACCGAGATGCCCTACGTACAGTCACCCATGCACTCGTTACCTCCCGTATAGACTACTGCAATGCTCTCTACATGGGGCTGCCCTTGAAGACCACCCGGAGGCTTCAGCTGGTGCAGAGTGCGGCTGCAGGGGTAGTGATGGGAGCAACCCGATACTCCCATATTACACCCCTCCTGCGTGAGCTGCATTGGTTACCGGTTGCCCTCCGGGTGAGATTTAAGGTGCTGGTACTTACCTTTAAAGCCCTACATGGCTTGGGCCCGGAATACTTGCAGGACCATCTGCTGCTGGGAACGAATTCCCATCACCCAGTACGCTGACACAGAGAAGGCCTCCTCAGGGTACCATCAGCTAGACAATGTTGGCTAGCGACCCCCAGGGGGAGGGCCTTCTCTGTGGGAGCACCAGCCCTGTGGATCCAGCTCCCCCCTGAGCTTCGGATGGCCCAAGATCTCCAGTCCTTTCGCTGCGGCCTCAAAACACTCCTTTTCCACCTGGCTGACCTGGACTGACAGGGATTTTAATTATGTTTACAATTTTTAACTCTAATTTTTAATTTATTTTAATTTTTAATTTTAATTTATTATACAGAGGCCTTTAATTTTAATTTTATCTTAATTTCTGTATTTATTGTATGTTATTGTTGTTAGCCGCCCTGAGTCCTTCGGGAGATAGGATGGGATATAAGTCCCATTAATAAATAAATAACTAAACATTCAGAATTCCCCACCGCCATAAGGAGCTACATGTTCAGTTAACAATTAGCATCAATCCATCTATTGATTGGAGAAGGCTCTTATAGGATACATGTGATGCACAAATGACAAAAATTCAGAAACAAGGGATCGGCCCTATCTACAGATAGGGAGGATTAAACCTACACTTTTCTATATATACAAAGCATGTGCTCTGTTACTGGGCTATAGTGTTACTTTTGGCCTAGTGCTTTCGTAGAAGCAGGTTGATGGACTATGCAAGACAATATGGTGAAAGATACCAATAACTGAACATCCCTGTAGTACTTGGCCTAGCTCAGGGATAGGCAACCTTGGCTCTTTTATGACTCATGGACTTCAACTCCCAGAATTCCTCAGCCAGCCATGCTGAGGGAAAAGGGAGAGGTTTCCAAGCTGAGCCATGCTGGCTCAGGACTTCTGGGAGTTGAAGTCCATGAGTCATAAAAGAGCCAAGGTTGCCTACCCCTGGCCTAGCCATTTGAAAGAACACTCTGTGAAATCAGAACATTGTTCTGAATAAGTCTAAGGAACTCTCCATTCATAAGTATTTTGATAAGCTCATCGCTTTTTAATACTATCATGGGATGGTTTCTTGCGGAATGATTATGGGGAAATGCATCAAAATGACTGTGTAGGTGACACGTTGTTTACATTTGATTTATCTGAGTGTTTATATGCATTAGCTATCACAGCTGCTTGGACCCAGCTGTAATGTGGTTTGTCCATGGGTGGTTTAACAGGCAAATATATAACAAGGAATTTGATAAATGTTCCCTAGCACATTGTGCAAAATTGAACATTGCAAAAAATGAAACAAAGTATGTTTTGAAGAATTGAGAAAGTTTGGAATGTGCTAGAATAGAGCTATCGGGATTGCAAAGCTCCCTATAATTACGGACCTCACTGCGTAGAAGGATTTTTTTCACCCAGTACTCCAATGCTACAAACAACACCTAAGCATGGAAGGTAGTTATTTGGGGACATGAGTGTTTATAAACAACTCATTTAGTATGTAAATATATTTAATTTCAATTTATTTTTACAATTATGAGGTAGAGGGGGATTGTTGGTTATTTATTACTATTTTAATATAATTGGAATGTAGAAAGCAGAAATTGAGGCTAAAATAGCCTGGATTTTCCAAGGCTATTCTCCCATCTTTTGCAGACGGATATTAAGGCTATCACTTTCAAAAAGGGATTTTGTCATAAAATGAAAACTGAGTTACTGTTTGGATCTAGGTTGTCTCACTATTCAGAGAGAAGTGAAAACATGGTAGCAAAAGACTGTTCTTCCACTTCAATGGGATCACTAAGCCAACTTCATGAAGCAACCTGCATGATTAAAGAAAGGAGACCAGGATACAGAAAAGGGGAAGATGAACGACAAACTATGAAAGATCTGTATCTTTGACCACACACAAATTTTGCTTCCCATGTTCCCTCTCAGAACCACAAATGACTTTTTTTACATTGTGCAATCAGAGCTATAACAACATTTCTGTTTTGATTTAGATTGTGTGAACATTTCCTGCATTGATCTAAACTATGTAACAATTCCTTATATACATATAAATAGCTCTTCCTCAATTTGTTAGTGCAATATTTCATAGGGATAGAGCTCTGTAGTGTAAACCTTCTCGTACAGCATGGTTTTTCACTCACCTTTCCTGATGCTGGTGTCTATCACAGCAGATCTTGAAAGGATCTCTAGTACGTGAGTACATAGAAGCAATCAATAATATGTTGTTAACTGCATTTATATTGACATCCGTTGTCCATTCCTCCTTCAAATCCCAGCCTGTGCCAGCCACAACGGAATGCCAGCCAACAGAGTCTTTGCCAGCATGTCAAATACAGTGGATGTCCAAAATAGCTTAGACTGATTAGGGATGGAGCAAATATATTTGGTTTACACTTTCAGGAAAACAGCCTCCCCCAGTAAATGAGTCAGACCCAAATGATAATCAAAATTCACCATCCAGAGTTCCTTTAGTAGAAGGGCAGCTGTACAAATTTGTTTAATAAATAATAAATAATAATACATATTTAATAAATAATAATACATATTGTTCCCAGATACATAAAGTGCTCATTTTACTGAATGTTGTGATTCAGTTCTTGCACCAAAAGTTAACTAAACATATAAATAAAAGCCTTGATGGAGCAGTGGGCTAATGCCTCCTTAAGTAACACCAGCTGCCTGCAATTAGTGCAGGTTCTCATCCCACCAGGCTCAAGGTTGACTCAGCCTTCCATCCTTCCGAGGTAGGTAAAATGAGGAGCCAGATTGTTGGGGGCAATAAGCTGACTTTGTAATAATGCCGCTTTGGGGGGGGGGGCGAAAGCCCTAATAAAGCAGGCATATACATAGAATGAAGGCTATTGCTAAGCACATTGGTTTGTGCTTAAATTGTAAGCCGCCCTGAGTCTTCGGAGAAGGCCGGATATAAATGGGATTAAAAAAAAAAGTTCTATCCCATTGTGATCCTCTTCATAGGGTCTCAATAATATTCATTCCATTTTAATTTTTTTCAGTTTCACCTCCTAATTTGATCTATACTATTTTTGCACATTAGTAGACACCAGCTCTTACTTGAGAAGACAGGGGGAAAGAATATGTTATTTAGGGAATTTTAGCAATAGCAATAGCGCTTAGACTTATATACCACTTCACAGTCCTTTACAACCCTCTCTACGCATTTTTTCAGAGTCAGCATATTACCCCCAACAATCTGGGTCCCCATTTTACTGACCGTGAAAGGATGAAAGGCTGAGTCAACCATGAGCCACTCAGAATCGAACTGCCAAACTGCTGGCAAGCCAGCAGCGAGCAGTCAGCAGAGGTTGCCTACAGTATTGCATCCTAACTACTGCAACACTTAATCTGTTCATACAAAACCAGAAGAACTGGTGGAAAGAAGCAGCTGTTGCCTACTATCACTATATATTCTCTCCACTAGGGCTTTACTTTTCTGCCAGCCCTTAAATACATTTAGCTTAGTTGGGTCAATGACAGTTATCCATACTGCATCACCTGCCAAATAAAGACATGCATTACATAAACTTGATAGACCTAAGAGATTTAGGATGGAAGATTCTATAATCCTTTGAAAAGAGTATATTCATAGAATTAACTTAAATGCAGATTAAAGTCCCCAATCTTTTTGGTTTGGTGACCCAGAAAGGGAGGCAGGCACCGTTACGCGCACATGTGCATGCACAAATGGGCCACACTTGAGTGCATGTCCATGTGCAAACAGGCCCACATGAGCATGAGTGCCACAAATGGGGTGGTGCTAGCACTGGTGGGATGCTTGGTGTGGGGTGGCCCTAGTGCCGACAGGATGCTTGGGGTGGCACTAGTGCTGATGGGACACTTGGGGTGTGGCAGAGCTAGCGCCAGTGGGATGCTCAGGTTGGGGTGACACTAAGGCTGGTGGGATGCTCAAGGCAGCACT